>NC_083319.1:107793214-108108461 GCF_963455315.2 Globicephala melas | reverse complement strand
GTAGAGCAGCAGGTTTCCTTTCACTGTAATGTATTAAATTATTAGGGTGGGCCTGGGAGGTAATTATGCAGGTGGGGAAACCAAGTATAACATAGTAGAGACAAAACCTGCCGGTAGATGGCCAAGTTTTTTATACAGAAAGAGTGAATAGAAACCAGAACTTTTTGAGGTAAAGACAGGAAATTGTTATGGATTGGTGAGAGGTGAAAGAAAAGTTTCTGGCAAGAGCAAGTGGATGGGTGGATTTTTGAGGAAACACAATGGAGAAGGGAAAGATTTGTAGGGACACCGTGACAAGTTGAGTACATCCCTGTTTATTAATTTGAGATGCCTGTGAGCCGTCTGGTAGAGATGTCGAGGAGGAATTAAATGTCTAAGTCGAAAGTGCAAAAGAGAGGCTTGAGATTTACATGTGGGTTCTTCTGATTATGTTTAAAGTCAGGGAATAGATAAGATTGCCAAAGCTGAGAGTACTGATTGCAAGAGAAGACCCAGCATCAACTATAAAGGAACTAACATATAGAATAAGCGTTCTCATGCAAATCAAAACTACAATGAGATATCATCTCACACCAGTCAGAATGGCCATTATCAAAAAATCTACAAACAATAAATGCAGGAGAGGGTGTGGAGAAAACGGAACCCTCTTGCACTGTTGGTGGGAATGTAAATTGATATAGCCACTATGGAGAACAGTATGGAGGTTCCTTAAAAAACTACGAATAGAACTACCATATGACCCAGAAATCCCACTACTGGGCATATACCCTGAGAAAACCATAATTCAAAAAGAGTCATGTACCAAAATGTTCACTGCAGCTCTATTTCCAATAGCCAGCACATGGAAGCAACCTAAGTATCCATTGACAGATGAATGGATAAAGAAGATGTGGCACATATATACAATGTAGTATTACTCAGCCATAAAAAGAAACGAAATTGAGTTATTTGTAGTGAGGTGGATGGACCTAGAGTCTGTCATACAGAGTGAAGTAAGTCAGAAAGAGAAAAACAAATACCGTATGCTAACACATATATATGGAATCTAAAAAAAAAAAAAAAAAAGGTCATGAAGAACCTAGGGGCAAGATGGGAATAAAGACGCAGACCTACTAGAGAATGGACTTGAGGACACGGGGAGGGGGAAGCGTAAGCCGGGACGAAGTGAGAGATTGGCATGGACATATATACACTACCAAACGTAAAATAGATAGCTAGTGGGAAGCAGCTGCATAGCACAGGGAGATCAGCTCTGTGCTTTGTGACCCCTAGAGGGGTGGGATAGGGAAAGTGGGAGGGAGGGAAGAGATATGGGGACATATGTATATGTATAACTGATTCACTTTGTTATAAAGCAGAAACTAACACACCATTGTAAAGCAATTATACTCCAATAAAGATGTTAAAAAAAAAATAAGGGCTCTCAGTTTTTTTGTGTATAAAATTTCCCTGGGTATATGATAAAATACAATCCATTCACAGAAAGTCTGGTCCAGTAGTTTTGGAATGGAACTCAGAAATATGCATTTTAAAAATATTCCTTATAATTCTGAGGTGGTTGTTTCATTTTAACAATTCTGTGGTAGTTGCTGCATTGTTTTCAGCTTGAAAAAAACAGGAGGTTAAAAAAAAAAAAAAGGATCCTGCACAGTTCTATGTGGAATCTCTTATTTTCAAAAAATGAAAAACTAGGGCTTCCCTGGTGGCACAGTGGTTGAGAGTCCGCCTGCCGATGCAGGGGACGCGGGTTCGTGCCCCGGTCCGGGAAGATCCCACATGCCGCGGAGCGGCTGGGCCCGTGAGCCATGGCCGCTGAGCCTGCGCGTCCGGAGCCTGTGCTCCGCAGCGGGAGAGGCCGCGGCAGTGAGAGGCCCGCGTACCACCAAAAAAAGAAAAAGAAAAAAAGAAAAACTAAAAGTCAATATGCCTGAAGCATGGAGAAAAGTGACAAAAAAAATAAGGTTGGAGAAACATGCCAAGGACCAAATCGTGTTGGGTCTTGTAGGCTATAAAAAGAATTTGGGACTTTAGGATCAGGGGTAGGCATAAAAGGCTTCAAACATAATTGATATGAGCAGATATATGTTTTAGAAAAAAATAACTGGTTGTAGAGATTGGTTTTCATGAAGACTGAATGGAGGGTCCAGCTAATAGTTGCAATTGTCTTGGTAATTAGAACTAGGATGGTGATGGTGTAAATGGAAAGAATATATAGGTTTGAGGAAAATGTGGAAAGAAAAATGGCCAGCATTTACTGATGTATATGATATGAAAAGGGGTAAGAGTGAGGGAAATGTCAGGGTCAGCTCAACAAACCCAGTTTTGGCTTATCTACGTGTTTGGAAGATGGAACCCATCATGGTCACAGGAAATGCTGGAGGAAAAACTGGCTTTGGGGATGTCAGGTGGAGGACAGAGGATCATGTGTGTTGTTTCTCATATGATGAGCTTGAATGAGACACCAAAAGAAGGATGTTAAAGGGGCCCTACAGTAGGGATGCATAAATATGTGAATGTGCAGATAGTAACTGAAGCTGTGAGTGTGTATATGACCATCTGTGAAGAAGAAATGGCAAAATAGGAACCACTCTCTGAAAAAGAAAGGGATTCCTATGGTGTCGCCGTCAAGAAGAGCATTGCTTCCCTGATAAATACCTATTATAATAGACTTATTTGTTTAGGAAACAGGAAAGCATTAAAAAGGACAGCCATAGAAATCCTCAATTATAACATGTATATGACAGTGATGTGAATTAATACTAGGAATTTTATCAGAATCATTCAAATCCAGCTACCTTTTTCTCAAGTAACATTAATTGACAAGGGTAAAGTTACAGTTAAAAAACTTTATTATTTTTCATCTATTTTAATGTCTATTTATCTGAAGTGCAAAACTTTATAATCAGGTTTATATTGACCTCCCCCTAAATTACCATAAAACATTCTAAGTATATACTACATTTTATTACAGTTTGTCAACCCCTTAATGGTGGCTTGTGTGTCAGCGTATCTCCACAACTTGAATATAAATCTATTGTACCAAGAGCCAGATTATTTGGTTCTTTGAATCTTTTTAAACACTTGGCTCAATTCCGATTATATAATTAATATTCAGTAATTTTTATTAGTTTCTAAATAAAAACTATTAGTATTTTTAGTGCACTAAATGGAAAATGATGTGAGCTTCTCTTTTGACTTAATTTTATAAATTTAAGGAACCGACAGCCAAATTATCCCCTACTGTTAAAGAGAGATATCTCTACTGAAAAAGGGAGAAACATTTTATTGATATAAATACATTTAATTTTTATTAAATTTAATACATGACAGGCACCATGAATAATTACTAAGGACTTACACTCTTTAAGAAAAATGGAAAAGCCTTTCTTTACCTCTAGTTAGGAAAAAAAGAAAGTTAATCTGTCACAGCACACACACAAACGCAACCATACATAGTATTTTAGGTTATGTGTTTTCTATTTGGGTTTTAAAAATATTGAGCAAATCACTGTATCTCTCAAGACACCAAGACAATAACCAAATTATGGTGTTTTTCAAGATCCTAGAACAGCTCACTCTTAATTCAATTTATTATTTGGAGCCTGTGAAGAATAAAGTAAAAATGCACAAATCAGAAATGCAGAATTTTCGACCTCATAGGAATTCCAAGAACAAATGGCCGTGGAAGAAAGGAAATAATTTTTTTTTTTTTTTTTGCGGTACGCGGGTCTCTCACTGTTGTGGCGTCTCCCATTGCGGAGCACAGGCTCCGGACGCACAGGCTCAGCGGCCATGGCTCACGGGCCCAGCCGCTCTGCGGTATGTGGGATCTTCCCAGACCGGGGCATGAACCCGTGTCCCCTGCATTGGCACTGCGCCACCAGGGAAGCCCAGGAAATAATAATTTTTTAAGAAAGAAAGCTGGAAGAAAAAGGGGAATGTAGATAGGAAAGAAGGATGGAATGAAGGAAGAATTGGAAGAGAAAGGGAAGGAGGGAGGGAAGGAAGAGAGGAGAAAGAGAAGAAGGAAAGAAGGAAGGAAGCTGGACCCCTGTACCCCTCCCATAGTTCTCACCCTTCACAGAGAAGGTCACATCTACCACTGGTGCTGGTGCTTTGTAAACTCCAGCTGAAGAACGCAGTTCACATGTTTCTTTTGGCTCGCTCCTTCCTGATAATTTCACTATCCCTACTCCCTCAACCACTCTCTCCCATTTCAATGCTGGGTATTCAGAAGAGACAAGGAAAACAGAACTTCCAGGAAGCTATAGCTATGTCCGAGTCCCTTACTGCTGACGAAAGGGACAGAACATAGTAACCAGGGGAGAGCTAACCTTTGTAAAGAAAACATGATAGAAAAATCCAGCCCCACAGTGTACGTGAAATGGTCCTTTTTATGTTCCCTCCACATTAGTTCTCTCCTAGAGCTGTAAAGTAGTATCTGGTGCCTCAGACTAGTTGAGAATTTCTAAGCACACCAGCTGCTCCTTAAATTCTTCTAAGAAACCCCTAGGGTAACATTAAGTTTAAAGCTCACAATTCCCTTGTGTGCAGTAGCCAACAGTGCAGAGTTTCATCGTCAGAGCCTGTTTGAACCTGTAGGAAAATCCATTGACGTGTGGAAAGAGCCATATATATTGACTACAAATTGACAGGGCAGCGACCAAAGTTACAGCTTACAGAGATCAAGGGGAAAAAGTCAGGTTTTTTTTTTTCAGAAGGCTGGTGCCAGTAAAAAAAAAAACTAGGGGCTTCCCTGGTGGCGCAGTGGTTGAGAGTCTGCCTGCCGATGCAGGGGACAGGGGTTCGTGCCCCGGTCCGGGAAGATCCCACGTGCCGCGCAGCGGTTGGGCCCGTGAGCCATGGCCGCTGAGCCTGCGCGTCCGGAGCCTGTGCTCCGCAATGGGAGAGGCCACAACAGTGAGAGGCCTGCGTACCGCAAAAAAAAAAAAAAAAAAAAAAAAAACAACTAAAGAACATGTGTCTCCACATTCTCTTTTTAAAGATAAGGAAAAGTATCAGCGAGATTAAGTGCCCGAGCTGAGTTGACAAGTTGAGACCGCAACAGTGAAGAGCCTCCTGTGACTCTCAAGTTAATATGCTTTCGACTGTATCACACTTCTCCAAACCTAATAATTTTTTACACATTATCACTGAGGAACTGCAGAAAAGACTATTGTCCTCTATCATCATCATTACTGTGTTAAATACGGGTTGAGAAAAAATATTACAGAAAATATTTGTTAATTGCCTACTAGTTGCTAGATGTTGGGTTAGGCTTTTAGAGGTGGGATGCGTAGGAAGAGCATTAAAATCATCAGGTAACAGCTTATTTGGGAGATGAGAAACTGATAGCTAGAGGATAAATAATAATTCCAGAAGGTAAAGGGAGATCCCTAAGTGACCACTGTCTGTAGTTCCCTCAACTAAAGTCCAGAGAGGACAGAAATCACTGCGGTTGGAATTGTCTTGAAGGACTTCCTGGGCAAGTTGAGATCTCTGTACTCTGGAAGGCTGGGGAAGATTTGGATAAGCAGTGGTATTTACATAAACATGGCTTAATGAGTAAGGATGATATATGCAGAGACTTTTTTATTAAGCCTTCTAAAACCCTGACACTTGTGGATTTGTCCACGTATGTCAAATGACAATGTAGAAGTGAAACTTTTTAAATGTTATAGTTCTTATCTATATAAAAAACAAAAAACAACAAAAGAGAGCAGAGGACATTTTTAGACTTGGTAGAATATTGCCTCAGAGAAAGAGAGAACCTTTTATGCAAAGGCATTGAGAAGCTTCTACAGTCACTGGGTATTCATATCAACTTGAGAAAGGATGTGTAGAGAAGAGGCCCTTCTATCTATTTAAGCAAACGACAGAGGAATTCTTTTGTACACTAGGAGAAAGGGCATTCTGGTGGCTTCAGAAATATGTGGGAAATAAGGGTTTTTTTCTCAAAATGACTGAAAACATTGCCTAAAGCAAAATAAAAATAAAAGTCAACTGGCTGCCCTGGTTTTACCTTTTGAAAGCAAATGAGCTCACATTCTCTCTCTTGATCTCACTCCCTAGCTTCTCCTTTGTTCCTTCGCATTTCCCTTTCATTCTTTCTTCTTTTCTCATAAATTTATGTATCATGCAATAATGGAAATTACATATTTAGAATGGTGCTACCATCAAGATAAATGCATCCAAATGCCAAAAAGAAAAAGAAACAAGAGAGAAGGAGAGAGTGTAACACAATACAGCAGCGACAGCAGAGGCAGATAAATTTTTATATGCAGATAAATCTAAATGCATATTCCCATTCACCTACATTCCCTTTGTATGACTTGAAGATAGTTAATTAATCTCTTGAGTTTTCTACTCAACCCAGGACGGTTACAAGAGGCCTCATGCAGTTCTGGGCTAATACAGTAGCAAAAAATTTTAATTCTTACTCTTGCCTCCTCACTAGAAATCAATAAATATTTCACATTTTTTCCTCTATAATAAAAAAGTAGATCCTTGTGAAATTTTGCTACATATTAGGTGCCACTGAAAAGTTGTATTTTTAAACTAATCCACTGATATCAAAAGAAGGCATTTTCCCAGTGGATGAAACACGGTTAATTCTTTTCAATGTGTGTAAGTTAGTTTTGAATCAATGACACTATTTTCTGGGATCCTTATTTATTTTTAGAGAAGAATGAAAACATGCAGCTATTTTAACATATGCACATAGGCACTTGAACTAAACTCACACATCTCATTGAATGTTAATGTGAATGTGAATATAAATATTACAGAAAGCCGAGTTTAATTTTCCAAACATGCTTTGCCCAAGATACTCCTAAATTCAAAACAATGTCTATGTCATATAACTTCACTCTGAGTAAAAATAAAACCCAGAGTAATAGTGTCAATATCACACAAAAATTTTTGAATAGTCTTGTGAACAATTTCAGTTTTGGAAGAGTGAGTCCTCAGTATTATTTTCATATGACAAACGTTCCGTTTTTGTGAGCTTTTAGAAAGTTTAGATTATGATGGAATTTCATCACCAATAAGAAATATAAAGTGTCAATATCTCAGAGCTTTGTAGCCACTGGTATACTTTATATTCAGGATGATGGTCAAACCAGAAAGACCTGGGAAAAATTAAGTAGAAAGGAAAATATGAAAAAGAAATGAGTCAAATATATCTATCTATCTATCTATATATATCTAGATATTTAGATATATAGATGTATCTCCATTTACTTTATCCAGGCAACCAAAAATAAATAAAACAGTAATAGTTTCTAATTGAACTATATTTTAGAGGAAACAAAGAAATTAACATTAAAATGGGAAACAACGATGCTGTAGGTTTGCTGTTCTTTATCTGGATTCAGAGCTCCGTGAATTGGATAAATGAAATTTTCTGATGAAATTAAATCAACCACATTTCTTGTTCGTCCTTAAACAAATTCTGCCACAAAATTTAAAAATCTCATTATGCTAACCCAAATCATACTTTGCTTTAAGCTCTAAGGTATTACATATCTTTCTAAAGTATTAACGACTGAATTTACAACTACATGAGAATAAAAACCAAATGACTCAATAAAATACAATATGTCAGAATAATACTGTTTTTACAAAGTCCTTATTTCATTGTACTTGTATACGCCCCAGAGGTAACATGCACAGAAGTGGCCTGTAATATAAAAAGCAATGTAATGATATTAACCATCATTTAGCCTATGTGTTCTTTCTTTTTTATACTCCTTATTTTTCTTCTTCTCTTTTTTCTCTCCCTCTCTCCCTTTTCTTATTCATTCAGCACATATTGAATACCTACCTCCAGGCAGAGAACAGGTGAGAAAGCTGTGCATTTTACCTTTAGAGATTTATTTCATCACTATACATATTTTCTACTACTGCAAGGCCTCTTTTGGACTTGTTTTCAAAGGTAGTTTATGAGCCTTACAAGGAAATGACACTGATAACTTGAGTTTGATCAAAATGTTATCCTCTAACATGATTCTATGTGTTTTTTGGATATTTCAAAAATTAAGATACATCATTAAAGATCAGGCATTTTCCAACTTAGAAAATATGAAAGGTAATGCACAACAGATTCTGAATACTGTTCTACGTGAGTGATTCATGAAAACAGAAGTATAAATGTGTTGTTCAAATGACTGATGTTCTGCACTGAATAATTATACCTCAATGAATTATATCTTATGCCTTTGAGGATCTATGCCTTTCTCAAAATGGAAGAAAATATTAGCAGTAATTATGTTGGGATTTATTACCATGTTTCTTTTTTAAGTATCTTCAAATTCACTCAAACTCCGCTCATTCAAGCCGGTGGCCACAGAAACTCACCATTTTTCTTTGCTCTTCTTGACCTCGTCATCCTTCTTTTTACATATACTGTTCCTTGTTCCTAGACTGTATCTTTCCTGCCTTTCACTCAGAAGCAGTCCAGACTACGTGGGTCAGGGCAGGAGAAAGAGAAAAAGAGTAAAGCTTCAGAGCTGCTGCTTTTCTACTTTCTAACACCTGGTTCATTTCTCCAGGTATCTGAACATATCCATCGCATAGACCTTTTCTTATTATTCCACTCAGAATCCTCACCTCAGCCTTACAAACCATAACCTAGGCTGTGAAGACTCTTGAGTTGTGGTCCCCTCACTACGCTACAACTTTGCTATCTGCCTCATTCCCCCTCCTCCTAAAGCATTTATTGCTCTACTTGCCACACCTTAAACCACGGACTTGAAGGGTTTCAGGACTACATTTTTGTTGTTATTTATCATTGTTGTTATTTTATCATTAAAAAAATAATTATTTTTCAGTTTTAACCTACAAACTTCTTTTAACAGTCACTCCTTCAAAAATGTCATTGAAATGACAAGGGTTTTTATAAAAATAAAATTAAGTCCAAACCAACATTGGAAGACCTGGAAAGCTGCAGTGCAGTTACAATACCACAAGGTTAGAAGCAGAGCTGAGAAAGAAGTGGGTCAAGGGGAGTCAAGTGGGCAAATAGACAGACTGTCATCAGCTACACTCCACATGCCCAAAGCCACACCCCCAGGGAATGACTGGCTCTTTCAGTTAGAATCGGGAGAAAAACTCTCTTGAATGGGGTTTCTGCTGTAGAAGACTAGTAAGTTGGCTTTGTGGAAAGATGGCCAAGTGACCAGAAAACCTATGATGACAATAAGAAATGGAAGATCCCTGCATGCCCTAAAGAAAGCCTTACCTCTTCTGCAACACCTCAGATCAGTAAGAAGATTTATGCTGTATAAAAGCAGAGAGGTAAAGGATATGAAAAAAAAACTCTACCAAAAAGTTGCCAATAAAAATAAGAGGGATACTTCAACAAGTAAACAAGAACATAATACTGCTATTACTACGACTACTCTTTAGCTTAAATTTACATATAGAATTTATTAGTGCCAGACATGGTACTAAGCATATTATAAGCATGAATTCATATAATTATCACAACAATCATAGGTATTATCCCCATTTTATAGATAAGGAAAATGAGGTCTAGAAAATCCTAATACCTTCACCAATTTCTTATAACAAATACATGAAAGAGCCAGTTTGAGCCACAGTTTAGTTGGCCTCTAGCGTATTTGTTTTTCATGAATAAGTCATTTCTACATTAATATCTGCAACTCAGCAGTTTCTAGACTCTAGAAGCTTATATAAGCAAACAACTCCCTTGCTAGATCTCGTTTTAAAAAACATTTCTGCTAGCTATCCAGAATTCTCATATGTGATCTAAGTCAGTGCCTGAGCCTGAACTTTATAAACTTCCTCCAATGACTCTCCTAATGGGGGCCCTGAAACCCAGCCTCAGGGATTGAACTCTCCCGTCCTAAGGCAACCTACCATACTTGACAATATATGTGTATGCAACTTGATTTTTGAATAGGGTTTGATATTTTAATTTCCAGGTTGCCTTTGTCTGCTCAGGCTGTCATAACAAAATACCATAGACTGGGTAGCTTAAACAACAGACATTTATTTTCTTGAAGTTCTGGAAGCTGGTAGGTTCAAGATCAAGATGTTGACCAATGCAGTTCCTGGTGAGAGCTCCTTTGCTACCTTGAGGACAGCCGTCTATCTCCCTAGTGTGCCCTCATATGGCAGTGGATTAGAGCACACCCTATGACCTCATTTAAATTTATCACCTCCTCACAAGCCCTATCTCCAAACACAGTCACATTGGGCTTTACAGCTTCAATATACGAATTTGGGGGGAACACATTCTGTCTATAACACAGACCCTATACAAATTAGAACAGGCGAACAGAAATTCTCAAGAATAGCTATTAGCGTCAGCTCTAGCCTTGTTGACACTCCTGACTTTGGAGAAACACACCCGTAGGTTCAGTATCATGGCCATGACTGTGCTGCAGATTTGACTCTGCTTCCCTGTCTCCCAATTCAAAATGGGAGGAAAGATCAAAAATATTTCAAGATAGAGTATACTCAAAATGTTCTTTTTTTTTGAGATTCAGTGTAGTTCCTTTTCTTTTTTTTTACTTTCCCAAATAAACATAAATCCTTGGATCACAGGAAGTCATTGTTTTTAGATATTTCTTAGAACTTTTTGACATTTTTCTTGCTCAATTAGTGATCCAATATGCATAATTATTTTTATACAAAAATGACTAAAACTTGCCCAAAAGTTTGAATTTAAGCAGTCAATACATAATTTTTTATCCATTTGTTAACTTGTTTACAAAATAATGTGCTGTTTTACTAAATTCAACTAGTTCTGTTTTCTTTGTTTTATTTTTTAATTTGCCTGCCTGTTTAACCACTGTGTGTGTGCACATATAAAGACAGAAAAATCAAAAAGGGTAGAATAAAATCCATTTTAAATGCCCTAGAATTTTTCCAGAGCCTCTAAAGGATTTGAGTATAAGAGAGAAAAATTGTATTTGTATTGCTTGGAAGTAGCTGCAATGGCAAATTTAAACAAAATAAGCCATTCTCTGTCTCTTCTCATTATGTGAAAGCAAAAGGAGTTGGGGGAAAAAAAAGATGTATCTCATGGAGAAGAGTCTTCTCTTTTCTCCTCATTATTTTAACAAGAATATCATTTTCTCATGGTGACTGTGAGAGCATGAAAATGTGTTACCTACCACCTCTCATTATATATATATATATATTTTTTAATTTATTTTTGGCCACGTTGGGTCTTCGTTGCTGCGTGTGGGCTTTCTCTAGTTGCGGCGAGAGGGGGCTTAGTTGCTCTGCAGCATGTGGGATTTTCCTGGACCAGGGCTTGAACCCATGGTTCAAAAAAAAACTATACAATGAAGCAGTATTTTATTTTTACATAAAGCATTTTTTCTTGCTCTCTACCTGCTCTTTTGCCAAAAAAACATTTTCCCTCACTGAACACTCACTTACAGTATAGTGTTCATCCAGGAAAACAGCCTCAGCTACTCTTATACTTTATGACTGTGAATTCTATTTCACGAGGTTTGTTTGTTTTTCGTTTTTTTTTTTTTTTTGGCTGGGTTGTGTCTTCATTGCTACGCACAGGTTTTGCTCTAGTTGCAGCAAGCGGGGGCTACTCTTTGTTTGCAGTGTGAGTGCTTCTCATTGTGGTGGCTTCTCTTGTTGTGGAGCACGGGCTCTAGGCACGTGGGCTTCAGTAGTTGTGGCTCGCGGGCTCTAGAGCACAGGCTCAGTAGTTGTGGCGCCCGGGCTTAGTTGCTCCGCGGCATGTGGGATCTTCCCGGACCAGGGCTTGAACCCGTGTCCCCTGCATTGGCAGGCGGATTCCTAACCACTGTGCCACCAGGGAAGCCCTCACCAGGTTTGTTTTAATCTATTCAGACAATATACATATTATTGTATAGGAATGGCAGGGAGGCCACCCAGAATAAAAACCATGTCACGTGGAAGCTTCAGCTTTGTCTTTAAACAACAAGCCATTTCACTGCCTTGGCTCTGAACTCATTGGTTTGTGGTCTGTATTCATGTTTGGTTTACTGCTTTGTTTCCCACTTCATTCACTGCCCAGTCACTTGTTCTATGCCTCAAAGTCTCAGTCCATTTATATGAGTGAATTGAAGGCCCACAAATCTACTGTCGATTCCTTCTTGTGTATTTTCCATTTCAGTTATTGCATGTGTCAGCTCTGATTGGTTCTTTTGTGTGTGTGTGTGTGTGTGTGTGCGGTATGCGGACCTCTCACTGCTGTGGCCTCTTCCGTTGCGGAGCACAGGCTCCGGACGCGCAGGCCCAGCGGCCATGGCTCACGGGCCCAGCCGCTCCGCCGCATGTGGGATCTTCCCGGACCGGGGCACGAACCCGTGCCCCCTGCATCGGCAGGCAGACTCTCAACCACTGCGCCACCAAGGAAGCCCTTGGTTCTTTTTAATAGTTACTCTTTGTTGATGTTCTCACGGTGTTCCTCCATTGTTCTCCCAAGTTCAGTGAGCATCTTCATGACCATTGCTTTTAACTCTTTATCAGATAATTACTTATCTCCATTTTCTTAAGGTTTTTCCCTGGGGTTTTATTGTTCTTTCTTTGGCACAGATTCCTTTGTCTTCTCATTTTGTTTGACTTTCTGTGTCTGCTTCTATGAATTAGGCAATACAGTTGCCTCTGCCAGTCTTGAAGTTATGGCCTTGTGCAGGTGCACCCGTATGTAGACTGCATATGCCCAGTGGTTTGGGCAACAGGGCTGGAGCTGGATCCTGACATGGGCCAGGACTTTTCCTGCGGCCCGCCAGGGGCCGCCACCTTGGCAGAAGGGCTGGAGCTAGAGCCAGCTGTGGGCCTGGGGGCATGCTAGGATAGTCCTGGCAGGCTGGCTAGAATGCCAGGTTCTTTTCCATCTTCTGCCTCTGAGCTGGGACTCAGAGCAAGTGAGTTTGTGCATGAGCCCATACACGTAAAGTCTCAATTTCCTATAGCTCTCTGGCTCTCTCCCTAAGCCCCACTTGTTTTCAAGGCTCATAATCCGCTGCTCCTGAAGCTGCTGGGAGAGATTTCCCTTTCTCTTCTTTGTTTGCACAGCTCCTGGGGTTTAGCTTTGGATTTGGCCCCGCCTCTGCTTGTAGGTCACCTGCGGGCATCTGTTCCCCGCCCAGACAGGACATGGTTAAAGTAGCAGCTGATTCGGGGGCTCTGGCTCACTCAGGCCAGGGGGAGGGAGGGGTATGGTAGTTATAATTGAAATGTGGGGAGAGCCTGCGGTGGCAGAGGCTGGCATGAAGTTGCACCAGCCTGAGGCGCGCCGTGCGTTTTCCCGGGGAAGTTGTCCCTGGATCCCGGACCCTGGCAGTGGCGGGCTGCACAGGCTCCCGGGAGCGGAGGCGTGGATAGTGACCTGTGCTCGCACACAGGCTTCTTGGTGGCTGCAGTAGCAGCCTTAGCGTCTCACGCCCGTCTCGGGGGTCCGCGCTGATAGCCGCGGCTCACGCCCGTCTCTAGAGCTCATTTGGGCGGTGCTCCGAATCCCCTCTCCTCGCACACCCCGAAACAATGGTCTCTTGCCTCTTCGGCTGGTCCAGACTTTTCCCCGGACTCCCTCCCGGCCAGCCGTGGCGCACTAACCCCCTTCAGGCTGTGTTCACGCCACCAACCCCAGTCCTCTCCCAGCGCTCCGACCGAAGCCCGAGCCACAGCTCCCAGCCCCGCCCACCCCGGCGGGTGAGCAGACAAGCCTCTCGGGCTGGTGAGTGCCGGTCGGCACCCATCCTCTGTGCAGGAATCTCTCCGCTTTGCCCTCCGCACCCCTGTTGCTGTGCTCTCCTCCGTGGCTCTGAAGCTTCCCCCGCTGCCCCCCCCCGCCCCCGTCCCCGCCAGTGAAGGGGCTTCCTAGTGTGTGGAAACATTTCCTCCTTCAGAGCTCCCTCCCACTCGTGCAGGTACCGTCCCTATTCTTTTGTCTCTGTTTATTCTTGTTTCTTTTGCCCTACCCAGGTACGTGGGGAGTTTCTTGCCTTTTGGGAGGTCTGAGGTCTTCTGCCAGCGCTCAGTAGGTGTTCTGTAGGAGTTGTTCCACATGTAGCTGTATTTCTGATGTATTTGTGGGGAGGAAGGTGTTCTCCACGTCTTACTCTTCCGCCATCTTGAAGGTCTCCCTTCTGGGAATATTCTTTTTTTTGTTGTTTTTTTTTTGTTTGTTTATTTTTGCGGTACTCGGGCCTCTCACTGTTGTGGCCTCTCCCGTTGCGGAGCACAGACTCCGGAAGCGCAGGCTCAGCGGCCATGGCTCACGGGCCCAGCCGCTCCGCGGCATGTGAGATCTTCCCGGACCGGGGCACGAACCCGTATCCCCTGCATCGGCAGGCGGATTCTCAACCACTGCGCCACCAGGGAAGCCCTGGGAATATTCTTAATTTATTATTCTTACATCTTCTTTTACACCTAGAGATACAAGTATCATAGTGAAATTTTTTGCTGACAGCTAAAATTCTTGCTTAGTATTCTATTTCCTGTAAAAAGGGATTAGATTATATAAATGTGACATGTGTCAAAAGGTAATTTCAAACATTAAAAGTATCATCTTAACTGGAGGCTACCACCTACCTGAGTTTAAAGAATAAAGTTTTTAATCATTTAATAATATTAAACATATTTTCAATTTCAATCACTTTAAATTTTATATCAAAAGCCATCTTTTCAATGTTTGATATAAGATACAGTTGTGTGAATGCTGTTTTTCAGCATGTTACCAGACGCCAAATCACATTTTGTCCTTTCTGGGTTTGGATGTTCATGGCACATAGTTTTTATCAGAATTAGAACTCCAAGTCTGTGTTGCACATAGTACCAAATCTGCAGAACAAACCATTCCAACACATAAAATGCACTGATGACCTGTCTATCCCTGACAGCGATGATTTTGACAGAGCAGAAATGAAGACAGCTAGGGCTGTATGCCCTTTAAAAGCAGTCAAAATTGTTCAACATCAAGAGAAAAAAAAAAAACAGAAACTGTCACAATGCAAATGTTTATTTCAACTTAAACAGTCTACTGTAACCAAATACACAAATAACTGACTTCGTTTTGTGTATATAGAAAGGTAGGCAGTCTTTAGAAAACACAAAGAATTGATAGTGTTAACTTACTGTAGAAAATCAGAATTGATGAGATAAAGGAAAATAAATAATGTTAAACCAGTTTCCTTACCAACTAGCCAACTGACATTAAAAAGAAAAGGATTTTTTTTTGGTCTGCTCTGAACTATATGCTGCTCCATACGTTACTTTTATAGACTCCATACAGAGTAGTATCTGATTTAGGATTTTTTCATTACCTCAATGACCAAAAGTCATGGGATTTTATCAGCATGTAAAAATCATTTAAATACAAATGTCTCTGCATCCATTATTTAGAGTAAGTCTATAAGAAACATAAAACCAGAGAATTTCACTGGATGTTCAACATTATACTGAAATACATGATTTATTTTTGTATTCTTTATTGTGTGGAATTGCATTAATATAAGAAAAGTCATGCTTGAGGATATGGGGAGGGGAAAGGGTAAGCTGTGACAAAGTGAGAGAGTGGCATGGACATATATACACTACCAAACGTAAAATAGATAGCTAGTGGGAAGCAGCCGCATAGCACAGGGAGATCAGCTCAGTGCTTTGTGACCACCTAGAGGGGTGGGATAGGGAGGGTGGGAGAGAGGGAGACGCAAGAAGGAAGAGATATGGGAACATATGTATATGTATAGCTGATTCACTTTGTTATAAAGCAGAAACTAGCACACCAATGTAAAGCAATTATACTCCAATAAAGATGTAAAAAAAAAAAAAGACAAGAAAAGTCATGGAGAGAATGTCTGGAATTGTATTTGTATGAGAAAGGCGGTGGGCAGATGATTCTGCAAATTGATAAAAATAAAATATCTTAGCGACAAAGCAGCGAGCCAGAATCTGTTTGGAAGTGCAGAGTGAGAAGTTTCTCCATGCTACATGGAGACTAACAGTGGACATCCAGAAGGACATTCAACCCCCAAAGCAACAGACAATGATATACATCTGTAGAAAATATGTCACAGAAAATAAAATCCAGGGATGCAATCAGATGCAGAGCATGTAGATACAGAATAATGTAAAGAGAAGGACTAAAAGATTGGTGGTTTTTGATGCTGGATGAAACATGGAATTCAGAGGAACATCATTGGTATTTTGATTTGCTGTCAATGTTTTTTTGCTGTATGGCTTTTTTATTAGCATCCTTAAGAATACAACTACCAACATGATTTCATTTTAAGAGCCATATTATATTTAAGTATCAATTAATAGCTTATATAAGAAAATTACTTTTTGTTCAACTACATGATTTGTAATTTAATTTTATTATATATGTAATCTAACACACAATGAAGGTTAAAAGTGAATTGCCAAACCACACTTTTGATCGAAACCTACAATCATCTGGGGCCCTTGTTAAAAATAAAGGTTTCTGGGGCTTCCCTGGTGGCGCAGTGGTTGAGAGTCCACCTGCCGATGCAGGGGACGCGGGTTCATGCCCCGGTCCGGGAAGATCCCACATGCCGCGGAGCGGCTGGGCCCATGAGCCATGGCCGCTGAGCCTGCGCGTCCGGAGCCTGTGCTCCGCAACGGGAGAGGCCACAGCAGTGAGGGGCCCGCGTACCGCAAAAAAAAAAAAAAAAAAAAAAAAAGGTTTCTAGGGCCTCTAAAGGTCTGATCGAGTTCCTTGGAAACCACTGACATCAACTGTAAGCCCTCTAGCATCATTCTGTGTAGAATATACCACTGCACCTACTGTCAGTGTGCATACATAATTTCGAGTTACATTTTTCATTTGTTACTTGGTGTAGGCCGTTGTATATCTGTATACAGTGCTTGACTTTTTTTTTTTAATATTGGGAGACGAAAAAGAAAATGTAGGACCTCCCTGGCGGTCCAGTGGTTAAGACTCCATGCTTCCAATGCTGGGGGCAGGGGTTTGACCCCTGGTTGGGGAGCTAAGATCCCAAAAGCTGCGTGGAGTGGCCAAAAATAAATTAAAAAAAAAATTTTTTTAAGCCAAAGAAACAAAAAAAGCAACATTATAAAAAAAAAAAAAAAAGAAACTGTAATGGTGGCTTTCTGTGAGGCAAAATCAACCACAAGAGGATGAAGCTGACTGTTAAGGCAGGTGTAGTCTGCCAGGCGTAATCTTTGACTCAGGTGAAAAATTTCTGCTTTCAGTATACAAAAATAATAGGGACTGGTTTACACTGAATTACTGGATAAATGTTTAAAATTTTGCCTTGATCCTAGGGATATGGAATTGATGGTCACACCTATACTCCATTTGTTTCGGGACTCCATCACTGTGGAAATGTCATGTTGGCCTCCTTAACATTCATTTTGAAGATTAGATACATTCTAACTTAAAAAATTATCTATGCCTATTTTTGAAAACACCTGTGTTTTCAAACACTAAGCTCTATAAATTTATTCCATACTATACAAAGTACTATCATGCTCCAAGAGCTCTAGTATAATGACATCACGATATATTGGGTATTATTATTTAAAACAGCCTTTGAAGCCCTGTAAGATTACTGTCCCAAAGGTTTTGGGAAACACTTTTACACAATTACTTCTTTAGGTTGAATGGCAAGAGAAATTCCTGCAGAATCATACTTCATGTTTCATCTTGTGAAATTGCTTGCATTTATTTTCTTATACTGTGATTTGGTTACTAGCCATAATTCCTTATCTCATCATTGCTAGGCACCTTAGAGCCAAACTTGTACCCCTCTCATAGTAAGTAAAGAGGTTATAACAGTGGGGGGGGCGGGGGGGACCTCATTCTTAAATACTCTGTTGTACTCACCCTTATTCTACTGTCTCCTTTTGTCTCACCTCAAATAATGAATTGAGGCACTAATTGGTAACACTAGTTATAGTAATACAGAGTAATAAACATGCTGCAAAATCTCACCAATCTCACGCTGACATGAACAGTCTAGGAAAGGTGTTTCTGGCAGTCTGAGTTTACCTCCATGTGGTCATTCCATAAGCCAGCTGACAGAGACTCTGCCGTCTTTAACACGTGGCTTCCAATGTAACAGAGGTCATCTTTATCCCACTAAATAGAAGGAACAAAGAACATGGAGGAATATACACAGAAGCTTCTTATGGGCCAGCCCTGGAAGGGATACCCATCACTTCTGTTCTCATTCCCTGTCTGGAACTCAGTGGCATGGCCTTGCCGCCCTGCATGGAAGGGGTGGGATTATAGTCTAATTATGAGCCCCAAGCAAAATTCAATGGCAATTTTTTTAATAGCTAGCAAGGAGTATCTGCTACAGACATATACTGTCAAGTCCCAAACGCTTACTGGACAGGCAGAGAAGATTAAATAGAAGTACCCATATGGAAGAATGGTTTTAAAATATTTATGATGCAAGCATAATGTGTTAGGTAAAAATGTGAGTTAAATACTGTAGGATATAAAAGTAGTTAAAATTTCAACATTCCTAAATTTCAAACTTTTGTTACATTTGCAGAAAATTAAACATTTAAGAAAAGGAGTAACAAGTGTTGTTTATATTAAGTAAATGGAAACTTTTTTATTTAGGTTAATTAAGTAAACTCAGGAAGAGAAAACATAACTAAAACTGAATTTAAGTTATTGTATAGTGCTTATATTTGTAGAACATATTTTTTTTCAGATTTAGGTTGATTTTGTTGATTCATGTATACAGAAAATTTTACAAGAGATGAGCATAATATTTTGTTAGCAAAGCCATCTTGTTACACTGAATTATATAACATTTTAAAGAACAAGTCAAATGAAGAACAAAATCTTTTTTACATAGTATCAACAGGGAGATGGATATATTTTATATACCTGTATTATAATATATTTTATATACCTATACTATATGAGTTACTTAGAACAGTCAAAATCATAAAGACAGAAAGTATAATGGTGATGGCCAGGACTGGAGGTAGGAAGAATAAGGAGTTATTCTTTAATAGGTATAGAGTTTCACCTCCATTTCAAATCTACATGATGAAGAGAGTTATGGAGGTGTCTTCACAACAATGTGAATGTACTTAATACCACTGAACTGTATACTTAAAAATGGTTAAGATGGTAAATTTTATGTTATGTGTATTTTAACCCAATTTTAAAAAGGAAAAGCAGACAGGATATCCAAAAGGATAGCACACAAAGAAGAAAGAAATGATTAATCTGGCAATTAAAATAAGGGCAAAACTCCTAAATAAACATTAGCAATGTGAGCCATCCACTCTCTGTATTGAAAGCCTAGTGTGCTGGAACCAAGAGTTTATCCTAGAAACACAAGACCACAGTTTATTAAGACAACTATTAAGGAATGAATATCAACATATTAAAGGAGAGAAATCTCTGATCATCTCAATATACACTGAAATAGCAATTGATAGAACTCAGCATACGTCCCTTTAACAAAATCCTTAATCAGATAGAGATAGAAGGAAACGTCTTTAAGTTGCTGAAAGCATATCTGACATAAGCTCACGGGGGTGGCAGCTTTGTACTTCCTGGCATTATCACTGTCAACACATTTCTCACCTCCAGACCCGTCTAGTGCTTGGGCTCAATCCCTGTGAGATACCCTTAATCCTCACCGTTGGTTGAGCTTAGCCACTGGGGTCAGTTTCTTAAGAAGAGGAAGCATTGGTTGATGCTTCAATTATGTAGTTCCTAGAATTAAACACAAAGCCACGTTCAATCTCTGATGGGAATCATATCATTTCAAGGTCACTGCTTTGTCTGCTTGTGACATTCCTTAGGCATTTATTACAACTAATTTTGAACTATCTAATTGGGAAAACCCTGTGCCTTAATTTTACCTTTCCCTTCGTCTAATAACTATCTGCCGATTCCTTTGTTTAGAAGAGCATATGCATTTTTCTCTTCAGTGTACACTTTTACTCCCACACATTTGAAAATGCAAAATTCATGGACGGGGGTGTGCTGAGAAAATAGACCACGAGGTACACCACCACCTTCTGTAAAAGCAAAGAGAGGTTTCCAGCAGCTAGCCTGGCCTGGTGAGTTGTAAAAACCAAGGAAGACATAAAAACTTGAGAATTCTGCCAAAAGAGAAAAGCAAGAAGAGCTGGGGCGGGAGGGGAGAATGTGCCGATACAAAGACAGAGAAAACCTCAGTTAATAACAACACAAACAGAACACCCCAACTGAAGGTAACTGGCAAAGACTCCAGGAGGTATTTGCAGCTTCCTGTCTGTGGGGAGGGAGGGAAGGAAGCCTAAAAGAGTTTCAAAGGGCATTAAAGGGACACAGTCCCTGCTGGCTGCTTCAGGATTTGAGCAGGAAGTCTGCTGCACGTAAGCCTCTGGGAGTTCCCCACCCAAGGGTCTCCCCACCAGGATCGTGGGCACCCCAACACCCTGAGTGCTAAACCCACACCTCCCCCAACTCTGCAGCCAGACCCTTGAACTTGCTCCCGAGTGCTGCAGGGAGAGCAGGTCCAGTGACTAAAGTGCTCGCAGAAATGCAGATCAGCACAAACTGGAGCTTTAGCGCCACTTTCTGGAAAACAAAACCAAGTTGCCAGCAGCCAGCCTGGTGAGTTGTAAGAAAAGAGAAAACATAAAGGCTTTAGAATTCGGCCACAAGAGGGAGCAAGAAGCCTGAACAGGTCGGCCCATAAAAATCCTAGAGAAGCCCAGACACAGCTGCACCAATGAGCAGTTCCCAGTTCAAGACAACCAGTGAATTTTTTTTTTTTTTTTTTTTTTTTTTTTTGCGGTACGCGGGCCTCTCACCGTTGTGGCCTCTCCCGTTGCGGAGCACAGGCTCCGGACGCGCAGGCTCAGGGGCCCAGCCGCTGCACGGCATGTGGGATCTTCCCGGACCAGGGCACGAATCGGCAGGCGGACTCTCAACCACTGCGCCACCAGGGAAGCCCCAACCGGTGAATTTTTAAAATCATCAAGGAAATACGCCATCACCAAAAAAGAAAATAGTAATTCTCCAACAACCTAGCTCAAATCCATTAAATATTGTGATCTAGATGATAAAAAAATCAAAATAGCTGTTTTGAGAAAACACTAACGCAAAAAAGACATCTGCACCCCCATGTTCACAGTTTAACCAAGCAGGACGCTATGGGGTCTTCCTAGGACAGACTCTCCTATGTCCTATACCTGCCTCGTTTGTAGAACAGCTTTAGTCTCCCAGGCCTCCCCTGTGTCACAGAAGGCTGGCTCAAGAGTTAATGATTGAGAGAATGTGAACATGTAGTAAAAAAAGACGGCAGCTGGGCCAGGAGAACTGGTAACAATTTAAATGATCAGCCATACAGCAGTCACAGAATATTTAGTTCCTCCCTGAAGGACATAGATAACAGTATCTAACACATATTCCTGAGTTGTTTTGCGGATACTAAAACCTCCACCAGATGGAACACGCCATGTTGCTGCATAATGACCATGAGCATGTAGCCACCAGACCAACTTACCAAGAATACTCTAACTGGCAAAGTCATGCTTCAGTCATGAAGGAGAAATAAAGACTTAACAGAGAGACAAAAGCTAAGGGAGTTGATCACCACTAGCACTGCCTTGCGAGAAATGGTGAAATGAGTTCCTCAAGCTGAAGTGAAAAGATGCTAATTAGTAACATGAAAACATACGAAAGCATACGACACAGGGCGAGCAACAGATCAACAGAAGTGCTGCTCGTGGGCGAGGGATATCAAGAATAATGAAGAAAGATAATGAACATCAACCATGGCCTCAAGACCAACTGCAAGTAGCAAGGCCTGTAACTTTCCTAACCCTAGTGTTTTAATATTTTTGAGTTATAACTAGCCACAATCTTAAAAAATCAGGGACAAGACGAAATAGGTTTAAGATGGGGCAAGAGAGAATCTGAGTGGTGCAAGGGGTGGACATTAGCACACACTGTTGCTGTCCTGTTCTTATCCCTTGGCTTTCTTCTCTACACAGAGGGGGGTGCTTACTGTGACTACCCAGAGCCTTTTTCCTTAGGGCTTTTGGAGAACCACAGCGTACCAGAAGCAGTTAGTCTCCTTGGAAGCAGTTAATCAATGATGTATAAGGAGTTGTGTAGATAAACACCCCTGCTTCCTCTTCCTTCACTGGCACAACTCTGTAGGATCATCTACACTTCATTCCAGAGTTCACCATGGGAATGATACACAGTAGCCCAAAATGGTAACTGTCTTCAAAGTCATCCTTTTTCAGTTTCTTCTCTTCCTTGTCTCATTTCCCCACTCTTCTATGGGTGTTTATTGGGATCACCTTCCTAAAGAACTCCTGGTGTTAAAATCCTTGTCTCAGAGCTTGCATCTAAGAAAAATACTAAGAATACCATTAACCATGTTTATCCTAAATTTGTGAAAACGCTCCTATTTTATTGTTATCACACAAGGTATCTTTTCTTAAGTAATCGTGTGTGTGTGAAGTGTTC
Organism: Globicephala melas; assembly: GCF_963455315.2. Classification (NCBI taxonomy): domain Eukaryota; kingdom Metazoa; phylum Chordata; class Mammalia; order Artiodactyla; family Delphinidae; genus Globicephala; species Globicephala melas. The sequence continues at coordinate 108,086,008 of NC_083319.1, read as the reverse complement.
CCCACTACTACAAATATAGTCTATGAAGGCAAGAATTCTTTTACTGGAAAAAATTTTTTTATTGAAGTATAGTTGATGTACAATGTCATAAGTTACAGGTATATAATATACCATTTATAGTTACCATAAAATATTGGCTATATTCCCCATGTTGTACAATATACCCTTGTAGCTTATTTTATACATAATAGGTTGCACCTCTTAATCACCTACCCCTATATTGCCCCTGCCCCCTTCCCCCTCCCAACTGGTAGCCACTAGTTTGTCCTCTATATCAGTGAGTTTGCTTCTTTTTTATTATATTCATTAGTTTTTTTTTTTATTCCACACGTAAGTGATATATCTGTTCTTCTCTGACTTATTTCACTTAGCGTAATACCCTTCAAGTCCATCCATGTTGCTGCAAATGGCAAAATTTCTTTCTTTTTATGGCTGGATAATGTCCCATTGTATGCATGTACACCACATCTTCTTTATCCATTCATCTGTTGATGGACACTTAGGTTGTTTCCATACCTTGGCAATTGTAAGTCATGCTACTATGAACACTGGGGTACGTGTGTCTTTTCTAATTAGTGTTTTTCTGTTTTTCTGATATATACCCAGAAGTGGAATTGCTGGGTCTTATGGTAGTTCTATTTTTAATTATTTGAGGAAACTCCATATTGTTTTCCACAGTGGCTGCACCAATTCCCACCAACAGTGCACGAAGGTTCCCTTTTCTCCACGTCCTCTGAAGGCAAGAATTTTCTCTGCCTTGTTCACTACCGTATTCCCAGGACTTATGACAGTGCCTGGCACATATTAAGTGCTCAAAACATGGAATAACTTAGTGTACTAAATAAATTGATTTTCTAATGTTGGCTCATCCTTTCCTTCCCAGATGAATACTACTTGGTCATGATGTATTATTCTTTTACTTTGAGATTAGATTCAATTTGATAATAGTTTCTGTAGCATTTGTATCTATGTTCATAGGTTAGATTGGCTATTTTTATCTTTTGCTGTCTGTGGTCAGGAGCTTCTAAGATAATCCTCAACTATTCCCGCCCCTAGGTCCACACCAATGTGCAAACCTGTCCCCCTGAGTGAGGCCTGGACTTACCAACTTAGATATGATGAATAGAGTAATATGATATGAGATGGGATGCCATTTTCAAAATTAGATTATTACAAGGCTGACTTTCATTTTGGCTTTGCTCTCTCACTCCTTCTCAGATCACTTGCTCCTGGGCCAGCCAGCTGCCATGCCACGAGTTCTATGGGGAGGCCCATGTGGTAAAGGACAGGTCTGCCAACAACCACGTGAGTGAATTTAGAAAGAGCCTTCTCCCAGCCTTCAAAAGAGCACGCAACCCCAATGACAGCTTTGTCTGCAACCTCAGGGAAGACCTTGAGCCAACAGCACCCAGCTATGCCACACCCAGATTCCTGACCCACAGAAACCGTGAGGTAGTCAATGTTTGTTGTTTTAAGCCACTACCTCTTGGGGTATTTTGTCATGCAATAATATATAACTAATATGTTGCCTTGTGACATATCTATGTTGTGGCTATTCTGTTTCATAAAGTGTGTTGCGCTTCCCTGGTGGCGCAGTGGTTGAGAATCTGCCTGCCAATGCAGGCGACATGGGTTCGAGCCCTGGTCCGGGAAGATCCCACATGCCGCGGAGCAACTGAGCCCGTGCGCCACAGCTACTGAGCCTGTGCTATAGAGCCCACAAGCCACAACTACTGAACCCGCGTGCCACAACTACTGAAACCCACGTGCCTAGAGCCCATGCTCCGCAACAAGAGAAGCCATTGCAATGAGAAGTCCGCATACCGCAAGGAAGAGTAGCCCCCGCTCGCTGCAACTAGAGAAAGCCCATGTGTAGCAACAAAGACCAAACACAGCGAAAAATAAATAAATAAATAAAAAATAAATAAATAAATAAATTTATTTTTTAAAAGTGTTGAGTAGCCATCCAGCTTATTCTATCATCTGAATTATTATCACAAAATAGAAATTATCTATTCCTTGAAGGTTGTGCATAAAATTTTGCTCATTCTAGCACCCTTTGAAAATGAAAGGATAGAACTTCAACTACTTGCAATTTTATTTTATTGGCCAACTTTATTGACATATAATTCCCCAAAAGTGTCCACTTCATTCAGATACTTGGTATAGAGAGTTCATAGTATTCTATAATATTTCAACACTTCTCTATCTGTTATTTTAATGGAAAAGAAATAAACCAAAAGAGCAATGATCTTTTAAGTGGTAGAATAATGCATTATATTTATTATCATCTTAGTAATTTTATGGGTTTTCCAATTTTAAAATTAAAATGTATTATTTAGGAATGAGAATTCAAAAATAAAATACACATATAGTACATAGGTATCTATGTACATATTTATGTGTGTATGTATTATATCTATATGTTTTTACACAGAGGGAAAGTCATTAGCGATTTAACAAAAGTATACTCAGTAGAAAGATAAAAGATGTCAGAAACCTGTAGGGTAAGAAGTGAACGGAGAGACTTCCCTGGTGGTCTAGTGGGTAAGACTCCACGCTCCCAATGCAGGGGGCCCAGGTTCAGTCCCTGGTTGGGGAACCGCATGCTACAACTAAGAGTCCGCATGCCGCAATGAAGATCCCACATGCCGCAACTAAGACCCGGCCCGGCCAAAATAAGTAAATAAATAAATATTGGGGGGGGGGGGAAAAGGAGTGAATGATGAATGGAAAGAACTGGAAACAGAGAACATACTACTATTTTCCTGAGACAAAAGGGGGAACGTTAGGGTCTTATGTAAAAAGTAAACTAAAGAGAGGAATGTTATTTTATCTTTTGCTTTCAAAGCACAGGAACTTGAGGATGTTTACAGACTGAAGGTAAGGAAACAATAAATTTAGAAAGATTGCAGCAACGAGAAGAAAAAGAAACAATTGATGCTGCAATGACTCCAAAGCTTTCAATACTACTGAGTACAGGGAAGGAAGGTAAACAATGAACACTCGATTATAAATTATCTGAGTATCTATTGACTTCCTGGAGAGCTAAGTTCAATAGTAAAACCCAATAATTCCTAAGTCTAATTTATTATCTCATGGAAAATTAACTCCTTTCTTCCTTCTTTTGTAACAATCTGTACTTTGATAGCTTGATAGCTATCTGATTTTCTCTTCTGTGTTCTTTTAAGGAAAGGGCTTTGTCAAAGTGCTTTATCTTTCTCTACTGAGGACCTGAGCAATCTGGTGATAAGCTACCTTTCAACACTCATCTGGTGCCCACCAACCCACCCCCTGAATGCAATGAACCTTCCTCTGACCTTTCCTTTGATGTCCCTGACTACCAGCCCATGAGTCACCCAGTGTTCTTGGGCTCCCTGGGCAGCCTTCCAAGCCCATCTCCTGTCTCCAAATCTGCCTGGACGAGAAACAATTTTATAGAAAATGTCAAAGCATCGATGAAAATTCTGCCCTTACTGTTCCATAAGGGAACTCAACGATGTGTGCTCATAAATGTGATTCCTTTGCAATGTAACCTATGCTTCCAAAGCTTTTCATGATCAGAGGTGCGAAAGATCCCCAGCCAGTCAGATTTAAGTAAACGGAGTAGTCATCGGGAACCAGCACATTCCCCAATGACCCGAAGACCCCTCTGTGTGTTTTTAGGGTACTGGGAGAGGCTTGTTCCCAGATGCCACTGCCCCAGCAACCTCAGAGGAGAAAAAAAACCTGAACCCAGGCTTAGGGAAAGTCATCCCCAGAGCTTTAAGCCCCCTCACTGGCCCTCCTTAGGCTAAGGCTTGTGAAGTTGCCTCTTCCAGGACCTCAATCCCCCATCTCCCCACCAATCCTCCATCCCTGACTTAGCTCAAGATGTCATTTGCAAAGCCTCAATAGCCAGGGAGGACCTGCTCAAATAATGTAACTACATGTTCCATTGGGAGTGGAAGGGGTACCCAGAGGAAGCCATGGAAGAAAGGAGCTTCCTTCTTGGTACTGACAAAAGTTACTCAACCCAGAGTAAGAGCGTCTAAGAAATTACGAAGACCAAATAAGATCATGAATGTGAATGCGCTTTGAAGTCTCTAAAATTGGCATTCTTACTCATGTCTTTTTTATTAAAACAGGCAAAAACTATTCACTGAGCAAGTAATCAACAAGTGCAACAACAAGTGCATATAAATATATTAACACAGCACAAAAGGAATGTGTAAGTCATCACCAAATGAAGCAAGGTGTTTTAGACTCAGAAGTTACTCGGTAAGTATTTCTTGAATTTAATTACATGGGTATCTTCCTGAATTGCTTTGATCCTGGTTTGGAAAGTGAGACCTATTTCTTTACAAACAGGATAGGGGAGCAGCTCTTGGGGTGGTGAGTATGAGTCCAGAATAGCTGACTGTTTTTCAGTGAGTTTGACTGAAAAATACTTAATGAATCTTAGGTCAAATGTGACACTAGTCAAAAGAAGGAAATCTTCTCTGAATTCTACGATAGCTTCAAGGCTAAAAGACTTCTGAAATACAGAAAATGCGACTTTTACCGAAGAAGTCACCATGCTTATAGCAAAACCAGGGGCTATATGCACACCAGCCAAAAAGTGCTTGCTTCATGCTGTAGGGACCCACTGTGCTTACTGAAATGGACATTCCAAGCTCCATTTCACACATCCTGCATCATGTTGCAGCAGTGAACTTTTGGGAATTGACTCTTCTACCACCCAGTACTGTGACTTGATTAGTCTGTTCATTCCTCTTGCCTGCATCTGGCTCGGATGTATACTGATTTAAACCATTTTCAACCCATAAAATGTACAGAGAATTTTGCCAATGGAGCCAACTCATGTCTTCTTTAATCATTCCCTAGGCCGCCCAAACTCCTTTGGTGTTCCTCTGTGTTCATTTCTTTAGGGTCTACAAGGTACTTGTGCCACTCTGTCAGACACATGCTCAAGTTGCACTGTCATTGTCTTTCCTGTATTATTTGCTTTCCCAAGTGCATCTAAGGTCCACTCTTCCTTTCTGGTCTCCCTCACACTGCATATGACTGTGATGTGTAAACAGTGTGTGTTCACTAAGACTTTAGATATAAAAATTAGTTGATCTCATTAGTTGGTTGGACAAAGAGGCAATCAAACAAAAGCTTTTCTGTATCTCACTAGCCTGTGTATGGCTTCAAATACAGTTTCATTGCTGAAGTCTGCTAATGTACATTCCCCCAAATTAATAATATTAATAAATAGGCATGCTATTATATCTAGTGCTTCCCTTCCTATTATTGGCGAAATAAATTGAATGTTTTTACTCTATAAATGTTGCCTTAACCTCCAGGAACCATAAGACGATGATTTTTCAACAGAATATGTCTCCTTCCTTCACCGTGGCTATTTCTCTTTAAGTGCTGTGCATCCTACTGTCTTTGCCTACACGCTGCCAACACTTGACAAATGGACTCTGAATGACTGATGGTCATGTCCATTGCATGATATCTCCTGATAATGAAGGCTCATTGGAACACAGAAATGTTCTTACCACTGTAAGGTTCAATAATCATACAGCAACTCACTTCATGAGTACTGAACACAGAAAGAAGTTCTCTTCATCCAAGTTACAGATTCTCTCTGACTTATTCAACCATGAGGGTCTTGCTTTCCATCCTTGGGGTCCTTGCCTTGTTGTTCCTCAAGGTAAGAAGGAAACCTTTCATTTCAAAGTTATGAAAATATAAATGAAAAAGAATACAAGGTCTTCCAAGAGTTTGAAAATAAATTTGACAAGGGAAGATTGTACCATAAGACAAAGAATGTGAGAGAAGTGGAGAATTTATGGTTAGGGCAACATCCATAAGGTGGTGCCCCCCAGGGATTTAACCTACTATAAACTCTTACTTGAAGACTGTGTTTGATCTAAAGAAGGTAGAAGGAGGTTTATAGAACACAGAAAATTTGGGGAACTGAAGAAATGGAAAGTGAGTGGTGATTAGAAGAAGGGCCAGGGTGAAAAGGAGGCTGCTCCATCATCATCTGTGGTTTACAGAACACTCTGATCACTGACCTATGTACGGGTTTATGTGGAAATTACTTCACGTATGGTGGGAGCTAAGATTCCATCCTCACACTTAACCAAGTAACCAATTATACAGGCATATTTATTGAATAATCAATCTAACCCTCCCAAATTAATTTTAAAATCCACCAATATTATGTAATAAATATATATTAATTGTTGGGCTTATCACTGGGACTTGTATTATTATCTACTGACATCTTTTCTGATGCATGTACTACCTTAGATCACCTGTAATACCTGGAAATTCAAGATTTCCCTCATTGTTCTTGTTCTTTTTATTGAGATAAAATTCACTCTTTTAAAGTGTACCATTTCAGTGGTTTTCTGTATATTCCTAAAGTTGTGCAACCATCACCACTATCCAATTCCAAAACATTCCATCACCCCAAAAAGAAACTCTGTATTCATGAGCAGTCATTCCCCATTCTCCCCTCCCCTCAGACCCTGGCAACTATTAATCTACTTTCTGTCTCTATCGATTTACCTATTCTGGACATTTAATATAATCAAACAACATGTGACTCTTTGTGTTTTCTTTCACTTAGCACAAGGTTTTTCAAAGTTTATCCATGTTGTAGCATGCATCAATACGTAATCCCTTTCAAATGATGAACAGTATTCTATTAAATGGATACACTACCTTTTAATCATCCAGTCATCAGCTGATGGACATTTGGATTGTTTCTAGTTTGGAGCTATTATCAATGATGTTGCTCCGGACATTTACATCCAAGTTTTTGTGTGGATATATTTTCAATTCTCTTGGATATATACCTGGGTATATTGCTGTGTTTTATGGTTACACTATGTTTAAATTTCTAAGGAGCTGCCAAACTATTTTCCACAGCTTCATCCTTTATTTTACAATCCCACCAGCAGTGCTTGAGGGTTCCAATTTCTCCACATACTCACATACTCCGCTATGGTCCATATCTTTTATTATAGTCATCTCATTGTAGTTTTAATTTGTATTTTAATTTGCATCTAATTTGCAACATTAATGATGTTGAACATCTTTTCAGTGTTTTATTGGCCATTTGTATATTTTCTTTGTAGAAATGTCTACTCAAATCCTTTACTTATTTTTTAATTTAGCTGTTTTTCATTAGTGGGTTGTCAGTTCTTGGTATATTTTGGACACTAAACCTTTAAGAGATATAGGTTTGCAAATATTCTCTCCCATTCTTTGAGTTGTTTCTTTTTAAAAAAATATTTGACTGGACATTGCTGTACCAGTGAACATGTTTCCAGGTTTGAGTGAGAAACAACTCAGATTCAGTTATCTCCGTGGGCAGAGGACATGATTTTATATGTGGAAACCCTAAGATGCCCGCAAAAAATTTAGAACTAGTAAAAAAAAAATTCACTACATTACAGAATACAAAATCAATAAGCAAAAACCAGTTGCATTTCTATATACTAACAACAAACTATTCAAAAGCGAAATTATGAAACCAATCCCATTTATAATAGCATCAAAAGAACAAAGTGCTGAGGAATACAACTTAACCAAGGAGGTGAAAGATTTGTACACTGAAAACTACAAAATATTGATGAAAGAAATTAAAGGAGATGCAAATAAACAGAAGACAATCCCTGTTCATCGACTGAAAGAATACTTCTAAAATGTTCATAATTCCCAAAGCAAATTATAGATTCAGTAAAATCCTTGTGGAAATCCCAAAGTTATTTTTTACAGAAATAGAAAAAACAATCCTAGAACAGTTTAAAAATTTTTTTAAACAGATAAAATAATTTTTAAAGAAAGGAAAGAGGGAAGGAAGAGAGAGCCCTAAAATTCTTATGGAGCCACGAAAGTCCCTGAATAGCAAATCAATTTTAAGCAAAAAAAACAAAGCTGGTGGCATCACAATTCATGACTTCAAAATATATTACAAAGCTATAATAATTTTAAAAGTGTGGTACTGGCATAAATACAGACATGTAGAACAGTGGAAGAGAACAGAAAGCCCAGAGATAAGCCCACAGAGAGAGAACTGATATTCAACAAGGGTACTAAGACTATACAATGGAGAAAGGATAGTCTCTTTAACAAACCGTGTTAGGAAAACTGGATAGTCACATGCAAAAGAGTACATTTATAGAAAAAATCAATTCAAAATAGATTAAAGGTTTAAACATAAGACCTGAAACTGTAAAATTTCTAGAAGAAAACATGGAGGAAGAGCTCATGAGACTGGTCTTTGTAATGATTTCTTGGATATGCACAAGCACAAGCAACAAAGGCAAAATTAGACAAGTAGGACTACATCAAACTAAAAAGCTTCTGCACAGCAAAGGAACAGTCAACAGAGTGAAAAGACAACCTACGGAATAGGAGAAAATATTTGCAAACCCTATACTCAGTAAGGGTTTATAAGTTCCTCGCAAAACACATGAGGAGCTCACACAACTCAACAGCCCAAAATAATAACAAAGCAATTAAAAATGGGCAAAGGACCTGAATAGATATTTTTCCGAAGAAGATATACAAATAGCCAAAAGGGATACAAAAAAAGGTGTTCGATGTCACTTATCATCAGGGAAATGCAAATCAAGCCCACAATGAGATATCACCTCATACCTGTTACAATGGCTATTACCAAAATAATAATAATAACAAATATTGTAGATATATGGAATAAAGGGAACCCTTGTACACTTTTAGGAGAAATGTAAATTGAAAGAGTAATTATGAAAAAGATTATCAATGTTCCTTTAAAAATTAGAGCCAGAACCACCATAAGATCCAGCAATTCCACATCTGAGTATATATCCAAAGGAAATGATGTTTAATCAGGATGTTGAAGAGATATCTGTACTCCTATGTTCACTGCAGCATTATTCATACTAGCCAAGATACAGAAACAACCAAAGTGTCTGTCAATGGATAAATGGGTAAAGAAATTGTGATATATATATACACATACATATATGTGTATATATATATGTGTATGTATATTCACACAACAGAATATTATTCAGCCTTAAAAAGAAGGAAACTATACCATTTGCAATGACATGGACAAATGCCCTGAAGGACATTATGCTAAGTCAAGTAAGTGAGACATAGAAAGACCAATACTGTATGATCTCATTTATATGTGGAACGTAAAAATGTAAAACTCAAAGAAGTAGATAGTATAATGGTGGTTGCCAAGGTATGGTGGGTGGGGGAATGGAGAGATGTTAGTCAAAGGGAACAAACTTCCAGTTATAAAATGAACAAGTTCTAGAGACTTAATGTACAGCATGGTGACTATAGTTAATAAAAATAGTTAATAATACTGTATTATATACTTGAAATCTGCTAGGAGAGTAGATCTCAAGTGATCTTACCATACAATAAAAGGATAACCATGTGAAGTGTTGGATATGTTAATTATCTCATGGTGGTAATCAATTCAATGTATATTATATCAAAACATCGCATTGTATACCTTAAATGTATACAGTTTTTATCAGTCAGTCATTCCTCAATAAAGGTGAAAAACACAAACACACAGGAAGAAAATGTGATATACATCAATATACAAAATAAATTCAGCCTTAAAAAAGAAGGAAATCCTGCTGTTTGTGACCCATGGATAGACTGGAGGACATACTCTAAGTGAAATAAATCAGACAGCAAAAGACAAATACTGTGTGGTCTCACTTATATGTGGAATCCAAAAACGTCAGACTCATAGTAACAGGGCCTGACGGGTGGAGAAAGCGGGCAGACATTGGTCAAAGGGTACAAAGTTTCATTTATGCAAGACAGATAAGTTCTGAAGTTCTGCTACACACAGTACCTATAGCTAACAATACAGAGTTATCTATTTAAAATTTTCTGAGGCTAGATCCTATGCTAAGTATTCTTATCACAAGTAATAATAACAACAACAACAACAATAATAAAGGAGGTGAGAGGAAACTTCCGTATGTGATGAATACGTCTATGGTCCTGATGGTGGTGATGGTTTCACAGGTAGAAACTAGTCACCAAACTTACTGAGTTGTATACATTACAATTAAACAATGAAAAAGACATATTAATTACAGTATCACCAACATACAACCCCCATTGTATTAATGAATCTAGTCATTGGGCATCAGTAGCTGCTATTATCTCTGAAAGACAGACAACCAGACATTATGGGCCTCCTGATACAACACACACACACACACACACACACACACACACACACACACACACACACACACACACACCACCAGCTACAGTACAGACAGCTAAAGGACTCAAACATGAGTCAGGTCAAGCCTCTGAATCCAGCTGCCAATTTGCTGAAAATATGGAGGACACATGCTAATTTCTCCAAGAGTAGGGAAACACTACAGGTTAAACACCCCAAGTTCTTCAATTTGAATGGGAGAAAATATTTGCAAATCATGTATCTGATAAGTGGTTAATATCCAAAATATATAAGGAACTCATAGAATTCAACAGCAAAAATTAATAGTAAGAATAATAATCTGATTTTTAAATGGGCAGAGGCCCTAAATAAACATTTTTCCAAAGAAGATATACAAATAGCCAACAGGTCCATGAGAAGATGCTCAACATCACTAATCACTACAGAAATGTAAATCAAAATTACAATGATATTTCACTTCATACCTGTTACAATGGCTATCATAAAAAAGACAGGAGATAAGTGTTGGCAAGGATGTGGAGAAAATAAAATCCTTCTGCACTGCTGATGGGAAGGAAAATTTGTACAGCCACTATGGAACACAGTATGGAGGTTCTTTCAAAAATTAAAAATATTACTACCATATGATCCAGTAATCCCATATCAAAAAGAACTGAAATCAGAATCTCAATGTGATATCTGTACCCCAATTGTTTATTGAAGCATTGTTCACGACATTCAAGATACGGAAACAACCTAAGTGTCTGTCTACAGATGAGTGGGTAAAGAAGATGTGGCCTATATATACAATGGAAAATTATTCAACCATGAGAAAGAGGAAAATCCTGCCATTTGCAACAGCATGGATGGACATCAAGGGCATCATTCTAAGTGAAATCTGTCTGACAAACAAAGGCAAATATTGTACTTTATGATATCACTTATATATATGTGGAATATATAAAAGCCAAACTCATTGAAACAGAGAGTAGAGTGGTGGTGGCCAGGGGCTGAGGAATAGGGTGATGGGGAAATGTCAGTCAAAAGTATACAAACTTCCAGTTATAATATGAATAAGCTCTGGGGGTCTAAGGTACTGCATGGTGACTACAGTTAACAATACTGTATTACACACTTGAAAGTTGCTAAGAGAGTAGACCTTGAATGTTCTCACCACACACACAAAAAAATGTAATTATGTGAGTGATAGATGTTAACTAATCCTACTGTGTAATTATTTTGAGATATATATATATATATATATATATATATCATTGCTTTGTACACTTTAAATTTATACAATGTTATATGTCAGCAATACCTCAATAGAGCAGGAGGAAAAACCCTCAACAGTAAGAAAATGAACAACCCAATTACGAAACAGGCCCAAAATCTTAACAGACACCTCTCCACAGAAGTAGAAATAGCAGATAGGCATGTGAAAAGATGCTTCATATCACATGTCATCAGATAATTAAAAATTAAAACATCACCTATTAGAATGGCTCAAATCCAGAATACTGACAACAGCAAATGCTGACAAGGATATGGAGTAATAGGAACTGGACGAACAAGGAGAGAAAAGATGTGCAAGATCTCTTCACTAAAAGCTACAAAGCACTACTGCAATAAATAAAAGAAGACCTAAATGACTGGATAGACTATATTCATCATGAATTGGAAGACTCAATACTGTTAAGGTTCAATTCTTTCTAAAATGACCCCGTAGGTTCACTGCAATCCCAATCGTAAGCCCAGCAGAATTTTTGTAGAAACTGACAAACTGACTCTAAAATTGATATCGAAATGCAAGGGACTTAGAAGTTTTAAATGATACTGGAATAGAAAAAAAAAAGTTGCACAACTAACACTGTATGAATTTAAGACTTACTATAAAACTATATTAAGAAAGGCAGCATGATACTGTTTAAAGACTGACTAACAGACTAATGGAACCAAATAAAGGACCCAGAAGTTGATCAACATTTACTGTCATTTGACTTTGTACAAAGTTGCCAAGGATATCCGAAGGGGAAAAGAAATCTCTTCAATACATGCTGCTGGAACTGCTTAATATTCATACAGAATGTGGATATTTATTTACTTTGTTCATATGACCCTACCTCACATCATACTCAAAAGTGAACTCTAGATATATCATAACAGAACGTAAAGACTAAAGGTCACAGAAGAACAGAGGAGAATATTTTTGTGACTTGGGGGTAGGCAAAAGTTTCTTAGGACACAAAAAGTAATAACCACAGAAGGAAAAACACGTATAAATTTGACTTCAACAAAATTTAAAACTACTGATCACCAAAACATACTGTTAAGAAGAAAAAGAAGAATTAGGAATTCAATAATAAAAAGAAAAAAAAAGATAAAAAGGGCAAAAAATTGAATAAACACTTGACAAAAGAAATATAGACACTGCCAAGAATCACATTAAAAAGTGACAGTCATCAGGAAAATGCCAACTACAATGACGTGAGATACCACCACTACACATACCCACTCCAATGGCTAAAAATTAAATATGCTGACAATACCAAATGCTGGCAAGGATGTGGAGAAACCGGAACTCTCATGCATTATTGGTAAAAGTGTAAACTGTACAACTACTTTGGAAAAAGTTCTGAAGTTTTCCTATAAAATGAAATATACATCCATACAATAGACTATCTGGCAACTTAAAAATGAAATACTAATACATGCTACAACGTGGATGAACCTTGAAAAACTATACTAAGTGAAAGACACCAGTCCAAAATAGCATATATTGCATGCATATATTGCATAGCATGCTATGTATGATTCCATATATATATGAAATGTGCAGAACAGGCAAATCGTCAAAAAGTAGATTAGTGGTTGCCTGAGGCTGAGCGGGGATGGAAAGATATGGAGAGTCTTATGGGCTAAATTCATGTCCCCAAAATTTCATATAATGAACTCCTAACTCCTAGTACCTCGAAATGTGACTTTATTTGGAATTAGATCAATTGCAGATATAATTAGTTAAGATGAAGTCATTAGGATGAGCCCTAATCCAATATGACTGATGTCCTTATAAAAAGGGGAAATTTGGACAGACATACACACAAGAAGAATGCCGTATGAAGCTGATGGCAGAGGCCTACAAGCCAAGGAACACCAGAATTTCCTACAAACCCCAGAAGACAGGAGAGAGAGAAAAGGAACAGATTCTCAAAGCCCTCACAACCAGCCAACCCTGCCAACATCCTGATGTTAGACTTATAGCCTTCAGAACAATGAAACAATAAATTTCTGTTGTTTAAACCACCCAGCCTGTAGTACTTTGTCATTGTAGCCTTAGCACACTAATACAGGTTTTGCTACTGGAAAATGGGGTGTTGCTATAACAAATACCTACAAATGTGGAAATGGCTTTGTAACTGGGTAATGAGTAGAGAGTGGAAGAATTTTGAGGTGCATGACAAAGAGAGTCTAGATTGCCTTGAGAAGAATCTTGGTAGAAATATGAACATTAAAGGATATTCTAGGGAGGGCTCAGAAAGAAAAGGGGAGATCTGTAGAGAAGGCTTCAGTCATCTTAAAGAATACATATGTCATCACGAATAGAAGGTTAGAAATGATGGATGCAGTTCTGGTGAGGTCTCAGACAGAAATGAAAAACAAGAATCTGGAGGAAAGGAGATCCTTGTCATAAAGTGGCAGAGAATCTGGCTGAATTGTGTTGTTAAATGAAAATTAGAACTTGCAAATAATGAACTCAGGTGTTTAGCAGAGATAATATCTAAGCAAAATGTTGAAGGCATGGCCTGGTTTCTCCTTACTGTTTATATTAAAATGCAAACGGAAGGAAATAAATTAAAGAGAGAATTGTTTAGGAAAAAAAAAAGAACCAGAACTTGAAGATCTGGAGAATTCTCTGCCTACCCATATTGAGAAAAAAAAAAAAAATGAGAAGGCACGCTATGGAGAGAACTCTAAGGGTGTAACTGGACAAGTGCTAAAGAGATTAGGTGTGCTTCCATTAGCCGAGGAATGCCAGCAAATCAGAAGCGAGGCGAGAGGCATAAAACAGATTCTCTCTCACAGCCTTCATAAGGAACCAACCCTGCTAACATCTTGATCTTATGATACAATGAATATCTGTTATCTATGTCCCCTGGCTTGCGGTACTTTGCTATGGCAGCTCTAGCACACTAATACAGGGAGTGACTGCTACAAGAGGTTTTTCGGGGAGTGATAAAGAAGAATGCTAAACCTGATTGTGGTGATGGCTGCACAACTCTGTGAATCTATTAAAAACCACTGAATTGTACACTTTAAACGGGTGAATTTTATGGCATTTTGGAACGTGAATTATATATTAATAAAGTTGTTTACAAAGAAAACTAAACCTAAGACTAACTTATGACTGAGAAACTCCACTCATAAGAATTTACCCAAGAGAAATAAAAGCTTATCTTTACAAAAAGATTAGCACAAGAATGTTCACTGTAGCTTAATCACAATAGCCAAAAACTGGAAACAGTCCAGATGTGCATTAGGAAGACAATGGATTAAAAACTGCAGTGAAGTCACACAACAGAATACCCCTCAGCAATAAAAAGGAATGGACTACAGATACAAGCAATATCATGGAAGGATCTAAAAATATTACCTCAGGAAGGAAAAATCCTTACACAGCACAGTACACACTCTAATTAGACACTATATGTATGAAGTTCTAGAACAAGCAAACCTAACCTGTGGTTAATATAAAACATAACAGCTGCTGCTCAGAAAACAGAAACTTGGTGGTAGATATCAACTGGAAAAGGACATCAAGGAACGTTCTGGAGTGATGTAAATATCATCTTGATAAGGTTCAGACTACAGGTGTATGCATTTGTCAAAGCTCTTTGAATGGCACACAAGACATGTGCATTGCATGGTATATAAAATTTTTAACATAAAAAGAAACTATTAAACTCTAACGATATCATTCTGAATTCTTAAGGACAAGTGTACTGATGCTTGTAACTTACTTGAAATGCATCAAAAAGTTAGCTGGATTGGTGGATATATTTTTTACATTGATAGAAATAAGTACTTTGTGCAGAATTGGAGGGATGATATTGGCCTTAATCTATTGGCAAAAGTTCAGCTGTATGTGGGGAAAGGGAAAAAACTTTTTGCAAAGAACGATTCCTGGAAGGAGAGAGGTATGCAGACTCAATAGAATGATATCTCTTTTCCTTCCAGGCCACATTAATATCTGCCTTAGTCCTGTGTGGAAAGAGGTTTCTGGAAATAGCAGTAAATGATGTTTTCAAAAGGGAATCATATGATCATCTCAGTACCTGCAGAAAAAGCATCTGACAAAACTCAACATCCATTTATGATAAAAAACTCTCAGTAAAATGGGTATAGAGGGAACATAACTCAACAAAATAAAGGCCATTATGACAAGTCCACAACTAACATCAGAGACAATGGTAAAAAGCTGAAAGCTTTTCCTTGAAGATCAGAAACAAGACAAAGACGACAAACCTTGTCACTTTTATTCAACGTAATATTAGAAGTACTGGCCAGAGTTCATTATGCAAGAAAAAGAAACGAAAGGCATCCAAATTGGAAAGGAAGAAGTAAAACTGCCACTATTTGCAGACAACGTAATATAAATATCACATATAGAAAACTCCAAAGAGTCCACCAAAGGAGTTTGGGATTGACATCTACACACTGCTATATTTAAAATGGATAACCAACAAGGACCTAATGTTTAGCATAGGGAACTCTGCTCAATATTATGTAACAATCTAAACGGGAAAAGAATTTGAAGAAGAATAGATACATGTATATGTATAACTGAATCACTTTGCTATACATCTGAAACTAGTACAACATGGTTAATCAACTATACTCCAATATAAAATAAAAATTTTTTTAAATAAAATTAAAATTAAGAATTACAAAAAAACTTCTAAAACTAATAAATAAACTCAGTAAATATGTAAGGTATAAAAAAATCAATATACACAAATTGGTTGCATTCCTTTATGCTGATAATGAACTATACAGAAGAGAAATTTAAAAAACAATCTCATTTACAACTGCATCAAAAAATAAAATAAAATACCTAGGAATAAATTTCACCAGGGAGTTGAAAGACCTATATAATGAAAACTACAAGACACTGATGAAAGAAACTTAAGAATACACAAAAAAATGGAAAGATATTCTGTGCTCATGGATTACAAGAATTAATATTGCTAAAATGTCCATACTAGGGGACTTCCCTGGTGAGCCATTGGTAAAGAATCCACCTTCCAATGCAGGGGATGCAGGTTCAATCCCCAGTTGGGGAACTAAGATCCCACATGCCGTGGGGCAACTAAGCCCACATGCCACAACTATTGAGCTCGGGCACCTCAACGAGAGAGACCACGTGCCGCAAACTACAGAGCCCCCACGCTCTGGAGCCCACGCACCACAACTAGACAGAAGTCCAAGCACCACAACGTACATCCTGCGTGCGGCAACTAAAACTCAACACAACCAAAATTAATTTATTTATTTATTTATTTAATATGTTTTAAAATGTCCATACTACCCAATGCAATCAACATCAAAATTCAAATGGCATTTTTCAGTGAAACAGAATAAGCAATCCTAAAATGTGTATGGAACCACAAAAGACCCTAAGTAACCATCTTGAGAAAAAAAGAACAAAGCTGGAGGCATCAAGTTCCTTGATTTTAAACTATATTACAAAGCTACAGTAAATAAAAGATTATTTCATTGGCATATAAACAGATACACAGATCAATGGAACAGAATAGAGAGCCCAAAAATAAACTCATGCATATAAGGTCAATTAACTTACAACAACAGAGCCAAGAATATACAATGGGGAAAGGACGATCTCTTCAATAAATGGTGTTGGGTAAATTGGACAGCCACATGCAAAAGAATGAAACTGGCCCACTATCTTACCCCATACAAAAAAATTAACTCAAAATGGATTAAAGACTTTAATGTAAGAATTGAAACCATAAAACTCTTAGAAGTGAACACAGGCGATAATCTCTTTGACATTGGTCTTGGCCATGAGTTTCTTAATCTGACACCAAAAGCAAAAGCAAAAATAAACAAGTGGGACTACATCAAACTAAAAACCTTTTACACAGCAAAGGAAACCATCAACAAAATGAAAAGGTAACATACTGAATAGAAGAAAATAATTGCAAATCATATCTGATAGGGGCCAACATCCAAAATATATAAAGAACTCTTACAACTCAAAAGCAAAAAACAAACCATCCAATTTCAAAATGAGCAGGATATCTGAATAGACATTTCTCCAAAGAAGACATACAGAAGGCCTACAGGTACATGAAAAGATCCTCAACATCACTAACCATCAGGGAAATGCAAATCAAAACAATGAGATCTCACCTCACACCTGTTACAATGACTGTCATCAAAAAGACAAGAAATAACAAGTGCTGGCAAGGCTGGGGAGAAAAGGGAGCCTTCTGCAGTGTTGGTGGGAATGGACCTTGACAAAACAACTATGGAGAACTGTACACAGATTCCTCAAAAAATTAAAAATAGGGCTTCCCTGGTGGCGCAGTGGTTGAGAGTCCACCTGCTGATGCAGGGGACACGGGTTCGTGCCCTGGTCTGGGAAGATCCCACATGCCATGGAGCGGCTAGGCCCGTGAGCCATGGCTGCTGAGCCTGTGCATCCGGAGCCTGTGCTCCGCAACGGGCGAGGCCACAACAGTGAGAGGCCCACGTACCGCAAAAAAAAAAAAAAATTAAAAGTAGAACTACCATGTGATCTCGCAATTCCACTTTTGAGCACCTACCAGAAGAAAACAAAAACACTCATGCAAAAATATATATGAACCTCCAGGTTTCCTGATGCATTATTTACAAAGGCCAAGCTATGCAAACAACCTAAGTATTCACTGATGGATGAATGGATAAAGAAAATGTATCATGTACATACGGTGAAATATTAGTCGGGCATAGAGAAGAACAAAACATTATTTGTGACAAAATGGACCTCAAGGGCATTATGCTACGTGAAATAATTCAAAGAGAGACAAATTATCGTATAATCTCTCTTATATGTGCAATCTTAAAAAAAAAAAAAACAAAAACAAGCTCATGGATACAGAGAACAGACTGGTGGTTGCAACAGGTTGGGGGTAGGGTGGGTGGGAAAAATGAGTGAGCTGGGGATTTTTTAGTAAAAATAAATTTAATTTTTAAAAATAATGCTATCAACAGGGCTCTCTATGAGACCTGAGACCATGAGCAGCATTGATTTGATACTCAGGTGATTAAAAAAAAACAGAACAGGAATATTTACCCTATCTCAATATGGATCATAGCACGAGGTGGGCTCAGTGAAGCCTACAGGGAATGTGGCAGCCCTTTTTTTTGATGTCACCCAAAATACTGAGAGACATCAGTATGACTAGGACAGCAACAATCCCAGTGGCAGCTACAAAGGGAAGATGCCACCTTCCAGTCAAATTTCCAGTAGCAGACACCCCAACAAGAAAAGCAGAAAATAATTTTTGGGGAGGTCACATAAGACACATCCAAGGTTTCTCAGCAGTAAGGAGTGACGTGAGGTGGACAAGATGAGGAAGCACAACCCAGCACAATCTTAGCTCCATCACTATTCAGAGGCCTGAGGAAACTCATGTATCACAGATGCTATTGGCAGAAAAATGCAGGCTAGCCTATTCCACAAACACATATGGATGACATGAGCAAACAACAGTAAACACTGAAAGAAGAACGAGAAGGGCAAGGGGAAGGGGAGGAAGAGACAGAGAAGAAGAAGAAAGGGCCCTGTTTATTGGTTGTAGCAGATAAGGAAGGAACCACCCGTACTACTTATTCTCCCCATCTGAGCAGGACACTCTCAAGAGGAATGTAGCTGACAGTAGAAATGATGTTAATGACACTGAAAGATGATTTGGCTGTGCATATAATCACCTTTGTCCTTTTCTCAGAAGAGCCAAAAGAGTCTAGTCCTAGCTCAGTCTTACGATGCAATCTGCTCAGGATGGGTACTTCACCCATCACGGCAGGTTTGTTTACAGCTCCCCGTCATGCTGGAAGCACTGCCTCTCTCTCATCGACTTAATTCCTCCTAAAAGCTACTCAAAAAAGAAGGGGGTTGAAGTGTCATTAACTCAAGTGATTTGTCTTGCTTAGGTTAATGAAATTTAAAAATACTTAAGAACTAAAACATTTTGATGGCCTGGTCATACTAAACAGTACAAAATTTCTGTAACTGTGCCTTGTAAACTATAACGTACTCCATATTTAAACATCAATATTTTCAATACGAATTTCACTTTATTATTGCCAATGTCAAATAATGAGTGTTCCTTAGGAGGTTCCCAAGTAGAAAAAGTTAAGACAATCCAGTAGAAAAATAGATGAAAGTCTTGAACAGTACATCACCAAAAAAGGATTATCTAAATGGCCAATAAACAAGTGAAAAGGGGTTCAGTTTCATTAGCCATCAGTGAAATGCATATGCCATTACGATATACCTCCTAGATGGAAAAAAGGGGAAGATAATAATAGTTGTGGAAAAGGATGTAAAGCAACAAGAACTCTCAGACACTGGATGGGAGTTGTAAATTGGTACAACCAATTTGGAAAACAATTTGGCCATATCTACTAAAAGTGAATACATGTACAGCCTATGACAGGAAATTCCATTCCTGGGTATATACCCACAGAAATGCTTGCATATAAGCCTTAAAAAGCATCCACAAGAATGTTCATCACAGCGCTATTTCAAAGAGCCAAGACCTGAAAACTACACAAATGACCATCTATATTACAATTTTCAAATACACTGTGGCCTATTCTCCAATGTAGTATTATACAACATGGAGAATGAATAAATTACAGTTACATCAAACAATAAGGATAAATGTCATTGAAATAATGTAGACCAGAAGGAGCCAGATACAAAGGAGTACCTACTGTGTGACTCCATTTATATAAAGTTCAAAAACAGGTGGCAGAACTCCTGCTGTTAGAAGTCAGGCTACGGACAGTCTTTTGTGGAGTAGTGACTCGTAGTGACTGGAATATTATTACATTCTTTTTTTCATCTGGGTTCAGGTTACATGGACATGCTAAATTTGTGAAATTCATTATGAGGTTCACTTATGATTTTTACACTATTCTGATTATATGATTATTTCCATGGGAGAGACAATGAACGCCTCTAAATAAAGAGAAACACAGCCAACACAAAAACATCAGCTAAAGCCATCATTTTAATGGGATGGTACATCTGAGGAAGTCAGCAGGGGCCTCATATATAACTATTTCCCAACCATTACAGGCAAATACTTTTTGTTAATGCAGCACAGAACTGCCACTTCACAGAAAGAATGAAATATTTCACCCTTTCCACATGATCTCTTGCAAACACCTTTTGTTCGCCAGCATGTATGAAACAATCTTCTTATGTACGCATTCGGTCCACTTCTGCCAACAAAAACAAAAATAAATGCACAGTGCTTGCAGGGTCATAAAGCTATGGATAAATTAGATTGAAGGCTACACTTTACAACTTTTTAACGGTAGACTGGACAGGATCCAAAGACCCCAGTCATGTTACAGCTGAGGGCCCCTTTTTCAGTTGCTCTTCAGTTATTTTCCACAGACCCTATTATGAATCCTTAGTTCCCATGGTCCCGACTCACATGAATCACTAAACAACTATGTACAGGCAAACAGGGCCCAGCAGATTCGCTTGGGAGTGTTTGTTATGGAAGAAACATTTACACCTCAAAGTAGACCAAGGAGTCTGTCGAGGCCCCATACCAGGAGACATGCAGGGTCTAGGATAGTAGCAAGGCAGTCTGAGATTACCAAGTGTCGGCTTGAAGAAGGAAAGATCACTAACACAGAATCACAGAAGCCCATGGTTCTAGGCCTGCCTTCCCAATAACATTCTATTGGACTTTTTGCTCCGTGCCTGACTACCTGCCTAGGCTTACTCACAGGTTAGTTGAAAGCATCCCGTGGGGTAACGAGTGTGAAATGGTTTGAAATACCTGAAACATGTATCTAAATCAATTGCTAGTATTTTTCCTAACCTTAAGACCGGGGTGCCTCTGGAAGCTGAGGGGTCAGGGAGGAGTGGTAAGGCAGGCAGTTTAAGAGGGTGAAGGTGGCTCTGAGTCACCTTACTGAACGACCCACTCTTCTGTGCTAAGCCTTATCAGTCTCTCCACCCAGCTGGCCCATGGGTGTGAGAGTAATCAACGTGGTACGACCAAAGGCCACCGGCAAGCAAATGTGCCTTTTCACATGCCCATTAGCCCTGGAGTACCTCTCGGAGGACAAAGGAGTCCAGTGGAGACACCATGTGTCCAGAGGTCCTGCCATCCAGGACAGCGGCAGAAATCTCAACACAATCCTCACCTGCCCTTTGAATACCTCACCTTTGGCCCTCAAGTGATACCTTTAAAATATGAAGCTTCGGGGCAAAGGGTAAAAGCTTTCTGCAGACTTTAGCAAACCACAAGCAAAGTCTGAGAACGTCCACTTCAGTGACTTAAGTGGACCCTCTTCAGCAGTGTCAAGTTGCTGGTTTCTGTCCAGAGGGCATAAATTCTGACCCCCTCACTGATGTTCCATAGGATCCCATCGTGCTTTGAGCTAACACCCTGGAACAACTTGCTCTCTCTGTTGATGCTGCTCAGCGTAAAGTCTGCCTTGGTTTCTAAACACGTGTGAAAAAATAATCCAGGTAACTGACTTGGGAGTGCAAGTTCTAAGAGTCCTAAAGGAACAGCCCCCTTCCCACTCCCAAAGCCTACCTGTCCTCTAAAGGTCTCACACTTTTGCGCTGCCAATACCATCAGTCCAACTTTCCCTGCAAACTTCACAGATTCCCCAGACCAAAATCCAGAACCAATTTCTTCTTTGAAACTACTGTGTGTCCTGAGCATTTATCTCCGTCCCCTGAACAGCCTGGAGCATACATCTCTGCTCACATCCCTCCCTGTTTCAACTTCCTTCATCCAAGTCCAGCTTCCTCCTCACTCTTATAGGACCTCATACCCACTTTCCCTTAACTGTTCATAATGCCACAGGGAGGGGATTCCGTTTTACCTGGTGGGACACAGGAGAGGCAAGACTAGGACCACAAGGACCAAGAGTGAGCTCCTCATAGCTGAACCAATCAGCAAAGAGACAGCTGACAGCAGGGGAGAGACTCTCTATGTAGCTCTCGAGACACAGGGAGCTGCGTGACTAGTGAACCTTTTAGGAACAGGAACATCTGCTTGCTCCACTGAGCAGTTCAATAAACTAAAAGTCTGACTTGGAACATGATGTCTCACCATTAAAATAGACTTCCTGAGCGTCACTTGCAAACTGCATTCTCACCGTGGGAACGGCCCTGATGGCCTGGGAGGATGCTGTGTAGGCTTCCTTGTATCTTCACTGTACATCCATTTAACAAATGCCTACAGTGTGCAGAGAACTGTAAGCCTACTTTATTTAGCTGACAAAGTGTTTTCAGCAATCTCTCACCCTGAAAAAATAGAAACCCCAGGTAGATATCACTCTCCCATTTTAAAAGCAAAGAACACGAAGCTCAGGTGGAAAAAATGACTTGCTCAAGTTTATACGGATAATAAATGACAGCAACACAACTTAACGTGACCCCTGCATACAGAAGAATTAAAGCATGCTCCAGCCCAGTTCTAGGGAAATCAGAGCTTCCCAGAGGGCAGGGCAAAGCCCTACAACACCATCAACATGAGTCTCCCATGCTGGGCAAAGCGAGATCTACAGAGAATTCGTGTTAGAACTCTTGCTTTGACGGACTGAAGGTCAGAGCACTTGACAGTTTACCTGACGGTTTTCAATGTGTTTTAAGCTTAAGGAAACCTCTATCTGACCTTTATAGAGAACATGGAACCCAGAATCAGGCAATCCGGGTTCAGATCTGGACTCGGCTTGATGAGCTTTCAACACAGCACTGCTCTGCCTCTCCAGACATCACTTCTCTCACCCCTAAGACAGGCCGTAGAGACGCAGCTCCTCCAAATAGAGAGCAGCGGAGCCGGGGCAGCAAGCCACCCTTCCATCACTCTGCCCCACGCACTTGACGCCTCATGAAAACTCACCTGCACGTGTATCACTTTGGTGGCCTCGTGCTTACCAGCTTCAGGAAGCCTGTGATGTGACTGCCCTTACAGAGCTGTGCAAGACCCAAAAACAACTACAAAACAATCATTCAGTACAGAAAAGGTGAAAGACATGAGTTTGGGGAAATGATCAAGAGAGCATGGGTGCACTTCGGGACATGAGAACCACTTTCCAGACCAAAGCAACAAGTACAGCCAGAAAGGCATTCTTTCACCTCATCTGGCTCTGATCTCCTCTTCTCCAGCCATCCTCCTTGGCCTCCAACTCCATACCACGGTGCCCTCCAGAACCCCAATTCCTTCTACTTTATACCTTCTCCCCAGCACACCCTTCCACCTCTACGTTCCAGTGAAACGCTGGGCTCTCCTCGAAGATGCTGCTTCCCAGCAGCCTTTGGTGACCAGAGGTTATGCATCTGTTGAGGCTCCACACACCATGGAACAGGCAAGAGCATTTGCTAACAGCCTCATGCAGTTTCCAGAACAATCCCAGACATGATCTGACACCTCCTCTCCCTCACCCCACCCACACCGCACTGCTCAACAAACCTCACCAATCAGCTCACTCCCACCCACCCCTCCATCTGCATGACCACCATGCAGCTCAAGGTATCACCATCTGTCGTTCGACTGAGTAACTGGCCTCTTAACCGGCCTCCTGTGTCATTTTTACGTATTTATCATTCCTGCTTCAGGTAGTTTTCAAAATGACCTTTATAACACTGAAACTGGATGCATTTGCCACGCGTAAAGCCTTTCACCGTCTTCCTAATGGGCTGAAGTACCAGCTGCTTACATGGACGCCAAGCTCCCCGACTGGCCCCCGACTACCTCCCCAGCCCTACTCCTCTCATTTGCCCACCCCCTCCCCTTGGTCCAACCCCTGGACTTCACTGTTCTCAAACACACCCTCTTCCAGATTTCCACATCCTGGAAATCTCCATCGCCATCCCCCAACCTTCACCTAACATGTACTCATTTAAAGAGATATTCTCGGTCTTTTCCACAGAATAAATTTTCCTGAATGCTCCACACCTAAATCATATTCTCCCTCGTTAATTTTTATCACAGGATCCTTTTCCATTGTTAGCATACTTATGTTTTTCTTGATTTAATATTTGCTCCCTCCACTTGACTACAAGCTCAATGAGAGCATGCACCATGCACATCACATGTATATGACATCACATCAACCAAACCCAAATTTTTTTCTAGGGCACTGCATTAATTCCCTAGGGCCGCCATAATAAAGCACTACAACCTGGGGGGCTTAAACAACAGAAATGTATTGTCTCACAGTTCTGGACGCTAGAAGTCTGAAATCAAGCTGTCTTTAGGGTTGTTTCCTTCTGAGGCTTGTGAAGGCAGGATCTGTTCCAAGTCTCCCTCCTAGCTTCCAGTAGCCCCTGGCATTCCATGGCTTGGAGATGGTGTTCTCCCTGTGTCTTCACATTGTCTTCCCTCCATATGTGTCTGTGCCTGTGTCCAATTCTGCCCACTTTTGAGGACACAGTCGTATTGGATCAGGACCCACCTTAACTCGATCATCTGCAGGGACCCTATTTCCAAATAAGGTCACATTCACAGGCACTGGAGGTTAGGACTCCAGCATCTTTGCACAGTTTAACCCATGACAAACATTAACCTTTCATCTTCCTGGGTAATATCTATGACCCAAATGACATCACATCAAACTATTTTTTTTCTAGGACACTAATTGTTATTTTTTTTCTTCTATCACACTACACAGAAGAAAAGTCAGCCACAGAGCTGCTTCTACTCCTGGGCTTCTGAAAGCCACTGGAGAGTATCACACAATCCTGCAAGCAAGCTGAGGGTAGAAATTAGGTCCTTCCTTTCACTTCAGATGCTATTTGACCTCACCGCCCACCAGAGCCTGTCCTACTCTCAGCAGGTGATCTGGTTTCTGCTCCAGAAAAAAATAAACGTCAGAGGGTCTTGAATCATTTACCTTTGCACCTATTCCCACCCACCTCACTCAATAAGCAACCATATACCTATAAATATATATGTATTTTTCCTCTTTTCCTTCTTCTTCAGAAGAATAAGTGTCAATCCTCCTGCCAAGTCTTATCCTTCCAGCCACGCTCCTAGCACATTCCCACCCATCTCTTAAGTTATGCTTTGTCATTAATCTCCTCTTTTAAAAAAATAAAACTTTTTTTTTTCCTTTTATTTGCATTTATCTTTTGCAGCATTTCTTCAGTTTCTTCTGGGATATCTTTTTCTTCTGTGCAACCTGTTCTTCTGCTTTAGAAACAATCTGTTCTTTTTCAGTAAGGATCATCTCGGTGGGGCTGGGAGAGCTTATGTATGGGATGATCCAACCATGAGCTCTGTAAGTCCTGCACCAAATCCTGGCGGCTTTGTTCACCTGGATGTTCTCAATGACCACAAAATCTACATTTAAGCCCTTAACTTCAGCATTACTCTGCATTTTTGAGCATGTGCAGTAAAAATTCAACACTTTTTTTGGGCCACCGACCCTGCGTCCAGCCCCACTGTTTGGCCTGGACACACCTACCACCTCCACCATTGTAATGACGGAATGGCGCACCGCGCAGGCTCAGCGGCCATGGCTCACGGGCCCAGCCACTCCGCGGCATGTGGGATCTTCCCGGACTGGGGCACGAACCCGTGTTCCCTGCATCGGCAGGCAGACTCGTAACCACTGCACCACCAGGGAAGCCCCACATTGCTTCTTTAAAGTGACATCCTTCAAATACTTGGTGGCTTTTCGGATATGCATACCCTTAATGGCCTGGGCAGTTTCACAAGTGTTCTTAAAGTGAACACAAAGATTTGAACCTCCTGACTTGCATGATTTTGTGGGGTTTTCTGGGTGAAGTGAATAGCGAACCACTTTTAGAGGTCACCTCAGGCCGCTTACTGGAAACGGAATCAAAAAAATAAAACTTTTGGTTGTAAAATACATAAATAACACATGTACAAAAAACCCACAAGACAAATATAGGGCTTCACAAATTATTATAAGCTTAACCCCATAGTAAACACCACCCAGATAATAAAACACAACTTTGTAGCCAACCAAGAAATACTTCTCTATACCCCCATCCCAATCATAACCCTCGCAAGTTACAACAACCCTTGACTTTTATTGTAATCATGTCCCTGAATTTCTTTCTATTTATGCCAACCAATTGAGCAAACTACAATTTACAAATCTTACAAAACTAAAATTTCATTTTGCTCATTTTTTATTTGAGATATCATTTGGTCTCTGTTTATCTGTGTGTTCTCCCTCCTGCTCTCTTACAATTTACCTGTTGAATAGCCTAGGACCCCTGACCTGCAGATTTACCCACAACCTGGATTTTCTTGACTGTGTACTCACTCACGGTGACGTTGAACTTGTACCTCTGTCCTCATATTTCCTGGAGATTAGCAGCTGGATCCAGAGGCTTGGTCAGGCTCGGGTTCAACCCCTTTACCATAACTACAAGTTTTCTTGTGTCTTTTCATCAAAATCTCATAATAGGGCTTCCCTGGTGGCACAGTGGTTAAGAATCCGCCTGCCAATGCAGGGGACATGAGTTTGAGCCCTGGTCCGGGAAGATCCCACATGCCACTGAGCAACTAAGCCCGTGAGCCACAACTACTGAGCCTGCGTTCTAGAGGCTGTGAGCCACAACTACTGAAGCCCATGCTCCTAGAGCCTGTGCTCTGCAACAATAGAAGCCACCGCAATGAGAAGCCCACGCACCACAACGAAGAGTAGCCCCCGCTCGCCACAACTAGAGGAAAGCCCTCGTGCAGCAATGAAGACCCAACACAGCCAAAAAAATAAATAAATAAATAATAAAAATTAAAAAAAAAAATCTCATAATATCTGGTTGTGCCTCTTTTTGTGCTTTCAGTAATCATTAACTCTCAGATCCATTAATTCATCAAGGGTTGAAAAGGGGTGATATTTTAATTGCCAATGGCAGTTTTTACAGAATAAAAGTAACAATTCTAAAATTCATATAGAACCACAAAAGATCCCAAATAGCCAAAATAATGCTGAGAAAGAACAAGAAGGCTGGAGGCATCATGCTTCTTAATTACAAACTATATTATAAACCTATAGTAATCAAAACAGTATGGTACTGGCATTAAAAACAGGCACATACACCAATGGAACAGAAATAAGAGCCCATGCATATATGATCAACTAATATTTTACAAGAGAGCCAAGAACACTCAATGGAGAAAAGATAGGGAGATGCAAATAAAAAACACAATAAGATATCACTTCACACCTGTCAGGATGGCTATCATCAAAAAGACAAGAGATAACAAATGCATATGAGGATGTGGAGAAACGGGAAGCCTGATACACAACTGATGGAATGTAAATTGGTGCAGCCACTATGAAAAACAGTATGGAGGTTCCTCAAAGATTAAAAATGGAACTAACGGGCTTCCCTGGTGGCGCAGTGGTTGAGAGTCCGCCTGCCGATGCAGGGGACGCGGGTTCGTGCCCCAGTCCGGGAAGATACCACATGCCGCGGAGCGGCTGGGCCCGTGAGCCATGGCTGCTGAGCCTGAGCGTCCGGAGCCTGTGCTCCGCAATGGGAGAGGCCACAACAGTGAGAGGCCCGCATACCGCAAAAAAAAAAAAAAAAAAAAATGTAACTAACAACCCCAATATTCACAGCAGCATTATTTACAATACCCAACATATGGAAGCAAACTAAGTGTCCATCAACAGATGAATGGATAAGGAAGATGGGACGGATACGCGCGCGCGCGCACACACACACACACATACATATATAATCAATGGCAAATGAGATTTTGCCATTTGCAACAACATGGATGGACCTAGAGGGTATTATGCTAAGCGAAATAATTCAGACAGAGAAAGACAAGTATCATTATGACATCACTTATATGTGGAATCTACAAAATAAAACAAACAAATGACTATAACAAAAAAGAAACAAGACTCACAGCTATGGAGAACAAACTAGTAGTTACCAGTGTGAGAAGGAAGCAGAGAGGAGCAAGTCAGGGGGAGGGGATTAAGAGGTACAAACTACTATGTGGAAAATAAGCTACAAGGATATATTGTACAACACAGGAATTATAGCCAATATTTTATAATAACTATAAATGGAGTATAACCTTTAAAAAATTGTGAACCATGGGCTTCCCTGGTGGCGCAGTGGTTAAGAGTCTGCCTACCGATGCAGGGGACACGGGTTCGTGCCCCGGTCCGGGAAGATCCCACATGCCGTGGAGCGGCTGGGCCCGTGAGCCATGGCCACTGAGCCTGCGCATCTGGAGCCTCTGCTCCCCAGCGGGAGAGGCCACAACAGCGAGAGGCCCGCGTACTTCAAAAAAAAAAAAAAAATTGTGAATCACTATGTTGTACACCTGAAACTCACATAATATGGTACATCAACTATATTGTAACTAATAAAAATCATCACTAAAACTATTACTAAAAGATGCACTTCATAAAGCAGTAAATTAAGCCCAGAGAGAAAAAATAAGATGAAAAAGCATTAATAAGGAAATTATTTACATCAGAGAATATTATAAGCAACAACTATTAAAATAATAAAATATATAAATAAGTAATTTAGAGGTATAAAAATAAGGTTAAATTAAAATATTAAACACAACATGAAAGGTGAGCAGAAAACTACTGCACTAAAACATTCCAAAGTCTTTGAATTATTGGAAGAAGATGAAGATAATGATTAACTTTAGACATTTTTTAACCAAGTTTACTGGTTAAAAATAAATCTCTATTAGAATAAAAATAGAACATGTAACTTCGAAACCAAAGGAAGCATAATCAGTACAAGCAAAAATCAATCAATAATCACTTAATCAATAAAACGGTAAATAAAAAGCACAAAAAAGACAGAAATAAATTGTCACTTATCAAAGTAAATATAAATGGACGATAATTATCAGTTAAAAGACAGAGGTTTTAAGATTGATTTTTTTAATCTGTATAATAAGAGTGAAAACAACACCGAAAGACAAAGAAAGGTGGGCTATAATAGTCAGAAAAAATAATGTCAATTCTAGCAAAAACTGCTGATTTTACATCCCAGTATACTTTCTCCTATTTTTCTTTAATAATCAGCCAGAGCACAGGGCCACTGGGGACTTTCACTCTTTAGTTGCAGCTGAGCAGTCCATTCACTAATGAGCTTTATGATTTCATATCTCTTAGCAGCCGTAAATAATGAGGCCCACAAATTAGATGCACATTGCTGGGCAGAAACACCTAAGACGCTCCTGGTTTACAAAGATCAGGGCTCTGATATGTGCTGTGTCCTTTAGCTTTGTTTTTTAATGCCATAAAAGTGGGCACCTACAGTACGTTTAGAATTATTATATCTTCCTGTTTCTTACCATTATGTAGTGACATTCTTTGCCTTTTTGCCCATAAACATTGTTATAGTTTTTTGTTGTTATAGTTTTTTGCTTCAGGTCCTCTTTTTGCTAATGTTCATGTAGCTTTACCAGGTTTCTATGAAATATAATTTTCCTGTGGTGACACTTAGGATCTGGTATAATGTAAGTAATGGGAAACCCCAAAATAAAAGTGACTTAAATAAGATAGAATTCTCTCTCATATAAAGGAGACCTAGAAGGAAGTTGAAATGGCTACCAAACTGAGTAGCTGAAAACTACTAAATGTCCTCATATCTCTGATGCCACCAACAAGTCATGTTCAGCTTAGCCTAGGAGGAGACTATCTGCATCCCACAGCACCAAGTCGCTGAACACAGTGAGGAGCCTTTCTGTCTTTAAAAGATGATAGATAGAAGGTATGGACATGTACTCCACCTACCACATAAGCCTCAAAGTTAATATTATTTCAACTTTAGGAAGCATGTATTAGGACACAAACCAAGGAAAACCAATGTAAGATGTGTGGACTTCAAACCCGTATCAATAAAACGCATTATTCTCTGGCCACCCCTCATCAGTGTAATCGTGATCATAAAATACTCCAACCGTGTCTATCCTCCAGCAGTGCATGAGGGGCTCAAAGTACTCTTGCTGCAACCCAGCTGACATAGAATATTTCAACCCCGTGATGACTGTTTCCCATCATAAATCAATATATTATGATACATGTTTTGTAAATAAATCTGATGAGCCTGGTTTATGTGAATCTAGACCCTGGGGGATGGATATGCTTTGGGAGAGTGGAAAACCAAGACACAGACCCTGGATTATGGCAAATACACAAGTGTAATGAGTACCCCAGAGTCAGACCACTCTTCTTCACATACTGACATTACCTCTCCCCTCAACATCTGCATAGGCTTCGCTTGTACAATATCACTGTCTTATTAATAGTTCTATAGTGGACACTACCAGCTTGAGCAATGTTTCAGTGTAAGGGATAAGCCAACAGAGGCGTTGCCTAATGAGTTGACTGAACACTTGAAACAACCTTCTAACTTCCTTAACTCGAATCCTGCCCCGACATCCATCCCACACAGAACTGCTCAATGGGTCCATCCAAAAGACAAGTCAGACCTTCCCACGTCCTCACACTCCCTTCAGGAGTGCCTCTATAATACACTCAGTCTACAGTTGTTAACATTTCACTTATGGGGGGAGGGATAAACTGGGAATTTGGGATTAACATATACACACTACTATACATAAAACAGATAAACAACAAGGACCTACTGTATAGCACAGGGAACTATATTCAATATCTTCTAATACCATGAAAAGAACCTGAAAAGAATATATATATATATATATATAAACCCTCCAGAAAGTAGGCAAAGAAGAAACTTACCTCAACATAATAATGGCCATATATGACAAACCCGCAGCCAACATCGTCGTCAATGGTGAAAAACTGAAACCATTTCCACTAGGATGAGGAACAAGACAAGGCTGCCAACTCTCACCACTATTATTCAACATAGTTTTGGAAGTTTTAGCCACAGCAATCAGAGAAGAAAACGAAATAAAAGGAATCCAAATCAGAAGAGAAGAAATAAAACCGTTACTGTTTGCGGATGACATGATACTCTACATAGAAAATCCTAAAGATGCTACCAGAAAACTACTAGAGCTAATCAATGAATCTGGTAGAGTAGCAAGATACAAATTAATGCACAGAAATCTCTTGCATTCCTATACACTAATGATGAAACATCTGAAAGAGAAATTAAGGAAACACTCCCATTTACCACTGCAACAAAAATAATAAAATACCTAGAAATAAACTTACCTAAGGAGACAAAACACCTGTATGCAGAAAACTACAAGACACTGATGAAAGAAATTAAAGATGATACAAACAGATGGAGAGATATACCATGTTCTTGGATTGGAAGAATCAACATTGTGAAAATGACTCTACTATCCAAAGCAATCTACAGCTTCAGTGCAATCCCTATCAAACTACCACTGGCATTTTTCGCAGAACTAGAACAAAAAATTTCACAATTTGTATGGAAACACAAAAGACCCCGAATAGCCAAAGCAATCTTGAGAACAAAAAACGGAGCTGGAGGAATCAGGCTCCCTGACTTCAGACTATACTACAAAGGTACAGCAATCAAGACAGTATGGTACTGGCACAAAAACAGAAATATAGATCAATGGAGCAGAATAGAAAGACCAGAGATAAACCCACACACATATGGTCACCTTATCTTTGATAAAGGAGAAAAGAATATACAATGGAGAAAAGACAGCCTCCTTCAGTAAGTGGTGCTGGGAAAACCGGACAGCTACATGTAAAAGAATGAAATTAGAACACTCCCTAACACCATACACAAAAATAAACTCAAAATGTATTAAAGACCTAAATATAAGGCCAGATACTATCAAACTCTTAGAGGAAAACATAGGCAGAACACTCTATGACATAAATCACAGCAAGATCCTTTTTGACCCACCTCCTAGAGAAATGGAAATAAAAACAAAAATAAACAAATGGGACCTAAGGAAACGTAAAAGCTTTTGCACAGCAAAGGAGGCCATAAACAAGACAAAAAGACAACGCTCAGAATGGGAGAAAATATTTGCAAATGAAGCAACTGACAAAGGATTAATCTCCAAAATATACAAGCAGCTCATGCAGCTCAATATCAAAAAACAAACAACCCAATCCAAAAATGGGCAGAAGAGCTAAACAGACATTTCTCCAAAGAAGATATACAGACTGCCAACAAACACATGAAAGAATGCTCAACATCATTAATCATTAGAGAAATGCAAATGAAAACTCACACCAGTCAGAATTGCCATCATCAAAAAATCTACAAACAATAAATGCTGGAGAGGGTGTGGAGAAAAGGGAACCCTCTTGCACTGTTGGTGGGAATGTAAATTGATACAGCCACTATGGAGACCAGTATGGAAGTTCCTTAAAAAACTAAAAATAGAACTACCATACAACACAGCAATCCCACTACTGGGCATATACTATGAGAAAACTATAATTCAAAAAAGAGTCATGTACCACAATGCTCACTGCAGCTTTATTTACAATAGGTCAAACATGGAAGCAACCTAAGTGTCCATTGACAGATGAACGGATAAAGAAGATGTGCCACATACATACAATGGAATATTACTCAGCCACAAAAAGAAATGAAATTGAGTTATTTGTAGTGAGGTGAATGGACCTGGAGACTGTCATACAGAATGAAGTAAGTCAGAAAAAGAAAAACAAATACCATATGCTAACACATATATATGGAATCTAAAAAAAAAAAAAATGGTTCTGAAGAACCTAGCGGCAGGACAGGAGTAAAGACACAGATGAAGAGAATGGACTTGAGGACACAGGGAGGGGGAAGGGGAAGCTGGGACGAAGTGAGAGAGTGGCATGGACATATATTCACTAGCAAATGTAAAATAGATAGCTAGTGGGAAGCAGGCACATAGCACAGGGAGATCAGCTCAGTGCTTTGTGACCACCTAGAGGGGTGGGATAGGGAAGGTAGAGGGAGACGCAAGAGGGAGGGGATATGGGGATATATGTATACATATAGCTGATTCATTTTGTTATACAGCAGAAACTAACATACCATTGTAAAGCAATTATACTGCAATAAAGATGTTAAAAAAAGAATAGACATATAGATACATTTATGTATTACTTAAATACTTCCCTGTATACCTGAAACATTGTAAATCGACTATACTTCAGTAAGTTTAAAAAAAAGAATCTGAGAAAGAATACATATAACTGAATCCCTCTGTTGTATACGTGGAACACTGTAAATCAACTGTACTTCCATAAAAAATAAAATTAAATAAATTTTCACTCATGGTCCTTTGTAACCTGGCTCTACCTCCTTCTCCAGCCTTATCTGTAACCACCCCCCATGTTCTAGTGATACATAAATGTGTGTTCATACCGGCACACACCAAACTTTTCTATACCTCTCTCCCCCGAGCCTATGGATCTACTGATTGTTCCTAGAGCCCTCTTTCTTGTACTTCCTGGATAATCCCTACTTACCCTTAAAGATTCTACTCCAGAGTATCATCTCCTCCAGGAGTCCTTCCCTGTTTCCCTCAAAGCTCAGTTTCATGCCCCAAGTTTCCATAGCACCCTGTACATAAATCCTGTAGCACAGCTTTTACCTCATCATATTAAAATTATAACCTATGGCCCATGCAACTGTGAGCGCAGCGTTTTCTCTCTTCTTTACGTCCCTGGAACCCAGAACAGTGCCCGGCATAAAGTGCCACTAATTTCAGTGGCCACGTGAATGGAACGGAACTGAATCTCCCCCTTTTCCTGCTCTCTTGAGTGCTCTACTTCCACGCGCCATGCTACATGTCTCCTCCACACCCACAGTGATCCTGGCCCTTCCGTAGTTTCCCACATTGGGTCTGTGCCTCACTTCTTACAGATATGAGCCTGAGTAAGGGAAGGGTGGGCTGCTGATCTGCCCATACTTATGAGTAAGGCTGAATATGTGTCACATACCAGGCACATGACCAGTGTTGCAGAACTGCCTTTCTCCACAGCCCCTCATAGAAATCCTTGGGGATACGGACAGCCCAGTTAGCTACAAGTGTGCTAAGAAATTTGAGGACGGGGAAGAGACTTCAATGCCCAATGGAAAAAATCATGTTCTCTAGGCCATCTAGCAGAAGCTAAGGAAGAAGGCAAACTAGCCCTGGGGACTTCTGGGCATCAGTCCCAGTGGCATAAGGCCATCTGATCTTGAAAGAAGGTACTGAGAACATTCTTCCCTGCGTGTGGCCAGGGACCAGTTCCCAGCCAATATCTCCTCACAGAATGTCCTAAGACTCCAGACATAATCAAATCTTGCTAAAGGCAATAAACTGATTCACCTGATCACACAGCCCCTTCCAGGCAGATGTGTCTCTTTGATCACTTGGGACAACCAGACCCCACTTTCCTCTCTGAACTTCTCCAGGTCCAGAGAGTGATTTCAGTCGAAGTCGAAGGAGCTGTTATGTGTAGCCAGCTGGATTTTCCTACTTGGGTTTGGACTTGGGTTTTGGTCTGAAATTGTCTCTCAGAGCTTGCAGGGTGTTAGAGACACTGAAACTATGATCTTAATCCTCACTCTAAGTCCTGCCCCAGCAAACAGTTAGAAGAACATGGGTAAAAGAGTGGAAGGTTCTGGACCATGCCCTAGGAGAGCCAAGATTTAGGTCAAGTTTTGCCAGTAATCAGAGGAGCTGCTGTGCTCAGACCATTTGTTCCTGTTCCTCTGCCCCCAGTCGCTTCAGCCTCCGCTGCTTTTGGGCCTACCAGCCTAAAGAAAGAGTCTGAAGTCCCCCAGTTGCTAAGGAGACGGCAGCAATGCACTCCTACCCTCTGACTTCCATGGAGTCTCCTATCAGCTCTATATGGCAGAATGGGTCATACTGAAGCCCCAACCGTCCAGCCCAGCTTGAAACAAGGGTCTCCCCATCTTCCACTGGGAAGTTCTAGTGTCTGAACCTTCATCAGATATGGGAGGGCACCTCTTTGCACTGACCCGGATCTTCCTCTTGACACGTGTGCTTCCAGATAAGGGGATGGGTGTAAGTTAAGCTGGGCCACGGGAATAGGTCTCAGGCCTTCCCTGAGACTGACATCTCCACGGATTCTCCAGGGATGAGCTGGATGTGGGGCAAAGATCCTGCAAGAGGAGGCTGGTCTAGGGAAATGAATCTTTAAACCTTGCGATCCAGTGCTCTGTTGTGAAACCTTGGGCTCCCGGTCAAAACCTCAGGCACCATCCCTCCCTACTCCCGCGTTCCTAAGCCCCAGAGATTAACCACAGAAGTTAAAAGGAAAGGAGCTCTGTGTGCCCACTGGTATCTTCCGGGATTAGTGAGATAGGAGGACTTTTTTTTAATCCCAGGGATTTTTCACTATAGGAAACAGAATCTTTTCCAACTTGATTCTGGGTAAAGTATTCATTATAACATGAATACACTGAGCATTTTGCAGTCCACGAAGGCAGGTGTACAGCAGATCATACATCACAAAAGAGAACCATCAAACAAGCAAGGTTGTAGCAACATAAGGGTTCTGTTGTTGAAATAGGAACGGAATCCCTTGGGGAGCCCTGGCAAAGCAGTACCCTCAGAAGCACACCTGGGAAAGATATTTTCTGAGGGTAATCCATCCCTGACCCTCACCTAAACTTTTTCCAATGAAAAATCTGTGTGCTTGGGCTTCCCTGCAGGCGCAGTGGTTGAAAGTCCTTCTGCCGATGCCGCGGACACGGGTTCGTGCCCAGGTCCGGGAATATCCCACATACCGCAGAGCGGCTGGGCCCGTGAGCCATGGCCGCTGAGCCCGAGCGTCCGGAGCCTGTGCTCCACAGCGATAGAGGCCACAACAGTGAGAGGCCCGCGTACCGCAAAAAAAAAAAAAAAAAGCTGTGTGCCTGCTAGAACAACCAGATTTTCAGCTATTCCTTGCTTCTGTGTTCTTTCCACTATCCATGGCCTGCCTTTACACCGGTACAAAAGTTTGGGTAGGAATCGTAAAAGAAACCATTCTATCTCATTTATTCCCATTTGGAGCGCCCAATTTAAGTATGGGACCCCACATACAGAGTGAGTTTTGTTTGAGCTTCCCCATCCAACGAGACTCGATTTCCACGTCTTTCATGGGCCTCAAGCTCTGCCGTGCCACAAACCTCATGCAACTTTTATGGCTTCTTTACTTTATGCGCCTTTTTTTTTTTTTAACCGCTTACCTGTCTTCAAAAACCTTCTCTTGTTCCTGCGTAGGGTGACTACCCTATGATATTTATTTCTAACATAAGGTCACCCTCCGTAGCAGACAATAATAGCAAATAACTGATAACGTATACTTTGCTCTCTCCACCCCCGGTCGCGGCAGCCTCCGCTGCTTTCACGCCTAGCACCCTGAAAATAAAAAAAAGAAAACAAGGTTTTTTAAAAACCCTAAAACGCTTTAAAATCTAAAAAAAGACGGGGGCGGAAGAGCGAATTCTCCCCTAAGAACCCGCGGGGAAGTCACTTTCGCAGACTTCCAGAACCTGGGCGACCATTGGTCCCCAACCGGAAAGCTAGCGGTGAGCCGCCCGCGTGCCCGCGCCCACGCGCCTCCGCCCGCCGCCCTCGCCAGCGCACACCGCGCGTCCGCGTACAGGAGTCCGACCACCATGTTTCCGCGCAATACGTGTCCGCCCACCAAGCGTCTGCGCACCAGACGTCTGCCCACCACGTTTCCACGCACTACGTGTCCGCTCACCACGCGTCTGCGCACCAGATGTCCGCCCACCACGTGTCCGCCCACCGCGTTTCCGCGCACTACGTGTCCGCCCACCACGCGTCTGCGCACCAGCTGTCCGCGCACCACGCGTCCGCGCACTACGTGTCCGCCCACCACGCGTCTGCG
This sequence comes from Globicephala melas, assembly GCF_963455315.2. Classification (NCBI taxonomy): domain Eukaryota; kingdom Metazoa; phylum Chordata; class Mammalia; order Artiodactyla; family Delphinidae; genus Globicephala; species Globicephala melas. The sequence goes on along the minus strand of NC_083319.1, from coordinate 108,048,729 downwards.
CACCAGACGTCCGTCTACCACGTGTCCGGGCACCAGGCGTCCACCCACCACGTTTCCGCTCACCACGCGTCCGCGCACCAGATGCCCGCCCACCACGCTTCCGCGCACTGTGTCCGCCCACCACGCGTCTGCGCACCCGACGTCCGCCCACCGCGTTTCCGCGCACTACGTGTCCGCCCACGCGTTTGCGTACCAGCTGTCCGCCCACTACACGTCCGCGCACCACGCGTCCGCGCACTACGTGTCCGCCCACCACGCGTCTGCGCACCAGAGTCCGCCCACCACGTTTCCGCGCACTACGTGTCCGCCCACCACGCGTCTGCGCACCAGACGTCCGCCTGCCACGTGTCCGGGCACCAGGCGTCCACCCACCACGTTTCCGCGCACTACGTGTCCACTCACCACGCGTCTGCGCACCAGATGCCCGCCCACCACGCTTCCGCGCACTACGTGTCCGCCCACCACGCGTCTGCGCACCAGACACCCGCCCACCACGCTTCCGCGCACTACGTGTCCGCCCACCACGCGTCTGCGCACCAGACACCCGCCCACCACGTGTCCGCACACCACGTTCCGCGCACTACGTGTGCCCCCACCACGGTCTGCGCACCAGGCGCTCGCCCACTACGTGTTCGCCCGCCACCTGTCCGCGCAGCGCGCCTCAGCGCTGCCTTGATTCTACTCGGCGTGGGAGGCGGATACGCCCAGGGCTTGCCTTTGCCGAGTTGGTATGTACGTATGTTTGGTTTCCCTCTTACCCGGGCTGCTGTAATTTTAAACCCCGGGAGCCCGAGGCCTGTATTTATACAGAAATGTGTTTGTCGAGGCCACCGTGCGTACCCTTGGGTCGCCTCTTGGAAGTATTTGTGTCGTTTGCAGGGGAGTCCCCGTTTTAATTTTGTGTGTGTGTGTGTGTGTGTGTGTGTGTGTGTGTGATTCAACGCATAATGACATTTATTAAAATTTTTAAATACACAGGAAAACAATGCTACATCTTGTTAAAAGCCACCCTCATATATAAAGACATACCAGACACATTAGAATGGAAGGGAGGGAACGAGAATGGAGACAAGGGACGAGAGGAGGGAGTCCTCGTTCTGATCAGTGATTACAGGGTGCTGTGAAGTCATTGGGAAAGAGGAACTCCATTCTGGGACCTTGAGAACAGCAATATAAACGGATAGTCAAATGGGTTAATAATATAAGTTGATCAGGAAGGAGCTCCCTGAAGAAATGGCATTTCACTTGAGACTTGAAAGATAATCGTTCCTGATCTCAGGTGGTACATTTTCTTTCATTTCTTTTTTTTTTTTTCTTTTTGGAGTAAAATTGCTTTACAATGTTGTGTTAGTTTCTGCTGTACAGTGAAGTGAATCAGGTATATGTATATCCCCTCCCTCTTGGACCTCCCTCCCATCCCCCCCAGCCCACCCCTCTAGGTGGTCACAGAGCACTGAGCTGTGCTCCCTGTGCTCTACAGCAGGTTCTCAGTAGCTATCTGTTTTACACATGGTAGTGTATGTCAAACCTAATCTCCCAATTCGTCCCACCCTCCCCTTCTCCCCCATGTCCACATGTCCGTTCTCTACATCTACATCTCTATTCCTGGCCTACAAATAGGTTCATCTGTACCATTTTTCTAGATTCCACATATATTCATTAATATACAATACTTGTTTTTCTCTTTCTAACTTATTTCAGTCTGTATGATAGACTCTGGGTCCATCCACATCTCTACAGATGACCCAATTTCATTCATTTTTATGGCTGAGTAATATTCCATTGTATATATGTGCCACATCTTCTTTATCCATTCATCTGTCATTGGACATTTAGGTTCTTTCCATGTCCCAGCTATTATAAATAGTGCTGCAATGAACACTGGGGTACATGTGTTCTTTTAAATTATGGTTTTCTCAGGGTACATGCCCAATAGTGGGATTGCTGGGTCTTATGGTAGTTCTGTTTTTAGTTTTTTAAGGAACCTCCATACTGTTCTCCATAGTGGCTGCACCAATTTACATTCCCACCAACAGTGCAAGAGGGTTCCCTTTTCTCCACACCCTCTCCAGCATTTATTGTTTGTAGACTTTTTGATGATGCCCATTCTGACCGGTGTGAGGTGATACCTCATTGTAGTTTTGATTTGCATTTCTCTAATAATTAGTGATGCTGAGCATCTTTTTATGTGCCTCTTGGCCATCTGTGTGTCTTCTCTGGTGAAATGTCTATTTAGGTCTTCCACCCATTTTTTTAACTGGGTGGTTTGTTTTTTTGATATTGGGCTCCATGAGCTGTTTGTATATTTTGGAGATTAATCCTTTGTCCATTGCTTCAGACCAGGACAGCTGAAAATTAACAGACTCCCAGGGAGGGCCATATGAGCTTTGAGAGCCTGTGGTTTGGTAGTCTCTTGGGAGCCAGCCCCGAACTCCTCTCTCTGGCCCTCGGAGCCCCCTCCAGCTTCTCTGAGCTTCAGACCACGCCTCCAAGCAGAGCCCCTATTGTCCTGTGTGGTCCCGCTAAGATGTCCTCCTGGCAGGTCTGGGAGTGGTCGGGGCTGGGGAGATGAGCGCTGCTGCCAGCAGCTACCCCATGGCCCCCCGTGTGTGGGTAACCTGCACTCGCACATCACTGAGGCCTCGCTGTGAGCAAAGTTCAGCCCTGCGGGGCGCCTGTGCTGTCCGTCTGTGTGGGCCACTCCCTGGGTTCTGCCTGCGTCCACTTCCAGCAGCCGGCTGAGCGGGCCTTGGAGACCACAAACTTTGATGTAAGGGAAAGCTGACCCGTATCACGTGGCCTCAGCGGATCCCTCTTTGAGAAAATCTGGTGTGGGAAACGTCTTCATGAAGAACCTGGACAAATCTATACGTATCAAGGCACTTCGTGATTCTTTTTCTGCTTTTGGAAACATTCTGTCCTGCAAGGTAGGGTGTGATGAGACCGGCCCTAAGGGTTATTCCTTTGACCAAAGAGGCTGCCGACAAAGCCATCGAGAAGATGAAGGGCATGACCCTCAGTGACCACAAAGTGTCTGTGGGCAGATTGAAGTCTCGAAAAGAGCGGGAAGCCAAGCTTGGAGCCAAAGCCAAGGAATTCACCAACGTTTACATCAAAAACTTCGGGGAAGAGGTGGATGATGAGAGACTGAAAGAGCTATTCAGCCAGTTTGGTAAGACCCTAAGCGTCAAGGTAAGTGAGAGATCTCAGGGGGAAATCCAAAGGCTTTGGCTTTGTGAGACACAAAAAACACCAGGATGCCAACAAGGCCTTGAAAGAGACAAATGGAAAAGCGATCAGTGGGAAAGTCATTTTCCTCCGCTGTGCACAGAAGAAAGTGAATCGGCAGGCCCCGTTAAAGTGGAAATTTGAACCGGCGAAACAGGAGAGAATTGGTCACTGTCAGGGGGTGAATCTCTACATTAAGAACTTGGATGACACCAGTGGTGATGAGAAGTTCAGTAAGAGTTTTCTCCTTTTGGATCAGTCGCCAGTGCCGAGGGGGGCGCAGGAGGGTGGGGAGAAGCAAGGGTTTGACTTTGTCTGCTCCACATGCCCCCAAGAGGCAAGCAGAGCAGTCACTGAGCGGATGCATCGTGGGCTCCAAGCCACTGTGTGTCACCCTGGCCCAGAGAAAGGCTCACCTGCCCAACTAGTATACACAGCGGGTGGCAGGGATGAGAGTGCTCTCCACCAATGCCAACTTAAAGCAGTCCCAGCCTGCAGCTGGGGGCTACTCTGTGCCAGCGGTTCCACAGGCTCAGGGAAGCCCTCCGTGTTACACACCTAACCATCTAGCACAGATGAGACCTAATCCACGCTGGCAGCAAGGCTTCCAAGGAATGCCAAGTGCTATATGCCAGTCTGGGCCTCATCCAGCTCTTCGCCATCTGGCTGCATCTGGGTCTGAGTGCCCCGGACTGCTTGGCTATGGACTTCGGTGGCTAGCGCTGCCTAGCGAGGTGTGACTGATAGCTGCCCGTCTGGAGGCGGTCCCCCGGCTTTGCAGAACTTACCACCTCGTGCTGCTGGTGCTACTGCTACTCCTCGGGCTGCTGCACCTTACAAGTCCACCTCAAGGGTATCCCTCACCCTGCCGTACAGCCTCTGCAGACACCCCAGCCTGCAGTCCACGCACAGGGCCAGGAGCCGCTGAGCGCACCCACGCTGGCCGCCGTGGCACCTGCACCCCTCCACCCCGCCAGGAGCGGAAGCAGGTGCTGCGCCGGTGGACGTTTGCACCGGCTCATCCGGACCGTGCACTCAAAATCCCCTTATGAGGGAGGGAGTGGGCTGTGGTTACTCAGTGGTGCACTAGGACCGTCGGTGGTGCTGGAGAACATCTGTTTCCTTGATCTGAGTGGTGGTTACACAGTGTTTGCTGTATGTTCAGTCACTAAGCTGCGTGTGTGATTTGTTTATTTTTCTTTATGTGTATTAAACTGCATCTTTTATCAATAATTTATGTTAAAAGTTTAAAAATAAGAACCACGGCAGAGCACAGTGGATTTTTAGGATAGGGTAACAATTCTGTATGATACTACAATGGTGGATAGATGTTATACATTTGTCAAAACTCACAGAATATACAACACCACAGGTGAAACTTAGTGTAAACTATAGATTTTGAGGGATACCGTGTGTCAGTGTAGGTTCATCGTTCGTAACAAACGTACCACTCTGGTGCAGGGTGTCGATAATGGAGGTGGTTGTACACGTGTGGGAACAGGAGGGAGCTGTCTGCACTTTCTACTCAATTTTCCTGTGAACCTAAAACTGCTCTAATAAATTGACTTTATAGATTCACAGGCATAGAGAACAGACTTGTAATTGCCAAGGGTGGAGTGGGGGAGAGATGGATTGGGAGTTTGGGGTTAGCAGATGCAAACTAGTACATACAGAATGGATAAACAACAAGGTCTCACTATATAGCACAGGGAACTATATTCAATATCCTGTAGTAAACCATAATGGGAAAAAAAAGCATAATTTTAAAATGGAGTTTAAGTCATTGCACTCAGGAAGGGTCTGACTAGTGAATGAGGCAACTGAAAATGAAGCATGCTCCTTAAACAGGGTAATTCATTTAGGGTTACATAGGATGTGCAGTGGATGTTTTTTTCTCAAAGGTAAGGACGATAATAAGGAGGGCATGAGAATTCCAGCAAATTAAGATAAAGGAAGAAAGCACCAACAGAGCAACACTAAATCCATTTGTGTTTCCCTGGCAGCTTAGCCCAACAAGACCTGGGAAAGAAGGTTGGAACACTTGGCTCACTTAGGAGAAACTCCTGCCCGAAGGTCAGGACAGTAATTTAATCAGGACATCTGTGGGTGGAAAGGAAAGAGTCTGTCCTGAACACATACTGATCCCCAGACACATATTAGATCTGCTTTTCCAGAACTGTGTGTAGGAGGGACTCAGAAGTATTTAGAAAATGTTAAGTTCATAGTTCCCATATTCCCTAATGCACAATTGAACAATCTCAAATATATGGAGGACAGAGTTCCGAACCGAGTATTAAGACAGCTGAACATTTGATGCCAGCACAGCCCACAGGTTGCTTCTTTCCTTTGTGCAAGCCCATTCACCAATCTGAGCCTTGTTTCCTCCATCTCTAAAAGAATAAGGTGTCACTACTAGCCTACGCTGTGTCTATGGCAGCAGATGGTGAGCATATGGCCTGGGTTCCGTGGGCGGGAATCATATGCCCAGTGCAGGGTCTCCTGGGAGCCTTTCCTGGGGACTGCAAGGGAATGCTCAGCCCTGATCTAGCACCGACCTCCATATTTCTAGTCCACTAGCCCACCATTTCTCTCCCACTCCCATTCCAACCTACAGCCGTGCTCTCAACCATACGCATTGTTGGAACCCAGAATAAAACTTTCCCAGCAGCATTTTGCATTCACTAAGAAGTCTCTTGGAGAGGGTCTGCAGAAGAGAAAGAAATACAGCTATAGTGGTGGTGGGATTTAATACAGAATAAGCACGAAGAGTAGCAGAAAGAGGAAGATGAGAGGAGAAGAAGGAAATCTATACCAGAATGAGCGTGATGCGTTTTTCAAGCTCTATTTCATTTCATCATCCAAAAAAAACCTCTTACAATGCACTTTTAGAGAAAAAGAAACTTATCTGAAAAAAAAAAAAACAGAAACACTAATTTGAAAAGATACATGCACCCTAGAGTTCATATTCATAGTAGCACTATTTACAGTAGCCAAGAAGCAACCTAAGTGTCCATCAACAGATGAATGGATAAAGATGTGTTGTATATATACATACAATGGAATACTATTCAGCCATAAAAAAGAAAGAAATTTTGCCATTTGCAGCAACACGGATGCGGAGGATATTATGCTAAGTGAAATAAGTCAGACAGAGAAGGCAAATACTGTATGATATCATTTATATGTGGAATCTAAAAAAAATACAACAAACTAGTGAATATAACAAAAAAAGAAGCAAATTCACAGATTTTCAGAACAAACTAGTGGTTACCACTGGGAAGAAGGAAGAGGGGATGGGCAGTACAGGAGTAGGGAATTAAGAGATACAAACTATTAGGTATAAAATAAGCTACAAAGATGTTGTACAACAAAGGGAATCTAGCCAATATTTTATAATATATATAATATATTATTTTATAATAACTATAAATGGAGTATAACCTTTAAAATTTGTGAATCACTATATTGTACACCTGTAACTTCCATAATATTGTACAGCAACCATACTTCAATTTTTAAAAATAGTAAAAAAAAAAAAAAAAGAAGAGGCTGAAGCTCAGAGATGCTAACTAATTTATCCAAGGGCCTGTTAATCAGTAAAAAGGGAGTGTAATCAATAAAACTATGCTCTGTTGCCACTTTACAGACTCAGAATCCTACAGTCATGGGTCACTCGGGTACAAGCCTGCCTCAGGGGCAAGAATAAACCCTAAGTTCGTGTCTTCTCAACTCCCGGTCCCCCACCATCCCTCCAAGGAGGCAGACCTAATGAATGACCCTTCCCCAGATCCACGTCCCTGCAGCTCCGGGGAAGCGTTGTTCTACTCCACTCCCGGCAGAGGGCAGCCAATCCTGAACGTAGCACTGAACTGGCTCTTCCTGTCAAGGGCCAGGAGAGGGCTCTAACCCACCCACTCCAAAAAGAGAATCTTTCTCAGAACGCTCAAGGTTGCCAAACTCCAGCCAACATTTTATATCAACCGTTTGGAAAACGAAGACCCTCAGCGAACTTCCCTGGGGGAAAGATTCCCTGCAGCGTGGGCCTCCAACAGGAGAACAAATCCGCATGTGAAGAGAAGGCTTTCCCTTCTCCACTGTGTCTGAACACCTACGTAGCTCTTGGTCAGGCCACGACACCTTGAGATCCTTTGCTTCTTGGAACACTGTAAGTTCTTGCCGACTTCCTTTCTGGCCTGAAATTAAGCCTGTATTTTATCACATCACCTCTCTGGGCTCCTGTGTTCTCAGTTGGACCGGAAAAACGAGCAGACATTTTCCTGCCGTTTTTCCATCAGTGTACATTTGAAGTTACAGGGGAAGTGCCCAGGCCTGAGCGTGAGGATGCCTGGTCTCTGCTCCTGTTCTGCCTTGACTGTCCCTTCTTCTCCCATGATTTGTAGAAGAGGAAGTAGCGCCGAATGGCCTAGGGACTCTTTTTCCTCTAACCCTGAAGAAGCCTGTCTCCCCTGGGTGTCCTTCCAGATAGAATGAGGCCAGCGTCCAGCCCCACCCAGCCTTGCCCAGCACTATAAAGGAGGCTCCCAGACAGCCACCCCCAGGCAGTTGCAGCTCTGTGCCCTGCTCAACGATGAGGCTCTGTCTCTCTGGGTTACTCTTCCTCTTTGTGATCTCATTGCCTTCAGGTAAGATGATGGGTACAGGTCTGATCATGAAAATGAGGATCTTCTAAGGACTGAGGCACTTGAAAAGCCCTATTGGTGTAAGCCCAGCAGGGAGACACCAGTATCAGATCAGCAGACTAGGGGCAAGAGGTGGGTCAGTGGTGTTCGACCCCTGCCCTGCTCCTCTGTCACTACATCCTGAAAACCTGCCAAAGCTTAAGAGACGGGAGCCCATTTCACCACATGCAGGGATCACTTTCCAGCTATCCAAATTCCTGTTTCCCTCAACTTCCTCTGATGAGCGTTGGACTCAGCGGCCCTCGCCGAAATGTAACAGCAGGTGAGAGGGTAGAGTCCTTCACCAGGAAAGAGAGGACAGCCCTAAGATCTCCCCCAGCCTCTTGAGGACTGATTTTTCTTTCTTGTGTGTGTGTGTTTTTCCCTTCAGGGAACGGCTTGTTTGGAAATGATGGAGTGGAAGTTCGTACTTGCACTGCGCTTGGGGGCAGATGTTTCTTCGGCTGTAGAATAGGATGGAAATGGGTTGCCTACTGTCACAATGTATTGTCTTGTTGCCTAAAACTGAGGAAACATCCTCCGCCTCAGGCCAATGAACCATGAGCCTCACCTCATGGGTCCACATTAAAAGGATACGCAGATGGCTAAATGGACAAGACCTCCAATCTGTGCGTAAGGATGGTGGACGAGCTATGGGTAGCAACTGTGCGTAAGGATGGTGGACGAGCTATGGGTAGCAACTGTGCGTAAGGATGGTGGACGAGCTATGGGCAGCAACTGTGCGTAAGGATGGTGGACGAGCTATGGGCAGCAACTGTGCGTAAGGATGGTGGACGAGCTATGGGCAGCAACTGTGCGTAAGGATGGTGGACGAGCTATGGGCAGCAACTGTGCGTAAGCATGGTGGACGAGCTATGGGCAGCAAACGGGCGCCAGATGCTAACCAAGGTACTGGCGAAATTCCAGGTGTGTTTTCCTAAAGGGCATCATGGCAAAAGGCATTCCTGTTCTACTTTCTGCCCTCCAGTCTCCAATCGACAATTCCTATGTCCCATTCAGAATCAGTTGATCAATACGTGACCACAGGCCCAAGGAGATGACATCCACTGAGCCTAATGACAATAGCTTACCATGTGCCAGTCCCACTTTTAAGTGGTTTACACGTGTTCAATCACTTAATCCTCACCCAAAACTCTATTATTTCTCCCATTTTGCAGATGAAGAAACTTTTCCAAGATCACACAACTAGTAAGAGTTAGTTAGCACTGGATTTGAACCCAGACTGTCTTGATCCAGTGTCTACACTATTAACGTGTACCACCTTTCAATTACTAAGTAGAGGAATCTAACTGGATGTTTTTTTTTTTACTGAAGTATAGTTGGTTTAGAATGTTGTGTTAGTTTCAGGTGTACGGCAATGTGATTCAGTTATGTGTGTGTGTGTGTATATATGTATAAACACACATATATATACAAATTTTTCAGATTCTTTTCCATTATAGATTACAAAATATTGAATATAGTTCCCTGTGCTATACAGTAGGTCCTTGCTGTTTATCTATTTTCTATATAGTAATGTGTATCTGTTAATCCCAGACTCCTAATTTATCCACCCGAGGCTTCCCATCTTCTCTTTCACTACCCAGTTCCCAATTTTGTATCTCAGGGGCTCCAAAAACCACACTGGGAGAAATTGTCCTTGGTAGGGTGGGCAAGTGGGGTGCGAGACTGGAAAGGCGGGGAGCAGTTTTGCATCAGGAGGCGCCTCTGTGGCATCCTTCTCGTGTCCTCTCTCTGGCCAGCAGTCGGGTCCAGGAGTCAGAACTCCGCACAACAGAACCGGGTCATAGCGTCCCCCTGAGGTGTTTATTATATCCACCACCACTGGGATTGTGCCAGACTCTGAAAAAGGAAGCATTCTATGAGCAAGACGATGTGCTCCCTACCCTTGGGTGCTCAGAGTTCCAGCCGAAGAGCAGAAGCCCCAGACCAACCTTTGGCAGGAATCACATGTCTTCTGTCTGCACGAGAACGGCCGGTCATGCTGGGTACACGCCCAGAGACCCTAGCAGACAGGACTGCGTGCGGTATGATGGGGTGTCACGGGGCTGGGCCATTCCGGGGCTGCGTTCCCCACCCTCTTCCCCTTCCGGAGTGACAGCAGAACAGCAGTGAGCTCCACCTGCCAGGTCCAGGTGGCAGCCTCTGCTTCTTAGCTCTTCTCCACAAGCCGCCAGCAGAGAGGTTCTGACTCCATAAGACGTGAAGTACCTTGGAATCAACCTGTTGAGACAATAGTGCCTCCTGCATATGCTGGTGGTTTGGTTTGGATATGAAACTGCAACTCAGATCGGGATTTGAACCCACGCGCCAGAACTCAAACCCAGACAAAATCCAAATTGGGACATGAATCCACGGTCTTTTAATTGAGATCACACACCTGGTCTCAGGACTTAGTGAAGCTCAGGTTCGTGACGTCTTGTTGCAGAAAGAATTCAGTGAGAGACAAAGTGATAGGTAAGAAGTGGATTTATTTAGAGAGAAACACACCCACAGACAGAGTGTGGCCCATCTCAGAAGGTGAGAGGCCCCAAAATATGGCATAGTTAGTTTTTATGGGCTGAGTAATTTCACAGGCTAATGAGTGGGAGGATTATTCCAACTATTTCGGGGGAAAAGGCTTCACAGGAAGATGGAAAATAACTGAATCCGTCAAACTTGAACTGAGGGAGGTGATGTTTCCCCTTCACACCTGTAAGTGAAGGTCTGCTCGGGTGTGTGCCTGACCTAAAACCTTCTTGCTCCAGGCATGAAGATTCTCCGCTCTGTCTCCCTGTCTCTCCCTGTCTCTCTCTGTCTTTTTCTCCTTCTACTCTTGGCCCACTCTCTCCTAGGTAAAGCAGAATCTTGGGAGGAGACAAGGTAATTATTAATAAATCCTGGGTTCTGCTGGCCTGGGGTCACCTAAGGCCAGGGCTGGCCCAAGGTCACCTAAGGCCAGGGCTGGCCTGAGCTATTCTGGAAGATCATGGTCACACTCTGACTTTCTGCTTCTGCCGTTGGTGAACTACCACACGGGGACTGCTTCTCCCACCTTCGATCAGGGCTTACAGGACACCTGGGATGGGACCCGAGAGGAGTCTGATGACAGAATGGATGAGAGGCAGTGAGACAAGTTCAAGCATAAGGACTCATGATGTTCCTGGGGCCGCCGGCCACCTGGCTTGGATCAGGGGCCCTGATGCCATCAGGACTCATTAATGGGAGCAGGGTTGTGTACTCATTCAGAATGGGCCTCAGTAACAGACAACCTGGATTTCAATCTGGGTCCTTCCGGAACCACATCTTAGCTTGGTGACCTTGACCAAGTCACTTAACTTCTGTTAGCCTCCATTTTCTCTTCCCTGGGAAAGGAGTAGTAAGGGAAAAGAATAAGAAGGGGGAGGAAGGAGAGGGGGAGGAAGGAGAGGGGGAGGAGGAGGGGGAGGGGGAAGGGGAGGGGAGGAGGGGGAGGGGGAGGAGGATGGGGAGGGGAGGTGGAGGGGAGGAGGAAGAGGAGGGGGAGGGGGAGGGGAGGAGGAAGGGGAGGAGAAGAGATTGGAATAATAAGAGAAGTTACTCCATAGGATGGTTGGGGACTTGAGTAAGCTAAAAAGTTCTTAAGACAGAGCCTGGCACACAGTAACACTGGATAATTATTAACCCCTAGGTAAGCACTCAATAGGGACTAATTTTTTTTTTCAGATTAGTTATTGTTGCTGCTGCTATTAGTGTTGGAGCTGGCCCATTGCCCCCTGATTTCTGTCAAGTTCTCTTCTCACTGCAACAGGGCAGTAGATCAGGGTAGCAGCCCCCAGAAGCCCCTACAACTCACTAACAGAATGATTTATTCCTAGAGGTACCCACTGCTGGAGAGGACAGCCTTGTGGTCCAGCTGCTGGGGAGATAGATACTCCCACAGCCAGCACGTCTCCCCCAGCCATGGCCACACCCCACCCTCACCACCTGCCTACTAGGAAACCACACGATTTGCACACGAAGTCCTGGCCTGGGAGCCCGGAAGCTGGGATTTTCCCCACTCATACACTAACCATCTCTATGACCCTGGACACATCACTTCAACTCTTTGCACTAGGAAGGGTGGGCTGGATGTACCATGGTTCTTCCTATGGAGGAGGGTGCCAGTCTAGAAAGCAGCCTGGAGACAGTAGCAGATGCTACTGTTCATGACTAGCTTGCTGGCATCACAGACACACGGAGTGTCCCTTGGGCAGCGTCCTACCAAGGGCAGAGAGGCAGTGGACACATCCCCTCAGCAGGCATTAAGGGGAGGGTGCACTGTCTGAAGAGGATTTAAAAACGATCATAGGGACTTCCCTGGCGGTCCAGTGGTTAAGACTTCGCCTTCCAATGCAGGGGATGCAGGTTCAATGCCTGGTCAGGGAGCTAAGATCCCACATGCCTTGCGGCCAAAAAACCAAAACATAAAACAGAAGCAATATTGTAACAAATCAATAGAGACTTTAAAAATGGTCCACATCAAAAAACAAAAATAAATAAAAACAATTATAAAGCCAACTAACAGCCAGTCTACTCTCTATTATCACCACATGCCAGCAATTCTAAACAATGCCAATGATAAAACACTTCTGGGGACAGGGAGGGGCTACCACTCCTATTGCCCTAGATCCACAGCTCCCATCTCCTAGCCTGTAGATTTCCTAAAATGCTCCCTGTCAACCCCCACCCCTCTCTGTCTAGAATAATGTTCTTTTTCTCTGTGCCCCAGCTGCTGACGTCTCCCCCCGGCCCACTGCAACCACTGAGATCACCCAGATTTGAGAGCCTCAACCTTGAAAGCCCTAAGTTGCCCTCACCTTTGCTGTGCTCCCTCCCGGCTCTGTACCTGGCATGGAATCCTGACCAGCAAAAGAGAACAAAAGCTTGAATGTTAGTTATACCAACTCTGCCACCTTGGGCAACTCAGGTAACCTCTCTGAAACCTCAGTTTCCTCAGCTATAAAATAGGGATAATACACAGCACACACACTTGTGAGTATTGACCAAGATACTGCACATGCAAGCCTTTGAAAGATTTACACAAGTTTGAGTTGCTTTTGTCTTGTTTTGTTTATCCATCACCATTTTTACTATTTTGCTCAGCTCACTTGCTCTGAGCCACAGGACGTGGGTCGGAGCCCTGTGAACCTCTGCTCTGCTCTAAAGCTCGGTGTCCCAGGCACAGTTTTTCAGGCGTGCTCTGGCCAGCATAGAGACACCAGCAGCCTCCCCTCCCTGATTCTAGATTCCAAAATCCCATGAATGCAGCCTGAAACCAAATTCCCTTTGCAAGAATCGGTGACCACCAGTTTGAATGCTCCATCTACAGGAGGCACTTTTTCTTTTTCTCTGATGCTGTAATTAATCCTCCCAAAACGGATACTTGTGTCACTGATTTTTTTTTTCTTAAATTTGGCTGCGTTGGGTCTTCGTTGCTGTGCGCGGGCTTTCTCTCGTTGCGGCGAGCGGGGGCTACTCTTTGTTGCGATGCACGGGCTTCTCATTGCGGTGGCTTCTCTGTTGCAGAGCATGGGCTGTAGGTGCACGGGCTTCAGTACTTGTGGCACGTGGGCTCAGTAGTTGTGGCTTGCAGGCTCAGTAGTTGTGGCACACGGGCTTAGTTGCTCTGCAGCATGTGGGATCTTCCCGGACCAAAGTTCAAACCCGTGTCCCCTGCACTGGCAGGTGGATTCTTAACCACTGAGCCAATCAGGGATTTTTTTTTTTTAATCTAAGGGCACAAACTTACATTTATTCCAGTTTGCCTTTGTTTTGTTAGATTTGGCCTCTCAACGCCAGTCTGTTGAGATCTTTCCGGATCCAGACTCTGCCACCCTGGCAGAAGGCAAGAAGCTCTTGGCGGGGAGTGGGGTGGGGGGCAGGTCAAGTCTGAAACCTCCCCCAGGAAAACAGGGCGCCACAGACCAGGCCCAGGGAACATCTGCGCCCCATACTCCACTCCTGGGATCCTTGCCTTCTGTTATGAGTGTACGTTCAGGGCAGTAATGAACAAATTATGAGGCAGAGGATGTTCGTATTTGAAACCTTCCATCTTTCTCTTTGCTGTCACCTTCCTTCTCCTTTGCTAGACCACCTACTGCCTCACTTTCAGCAGAGTTCATCCCAGAGTGTCCAAGGCAATTGACTCCATAAAGGGAATCTCAACTTCAAGACTCAACACACTTTTTCTGGAAGGGTCAGAGAATATACGTATTAAGCTTTACGTCCGGGCTTCCGTGGTGGCGCAGTGGTTAAGAATCCGCCTGCCAATGCAGGGGACGCGGGTTCGAGCCCTGGTCCGGGAAGATCCCACATGCCGCAGAGAAACTAAGCCCATGCGCCACAACTACTGAGCCTGCGCTCTAGAGCCCAGTTGCCACAACTACTGAAGCCCGCGCACCTAGAGCCCGTGCTCCGTAACAAGAGAAGCCACTGCAGTGAGAAGCCCGTGCACCACAACAAAGACCCAACGCAGCCAAAAATAAAAAATAAGTAAATGTATAAGCTTTAGGTCCATGTGATCCCTGTCACAGCTACTCAGCTCTGCCTTTGCAGTGTGAAAGCAGCATGTTTCAATAAAACTTTATTTATAAAAACAAGCAGTGGGTAGGATTCCACCCACAGGGCTTGGTTGGCCAAGCTCTGCTCCAGGGGATGTTTCAGCCCCTTGGCCGACTGTGGAAGCCACGGGAAGTGCCGAGGGCCAGAGAGCCTGGGCCAGGGTGTCTGCCCTCAAGGGGCTTATAATCTACATGTATTCATGATAGATGAATAAGTACACGAATGGAAACATTTCATGGTATCTATCAGTATCACCGCTGCTTTTTCATTCGCTCCTCGAATATCTGTTGTTGACCTGCTATGCGCCGGGCACTGTGCTAGCCTGTGGGGGACGTAGAGGTGGAGCCCCAGCACTGCCCTTGGAGCCCCTCCTCCCACTACTGGCTGAGTGAGCAAGGCTTCTGGACTTCTACCCCAGGGCTATGTCAGGGATCACATGGTCAAGAGAGTAGAGGACAACAGCAAGAAGAAGCAAGGTCCCCAAGTCGCCCCATATACCTTCCTTCTTTATCCATCAGTGTGACTTTGGACCAGTCACTGAACTCCAAACCTCAGCTTCTCCTCCTAGTTAAGAAAAAAAAATTATTAGGGTGCAATGGAGTCAGAACTATTCAGCAAAGAAAAAGTTCAAGTGCCACGACTGGAATACTAAAGCACGGACAAATGCTTCATGTGTACTGAAAATGTCAATTTGGGATTAAAAACATTTAAATGTCAAAAAAATAATATTTATCTCAAGGGATTTTATTAAGTTTAAATGAGACATTTTCAAGACACAGGGCCTGACATATATTAGATGTTTAATAAGTGATAGTTACATCGATTCAAAAAATCTTCCTGGGCTTCCCTGGTGGCGCAGTGGTTGAGAATCTGCCTGCCAATGCAGGGGACACGGGTTCGAGCCCTGGTCTGGGAAGATCCCACATGCCGCGGAGCAACTAGGCCCGTGGGCCACAACTACTGAGCCTGCACGTCTGGAGCTTGTGCTCCGCAACAAGAGAGGCCGCGACAGTGAGAGGCCCGCACACCATGATGAAGAGTGGCCCCCGCTCGCCGCAACTAGAGAAAGCCCTCGCACAGAAACGAAGACCCAACACAGCCATAAATAAATAAATAAATAAATAAATTAAAAAAAAAAAAAAACCTTCCTTATAAACGCTATTCCTGACCATTCTATGCAATTCTGAGTCATGTTTACTCCTTCCAGGGCAAGAACGAAGCATCCCAAAATACAAAAACTCATTCGTGTCTTCATTCGTTTTTTGTATTCATTTATTCATCTAACAAAAATAAAATTCTTGGCTACTATGTGAATAGGCACACACACACAAAGGGTTGTGATCACCATCCTCTTTGAATTTATAACATACTAGCAGGGATAAACCAAAAGTAAATAAATAAAAAAGCAAGCAAATCAATAATCACAAAATGATTACTTCATATCTTTCTAAATGTTTACTGGGTTATCATTTTAAAATGTTGCCTTAATCATTAGATTCTATAGGAAAATCATAGTAAAATTGTCTTTATAAAAATCTATTCCCCCAAACATTTTAATGGAGCTTATATGACTTCACCAATTCTCACAAAGTTGAAGTGAAAATTACTATTGCCTTGTACTAATAAAATATATTTTGGTGAAATTATCTACTCAGTTACCAAAAAAATCACAAAAATGGTAATTGCTTTGAAGGAAGGGTGTAGGGACACATTAATATATATGTATATGTACATACATGCATACATGTGTGTATGTGCATATATACATAAGTGTGCATGCGTAGCACACAACCTATGTAACCACACCCAGATCAAGATATAGGATATTTCCACCACCTCCAGAAGATTCTCTCTTGCCCCTTCTCAGTCAATAACCCCTTCTTTTCCCATCAGTTAGTTTTGTCTATGGTTGAACTTCATGTAAATGGACTCATACTGTGTGCAGTCTTATGTGCCTGACTTTCATTCAACACAATGTTTATAAAATCCATCCACTATGCTACATGTAACAGTAGTCTGTGCTTTTTTATTACTGTGCAGGTGCCACCGTGTATTTATATACCAATTTCTTCATGAATACTGACAGTTTCCAAATTGGCTGTGCCAGTTTAACTCCCATCAGCAACGTGTGAGAGTTCAGGTTGCCCTGCATCTTCACAAACACTTAGCATTGTCAGTCTTTACATTCTCACCATTCTGGTGGACGTGTCTACCGTCTCTTTGTTATTTTAATTTGCATGTCTTTAATAAGCATAATGCTGAGCATCTTTCACATACTTATTGGCCACCTGGAGAGCCTGAGTTATGAAGTGCCTGTTCATACCTCTGGCCAATCTTTTATCGGGCTGTTTGTCATTTTTTTATTGATTTGTAGGACTTATAAAACATTTGAGTTGACAAATATGTCGACAGTAATGAAATGATCTTTATCTGCTTTAAAATCGAGCTGGACAGCCCTGGCACCATAGCTAAGCCATGAGGACATCACTAAGTTAATGACGGAGCCCAGACAAGAGCTTGGGTCTCCTAACTTCCACTGTGTCGCCTATTCCTCGGAGTATTGTAATGTTCATACACGCAAACTTGATACGGGGAAGATGAGAGGGGATGTGGGGGGAAAATGAGCGCCACAAAATGCTATTAAATTGTTCCTTTTTAAAACAATGAACAGTTGAGTTGTCACCCTGGACCAGGTCCCGGAGGATGTACCTTACTTGCTTATCACCTCTCGTTATGATTAAATAAATAATCGTGACCTGTCCTACAGACCAAGTCTAAATATCAATAGATCACGGGGCTGAAGGAAATCAGTCCGTACCAAGGCAAAAACAACTTCATTTATGGAACAGTGCCTTCTGCTCTCTGTACCAGACGCGTGGCCAGCCAGCTCTTCCCTTTCTGTCCTGCTTGTTCGGGGGTAGCTGCACAGAGCACCCCGTATGGGGCAGTACTCTTTCCTGCCACCAGGCGGCAGACTCTGCCTGTTTTGCTCCCTCCGCAGCCTTCCGACTTAAGAGTCCACCGGGAGCACCCGCTGACCACCGCAGGACGTCTTCTCCAACGTCCAGCTTAACAATCAGCTCCTTCGTGTCCTTTAAGGTCCTCATGGTCAGCGCGATACTGGGCATAGAGTCAGCATTCGATCAAAAGCACAATCGATGAATGGAAGCAGAGCCCCCTCTGTGCAGTGATTTCTCCGCAATGCTGTCCACTTTCCAGAGGGCTCTGTTTACAGAACATGACAGTTTACAGAAACGAGGGTCCCAGCCACACAGCAAGTGAGAGTCAGACCCCACATGAAAATTTAAGCCAAGGACCACAGCCATTAGTGTCCTAACCGTGGGTTGGGGGAGGGAGCAGAGCGGGCTGAGGCTCTTGCCCTGCTGGGTCTGACCCAAGCACAGGCCAGTGAGGAAGCCCCCTCTTGTCTGAAAACACTCACGCACCGATGCCTGGGTCTGGAAAGGCCCTTAGAAATCATCACCACAGATGAGAAAACGGAGGCCCAGAGAGGGGAAGGGAAGCCACTAGTGAGGCCAGAACCCAGGAAAGGCCCCAGGTCTCTGAGAGGCAGCCCCGTGCTCCCTGCTCCACACCACGTGCATTTAGGGAAGGAGCTGGTCAAAATGATGGGCCACCATTTACATTTTTTAAATCTTTTTAACCGTGCCTGTTTGGGAAAATTGATGCGTGCCAACTTGTGTAGGACTAGAAATAAATTGGACCGAAATTAAATGCATCCGATGATGGTCCAAAAGGGACTCGAGTCGCTGAAAAGCCCCTAAGAGCTTTTGCTCTGAGCAGGTGAGTGACCGTGGGCGGGAAGACCCCGCCCACCCCATCCCCACCCCTCGGCGGGCGAGCAGGTAGAGCCTGTTCTCACCACCAGGGAGCGCTGCCTACCTGCTTTTCCCTCTCGGACGGGCGGCTGAAGTGTGCGCGCTTCTCCCATCCCCGTGGGCGGGAAGACCCCGCCCACCCCATCCCCACCCCTCGGCGGGCGAGCAGGTAGAGCCTGTTCTCACCACCAGGGAGCGCTGCCTACCTGCTTTTCCCGCTCGGACTGCGGCTGAGGTGTGCGCGCTTCTCCCATCCCCGTGGGCGGCGGTCTTTGCAGAGCCCAGACGACCCCTCTCGCCACTTTTCCACCTGTAGGAGGCAACATTCAACAACTTTTGAAAGAGTGGGACAGAAAACTGGAAGAGTGTGAACTTGGATATAACCTCACATCACACAGTAAGAACCAGAGAAATGAAATTGTACGTTGTTTGGTTTTGGGGTTTGGGGGGAATTTTTTTGCGGGGAGGGGAAAGGGGATTGGAAGGGGAGAGTATTCCAGTTTTGTAACGAAAGTCAATTTCTGACTGTTTAAGACATGGAAATCATTAGCAAATATAAATTGATAAGATGTATCAATTGGAGGTGAAGTTTTTTTAATTGTACGTTAAAATGTATATGAAAGGAAAGAAATTAATTTGGGGGGAAAAGGGGAAGGCAGAGCAAATGTAATAGAGAGTCAGTGACGAGAACAGCACTGAAGTGTTATAGACTCAGATGCAGCCTCCCTGCGTCAGGCCCAAGTGTCACCTACTAGCTGAGTGATATTAGGAAAAGCATTGAACCTCAGTTACTCATATGTAAATGGAAAATAATAATCACTCAAGAGGCCATACATAAGTTCATGCGGTTGGCACCGTGTCATGGTATGAGTCAATAGATGTGGTATCTATTTGTTGATAATAAGAATCAATGACACGGGTCAGATCTGTACCCAAATTCTGTTTCACAAGAGGTGAGAAGAGGCATGTTCCAAGGTACATCAGTGTTTTCTTATATAATAGTTCTAATTTTAATATGACCTTTGAAGTTCTCTGAATATGTATTTTTCATATCCATTTTTATACTTCAGTATACTTCTTCCTTTTATTTCACAATATAATGTTCAACTAGTTGAACAAAAAATCCAAAATCATTCTTTTGGAATGTTTCCTATGGAGTCAAAAATCACCACCAGGGGGCGCGGCTTACCTGCTTTTCCCACTCGGGCGGGCGGCAGAGGTTTTTGACTCCATAGGAAACATTCCAAGAGAATGATGCTCTAACTTTTGAAGGTGTGTTTCAAAATAATGATGGAGCTCTAATTTGAGAATAGTCACTGTCAGCTGGCTGGGTATCACTTAAAGAGCACATCAGCTGCAACTAGTCAAGAGCAGCTGAAAAAGGTAAAGACAGCTTTAGGGCCACACCTGAGAGCACTGCCCCGAGCCTCGCCTAAAGGCTCGCCCTTCCACTGCTTACCAGCCACACCTTAGCAGGATGCCTGGCACTTGGGCACTGGTGGCACCACCTCCTCCAGCGGCCCCAGGGCCACCTGGTCTGTAACTGTCAGGTGGGCTCTGCAGCGGGCTCAGGGGCGTATCAGGGATGGGCTCCCTCTCCTGCTGTGCTCTACATACTAACACAGAGCAGCCAGCTCTGGATCTGGGTGGTCCACAGGGAGCACAGAACCAGATCCTGGGGCCCCACCCTTCCTGGTATCCTGGTGAGGCTGTGCTGTCCCAGGCCCAGCCCAGGGCTAAGGGCATCAGCTTGACATCTTAGCCTATACCGGCTGCTCTAACAAGATACCGCAGATTGGGTGGCTTACAAACAGCAGAAATTCACTGCTCACAGTTCTGGAGGCTGGAAGTTCAAGATCAAGGTGCCAGCAGATTGGGTGTCTGGTGAGAGCCCGCTTCCTAACTCACAACCTTCTTGCTGTGTCCTCACATGGTAGAGGGGCTAAGGAGCTCTCTGCGGTCCCTTGTAAGGGCACTAACCCCCCTCCTGGGGGCTCCACCCTCATAACTAAGCACCTCTCAAAGGCCACTCCTTCTAACACCATCACCTTTGGGGGTTGGGATTTCAACGTGTGAATCTGGGGGGGCGGACACAGACCACATCAGAGGGTGTGAGGCCCTGGGTTCCGGGCTTTCAGCTTCCCTCTGTTTCTGACCCCTCCCCTGAGTACATGCGCATCGTATCCCATGCTTGAGGAAGAGCACAACGTTTTTCTCTGTCTGGAGAAGCAACCCAAGATGGGCCTTCAGTCCAGTCCAAGAGACCCACCCAGCGCTGGACTCAGTTTCCCTCATGCTCCACTAATCAAGAATAATGGCTGACATGGTGAGTGTTCCTCTGAGGCTCTTTGCTTCTGCTTCCAAGGCTCTGCCTGCTTTTGTCCACCTCCGTCCAGGGCTTGTCTCCGGCCTCTCTGTCCCCTAAGAGACACATCCTTCACTGTGCCTGGGCCCTGGACCCTGGGGCACAGATGCTCATTCTCCTGGTCTTGATTTTTGGTTGGTTGGGTCTTACGCCCATGGGTGCCCTTGCCCTGAGTGGGCTCACACTTCTGTCACCCTTGTTACTTTGCCCTGCAACATCCTCTGTTGCTTCATTTAGGCACGAGGAGGTAACTTCCAGCACCGTCTCTCCAGGACGCCCCTCCCCCTCTCAGAGAGCTGGATTGGTCCACCGCTTCCCGGCGACCTCGGCACTTTGGAATGTCCTTTAGGTTCTTTCCTTCTTCTGTAGAGTGGCACATGGTCAAAGGAGTGCTTACATCAGATCCCGATTGAATCATTCCCGGTATCAGCTAGACAAACTTTGCAGAGACCTACAAATGCCCCGATCCCTGACATTTCCACCAAACTCTCATTTTCTCTTCCAGATTTGCTGACAATACACAGGCCTTCCCACCGGGCCCCCTGCCCTCCTAGGGCCCCCATTCCCACCCACCATCACCTCCCCGCAGCGGGCACTGCCTAGATAAGACTCAGGCTTTCCAACCCGTGGCGCCAGCCTGGGGAAGGCAGACAGAGCAGGGGCCCTGTGGCCCCTCGGCCTGCTCCCCCAGCCCTTCCCTTCCCTGGCACCAAAACAGATGACTTCATGGCAGAACCCAGCTCCTATCAGCTCGGCCTCCCTGGGACCGGAGAGGGGAGGGAGCCTGGAGGCAAAGGACAGCCCGAGCTCTGGTTACTTTGGCACAGGCTGAGCCTCTGCGGACTGTCAGCCGCAGCCTTCAAATCCACGTGGCCCCGGCCTTTTTCTGGGGGTTCCTGCTGCCCCGGCCATCAGGGCACATGGCCGCCTCTCCTAGCTCAGCTTCCACCCCCCTCCAAGCTGCACTTGGGAACAAGGCCAGCTGCAAACAGAGCCACCACTTAGCCAGGCACAGAAGGGCAGAGGGAGTCTCCCCTTGTCCCCTGAAATAAAAGTCCGTGCTTGCTCCCAGGTCCCCACGACCCAGGCCATTTATTTCCATCCCTGTTGGCCGTCTCAGTCCAGCCCAGCGCGGCATTCATCCAGCTCAGGAATTAAAGTCTCCGGCACGGTGCAGGCTCAGCATCCACTGTCCTCCTCCGGTGTCGTGTGGGTCTATGGAGAGAGCTGTGGGGAGCTGGGGGAGCCCAGGGGAACGGCCGTGTCACTGCTCTGCTGGCTTCACAGCTGGGGTCAGTTTCCAGTCTGGTCCAGCACTGCAAGGGCTGGTTTCTGCCCTGGCCAGGTGGGGCTCGCCTTGTCACCCCCGGAGGACAGGCCTGGAACTGGGCTTCCCACGGCCATGTGCCCTGAAGTAGAGACAGTTCCCTGAAACTCCAGTTGCCACATCTATAAAATGGGAGTGTAACTGTTACTCCTCAGAGCATGTTGCAAGGACCAAATAGACTAATACATTAGTACTTCATGCCCGGCGGGCAGCAAACACTCAAGAAACATGTTCTTTTCGTCCCCTGTCTCTGAGAGATGGTGGTCTGCCCCTGCCGGGCTCCCTCAGCCCCCAACAGTCTGCCTGCACCACCTTCAGGTGTACAAATGAGGGTTCTATAACTCCCCCCCAGGGGCCCCCGGGCCCCCCTCTTGCTGGATCACAGGGCTCCAACCTCTCCCCCGAGACCAGGACACACAGTGATTCCCGGTGCCTGGGCACTTCAGCCACCTCCTGACTTCAGGAATCGCTAGATGGAGAAGGGGACGTTTGTCACACATGAGAGGAGAACTGCACCGTGCCTTCCCCCGCCCCACACGGGTGAGGTGCCGGTGATGGAGAATGTGCCACCCGTACACATCCCAGGGCCTCTCTCTCCCTTCTGCTCGCTCCCTGTGCCCTTCTGGAAGCACCAGGCCAGTCGACTCTCACGAACGTTTGGGCAGACTCTGAGTGTCCCTTCTTGGCCAGGAGTCATCTCCCAGGTAAACCCTGCACCTCCCTCCTAGAGGTTGGATGCAGGGCAGATGGTCAGGGAGCACAAGGGGCCTAGAACAGTATTTCTCATCCCACGTGCCACCCAGATCTCACATTGTTGCCCATTTCCCTCTTAATACCTCCGATAGCTTCCTGCATTTTTGTGAGACTTTTATCTTTCCCTACCTGAATTGAATGCACCTCATCTCCCCGACAACAGCTCCACGTATTGGAAACGTGGTTTTTCCGTCTCTATCTTGTGCTCAAGAACATTGAGAAAGGAGAGAGCCAGTGACTTGCCCAAGGTCACACAGCTGGTTCGAGAATAGGATCTGGACCTTCTGGTTCTGGTTCTAAAGAGCAGGCCTGTATCTGTCCGGCTGCCCCCAGGGAAGAGGCTCGCTCCCTCCTTTAGGGATGGCGGGGCCAGGACACCTAAGGCTTGGCCTCCAGATTCCCCTCCCAGGCCCACAAACCCTCCCCCCCATCCGGGTGATAACCGTGAATTGCTAATACTTACTGAGGGTCTTCCACGTGCTGGGCACTTAAATTCCCCCAGACAGTAAGACCCTCCAGGACTATAGTCTCATGAGATCCCATTTTTTTAGTTGTAATATCAAGTACAGCAAGTCCCCTACATACGAACCTTCAAGTTGCGAGCTTTCAAAGATGCGAACGTGCACTCACATGCCATCACCTAAGTTAGCTCACGTGACTGGTGTACCGTGTCACGGGGCGTGCCTCCTCTACAAGTGGTTGTGCTTTTGTGTACTTTACTGTACAGGACTCTATAGAGTACAGTAGTACAGTATCTTTATTTCAAACCCAGGATGTCTGGAAGCAAGAGTAAAAGCAGCAGTGATGTACCTGGTACTACTGTACTTTTCAAGGTACTGTATTGTAAGAGAAACAGTTATAACAGTTTTAAACATTAAAAATGTTTATTTTTTGTGTTTTTTTAATGTATTTTTTGTGTGAAAAGTATTATAAACCTATTACAGTACAGTACTATATAGCCGCTTGTGTTAGTTGGGTACCTAGGCTAACTTTGTGGGACTTACAAACAAATTGGACTTAAGAACTCACTCTTGGAAGGGAACTCGTTCGTATGTAAGGGACTGACCGTATGGGCAAGAGTGCTGGTCAACAGGAACTGTCACCCCTTGCTGGGAGCAGTGAAAATTGAAACAACCTTTTTTGGGGGGAGATGGGACTCCACGGTTCAAAACACGTTAAAACCATGACCCCCAAATACTGCAGTTCTTCTCCCTGACCCTCCCTTCTGCTTCCAAACCTCTTCTTGACCCAGCTCCTAATCCCAGCTCCACATTAAAGCTTCACTCCTGCTTCTGGCCCAGTTTGGCATTGGGTTTTCCCGCTGTTTGATATTTAACCCTAGATTCTTTTATAGAATTCCGCCGTGGACCCCAGTGTATGACTCTTCCCAGTCTAGACAGGCTGTGCTTGGACTTGCGCAAGTTGTGGCCCTCACATCCAAGCTCAGGGCCCCGTCACACGGCTGTCACTGGGGTCAGGAGGCCGATGTGCGGTAAATCAGCAAGTAAAAAAGTCTGAGGGTTTGGGGTTTCAATCTGACTGGAGAACAAAAGGCTCAGACTATTTCTAAGGAAAAAGCCAGCAGCTTCATCAACTAGTGCTGGGAATATTAGGCTTACACACACACCCAGCCCATAAACCCCTCAAGCCCGCCCTTAATGTCTAATTTCCCCTTCTTAACCTTATTACACCTGGAGGCTCATGTTGGGGGCTGAGCAGGGCATAAATGTGACTTTCTCTGTCTCCCGTCTCCCTATGGATGCACACAGGGGCCTGGGCCCCAGGAGAACACAAGGGATACCCCCACCTCGTCCACCGAGAGGGCGCTTGCCAAGCTCCCGTGGATGTGACCAGTGGCTGGGCCCGCATTCCTCAAGTCCAGAGACGTGGGTTCTTCCCTTCCCAGCTGTGCCGCCTGGGGCAAGTCATTTAACCTTTGCAGGCTTCAGTTTCTCACCTGTAGCAGATGTGAGGAGCCCTGCCCCTCCCGCCCAAGTGGGAGGACCAGACATCATCAGGACGGGCCACCTTCACGCTCTGCACAGCCTGACAACATCTCCAGGCTTCCAAGCAGAGTCTCTCCGGCTCCAGCTTCTCCTTCTGAGCCCTGGATGCGGGGAGGTGGAGCCGTGTATTCCTCTGGCCTCAGGTTCGTCGCTGCTGGTCTCCCATGTGCCCGTCTCCAGGCTTTTACTTCACAAATAGCAGTAAGGACTCAAAACAGGCATTGTGAGCAGCTGATCTATCAGTGGCACCGAGACCATGAACGTTGGACACAGCAGCAAGGAACACGGGGCAGGGAGACATGGTCTAGGATTATAAAATAATTATAATGCCAGAGGGATCTGAGACACGTCTCCAGACCATGAGGTACTTGAGGGCAGAAGTGAGCACTTAACTGTGTTCCATTTCCTTTAGGACGAGCAGAGTCCCTGGCACTCAGTAACCTATTGCAGAAGCCGCAGCGTAGAGGCTGACAGGGCTGGGAAAGGAGGGAATGTTGGCAGCAGAGGGAGTCTTGTTACCAGGGCCATCCCACCCAGAGTGCCTGGTAGACAGAGCGGAGGAAGGTTCACACACCTGTTGGACGCACCCCTCAAGCTTGGCCACTTTGCATCCTCCCTTCCAGGCCACAGTGATAATGTGGGCCCCTGGGGTTACTCTCATTACTCCGATTGGCTGCTGCCATTCCCAGGTGATGCTGGGCACCCGGGCATCCCCAGCCACGCCGCAGTCGTGGCTGTGACCCCTGCTCCTAGGTCCTCATTGCTGTCCGCCTGCTCATTGCTCAGAGCTGCTGGCCCAACCCAGCCGCAGGCACAGCCGTGACGACGGTGGCTTCTCAGGACGGGCAGGCTGAGGGCTGCAGAGAAGCTGTCAGCTGGAGTATTATTGTCCAGATGTGGGAGGCCACTTATCTGGGACGCCCACACGGGGAAATGAGATAGTTTGCGGCACTTTTCCCACCAATAGTCTTATCTTGACTGGAAAGAAGATTGCGTTTGTGTGTGAAGACGTGTGTGTGTGATTTGACAAATTTCCGTGGATGCCTGTTTGAGTGATTTTCACTCCATGACTTCTGACCATATGGATTACGTTTGTGTGCTTTTATGACTTGAATACAAAGTATGAGTCTCTGAAGTGTGTCTGTGTTTGGTGTGTCGGAAGAGAGGCCGATGGCACAAAGGGATGGAGAAGTGGGAGAGTAGTGAGAAACAGCGTCAGGGAAAACATTGAAAAGATGAAAACAACCGGTTTTGGTGAAAGGATGAAGATATAGGTATTGTTATCATTTTTTTAAATTGATATATCGTTGATGTGCAGTATTATGTTGGCTTTTGGTGTACTACATAATGATTTGACATTTGCCTATATTATGAAATGATCACCGCAGTGAGTCTGGTAATCCTCTGTCCTCATACAAAATGCGCGGGCTTTCTCTAGTTGCAGAGCAGGGGCTACACTTCGCTGCAGTGTATGGGCTTCTTATTGCAGTGGCTTCTCTTGTTGCGGAGCATGGGCTCTAGGCGTACGGGCTCAGTAGTTGTGGCGCACGGGCTTAGTTGCTCTGCAGCATGTGGGATCTTCCCGGACCAGGGCTCGAACCCGTGTCTCCTGCATTGGCAGGCAGATTCTTAACCACTGCTCCACCAGGGAAGTCCTGGTATTACAATATTAATGGCCATATTCCTTATGCTGTATATTAACATCCCTATGACTTATTTATTATGTAACTCGAGGTTTGTACCTCTTATTCCCCTACACCTCTTTCACACACACCACCCACTACCCTCCCTTCTGAAAACCACCTGTTTATTTTCTGTATCTATGAGTCTTTTTGTTTTGTTTCTTTGTTTTGTTTTTTAGATTCCACATGTAAGTGAGATAATGTGGTATTTGCCCTTCTCTGTCTGACTTATTTCACTCAGCATAATATCCTCTGGATCCATTCATGTTGTTGCAAATGGCAAGGTTTCATTTTTTATGGCTGAGTAATACTCCATCGCGCATATATGTGTGTGTGTGTACCACATCTTCTTTATTCATTCATCTATCAATAGACACTGAGGTTGCTTCCATATCTTAGTTATTGTAAATAATGCTGCAATAAACATTGGAGTACATATATCTTTTCAAATTAATATTTTTGTTTTCGGTGCGTAAATACCTAGAAGTGGGATTACTAGGTCATACAGTAGTTATATTTTTAACTTTTTGAGGAGACTCCATACTGTTTTCCGTAGTGACTATACCAATTTACAATCCCAACAGTGCACAAATGTTCCCTTTTTCTCCACATCCTTGTCAACACTTGTTATTTGTTGTCTTTTTGATGATAGCCATTCTGACAGGTGTGAAGTGGTATCTCGTTGTTTTGATCTGCATTTCCCTGATAATAAGTGATGTTGAGCACCTTTCTGTGTGTCTGTTGGCCATCTGTATATCTTCTTTGGAAAAAAGTCTATTCAGGTACTCTGCTCAGTTTTTAGTTGGGTTGTTTGGGGTTATTTTCTATAGAGTTGTATGACTTCTTTGTATATTTTGAATATCAACCCCTTATGAAGTATATGATTTGCAAAGATCTTCTCCCATTCAGTAGGCTACCTTTTCAACTGTTAATAGTTTCCTTGACCGTGCAAAAGTTATTTCCTTTTTTTTGGCTGCGTTGGCTCTTTGGTGCTGCGCGTGGGCTTTCTCTAGTTGTGGTGAGCAGAGGCTACACTTCGTTGCGGTGCATGGGCTTCTCTTGTTGCGGAGCACAGGCTCTAGGCACGCAGGCTTCAGTAGTTGTGGCACACGGGCTCAGTAGTTGTGGCTCACGGGCTCTAGAGCACAGGCTCAGTAGTTGCGGTGCACAGGCTTAGTTGCTCAGTGGCATGTGGGATCTTCCCAGACCAGGGCTCGAACCCATGTCCCCTGCATTGGCAGGCAGATTCTTAACCACTGTGCCACCAGGGAAGCCCTAAATTTATTTTTTAATCCTGTTTAGGACTGTGTTTATTGAATCTAAGGCTACTTGTCTTTCATTAATTCTGGAAAATTCTTAGATACTACCCGTTCCAATATTGCCTCTTCAAATAATGCATTTTTTGCATTCCCTCCTTGTGCTTTAGTTTAGGTGCAAGTAGTTTATTCTGGAAGTGATCTCAGTGACCAGAAATAGTGAGGTATGGAGAGTGAAGCAGGAAATTCAAAAACGTCTGAACTAGTTACCATTGTGACCAACTGGGACTCAATCCTGCAGCAGATTCTTTAGAGAACTTTATAGCATATACCCCCAATTGTTTCAACAAAGGACAGTTTAATTGAGACATTTATTTACTTACTCTCATCCTCCATTGACTGAGGGCTGCTACTGGAAGTGTTAACACCTTCAAACTTCCAGCCTGTGCTTACGTGTAAACTGAGTAGGCTTTTGCAGTGTTGGTGAAAGCCCAGGTTCAGAACAGAGAAGTGGCACATGGTTGAGAAAGGATGTTGGCACTGGGCTTGGAATTATCCACCACCACTGCTCTAAATCAGGTGGGTCCAGGGACTAGCGCAGGGCACCACCAACATCATCTTCAGATTTATAGTTAAACTTCTCATTCCATCTTTCATGCCTCTTAAACTCACTTTTATATTTTCCATCTCTTTTTTGTTCTGGACCTCATTTGTCAAAGTTTCCTCAGACCTGTTTTCTCATTTGCTAATTTTCTCTTTAGCCATATCTAAACTGCTATTCTTCTGTATATAGTATGTTTTAATGGTTTCTAGTTCTTCTTTCATCTCTAAGATATTTATTTTCTTTTAGATTGTCCCATTATCTCACTCTCTTGGGTGGTAATCCTGCTGTTTCTCTATCGAGGTAGGTGATTTTCCTGTGTTTTGTAATTTATTACTATGAAACTATTTTCAGTGAGGATTCACCCTACCCCATACCCTGTCTCTCCACTCTACTGTGGGAACCAATACACTCTGAGAAGAGGATGGTTCCTCCAAGTAGAATTTTATTTGATTCTGCCAAATGCTCCAGGGATACCATAAACTTGGGACCAATTTTTTTTTATTGTGGTAAAGTATACATATATAAAATTTACCATTTTAATCATTTTTAAGGGTACAGTTTAATGGCATTAAGTACATTCACATTGTTGTGAAGACATCATCACCATCCATCTCCCATAACTTTTTCATCATCCCAAACTGAAGCTCTGTCCCCATTAAACACTAACTCCCTGCTCTCCCCTCCCCTCTGCTGCTGGTAAACACCATTCTATTAGTTTGACTCTATGTCTCTATGAATTTGACTACTCTAGGTACCTCACAGAAGTAGGATCGCACAATATCTGTCTTTTATGTGACTGACTTATTTCACTCAGTGTAATGTCTTCAAGGTTCATCCACATTGTATCACGTGTCAGAATTTCATTCCTTGTACAGCTAAAACTAATACAATGTTATACATAGATTATATCTCAATTTTTTAAATAAATAAACAGCATTTTTTTCCTTTTTAAGGCTGGATAATATTCCACTGTATGTATATGCCACATTTTGTTTATCCATTCATCCATGGATGGTAGTTGAGTTGCTGGGAACTGATTTTTAAGTGAATTTCTCAGCTGGAGTTTGGGTTATCCTGGGAGATGTTTTCCCACCTAGAGCCCCAGGCACACAAAGTCTCCCTCACCAGTGGGTAGGCGATTTCTAGTCCCCCCCTTTCACTGAGCAGGGGTCTCAAGTCCAGCTCCCCTTTTTCACAGGCCTGGGGCCTCATCACCTGTCCCTGTGAGAATGTTGAAACCCAAGCCTTTAGCCAATCAGATCCATTTCCTGGTCAGAATCCACCCACCCAGGCTCCAGGGCCCACAGCACCAGCTTTCACACCAACACTCTGGCTTTCTATTCCCTCTTCACCCCCAGAAACTTGGGATTTCCCTTTCTTGCTTTGAAGAAGTGGTTTTCAACCTTGGCTTATAAGAGAATCAACTGGGGACATTTAAAAAATCTCAGGACACAACCAGACCAATCACATTCAAATCTCTGGTAGTGAAAAGTGAGTTTATGTAAATAAAAATATACTGTGTAAATAAACTACAAGAGGTAGCCAAACATGTAAAAAATTTTGAAGGTGAACCTGAATTGTCAAAATATGGTGATCCCTGCTGACTTTGTTTTTGTTTTCGTTTTTTGGCGGTACGCGGGCCTCTCACTGTTGCGGCCTCTCCCGTTGCGGAGCACAGGCTCCAGATGTGTAGGCTCAGCGGCCATGGCTCACGGGCCCAGCGGTTCCGCGGCATGAGGGATCTTCCCGGACCCGGGCACGAACCCGGTTCTCCTGGATCGGCAGGCGGACTCTCAACCACTGCGCCACCAGGGAAGCCCAGCCCTGCTGACTTTGTTAGGCGACTTCTGGGTTATAGTCCCAACTGTGGGAAGCTGTGGTCTGTGATCATCCCTAGGCTGCAACGTTAATCTGGAGATAGTACTGACTGTCAATTGTAACTACCTCCTTCAGCCTCCTACATGAGATCTTACGTGCAAATCCCAGATTCGGTGCCAGTAACATTCTGACGTTTTACACCACATCTCCTTATGGAGACTGGACCATTCTTCAGCAACAACGAAGAAATGAGTCTGTCCAGTATCAAACCAGCAAATGCATGTATCATCTTCATCTCGTCACCTCTACTGAAGAGCGCCATTCATCTTTAGCCCATACATGAGTCTTTGGTTGCTATTCAATTATTTGCATCAACTGCGGTAAACCTGTTAATTATAATAATAGCAGCCAGCAAGTATTAACAACTTTTGCTATTTAAGCTGCTCTGCTGCCATCAGTGCCAAAAACCTGGACCCCAAATTTTACATTCTTATTTTTTATTGTCCTTACATACATGTAATTATACAATACACCGTGAATATATAACTTTACTATATAATATAGTACAATAAACATATACTGTATAATAATCATTACTATTATTATAACCTATATTAAACGAAGAGATAAGTGCAGAAAAACACTCCATTATTACCTCCTCCAAGATTTAATTGATGTTGGCACTTTTTCATATCAGCTTCAGATTTCTTTAAAGGAAAAAAATAATTATTACATATAGAGCTAAAACCCTTACCACACTCTCCATCTCTACCCTCCCCAGAGGTAAGTTCTATCTTGAATGTATGCT
The DNA here is from genome assembly GCF_963455315.2 of Globicephala melas. NCBI lineage: Eukaryota > Metazoa > Chordata > Mammalia > Artiodactyla > Delphinidae > Globicephala > Globicephala melas. Next base: position 108,017,782 of record NC_083319.1, on the reverse strand, counting down.
TGTCATTTGAAGGCATATTTTATACTTTTTCTGCATGTGCTTATATTCATGAATAACATATGAATTGCATGCTTTTACACTTTTTTACACACTATAAACTGTTGGAATTAAGGGACGACTCGTTGCCCGGCGCACATGCACTGCCCACAAATTCCGGTAGATGTCGCTAGCGCTCCAGTCATGGGGATCCGGTTTCTCCGCTCTCAGTGCCGGGCTTGGGATTTCCTTCTGCGCAAGTTTCAACTCTCGTTTGCAGTTGGAAGCTGTCTACAGGTAAGATACCGGAGCGGCACAACCGTAAGCAGTGAGACCTCCGATGATTTCTTTCAGTTCTTTCCCTAGAGGGAAGGCCTGTGAGCTCTGGGGTGCGCAGAATGCTTTCAGCAGCGCCAACCTGGGCAGGCACGTTGGGTCCCTGGGCCTCGGTGCCAAACCCCCCTCACCACCCCCTCACCCCACCCCGAGAATCAGTGGTAGCAAATCGCTGCATCTCCCTGAGGCACTCCGGTCCTTTGATAGAGGCTCCCTGGGGGCTGCTCTGGGCAGAGGAAGGAAAGATTCCCTAATGCACGAGGACAGAGGGGAACTGGCCGCCTGCAGCCCGGTGTTCGCCATCCCAGAGGTGATGAGCTCTGGGGGGTCCTTCCGGCTCGAATCCACCTCCCATCCTCCCCAGGTGCTGTGTAGCAGCCCCCAGCGACTCGCAGGCCCGGGCCGTGACCATCTCCCATCGTGGTTACACGGGTTTCTATTTATCATTTTCTTTTTGAAGTGGCTGTGGCTTGAGTCCCAGGAAGGCTTAGCTGAGATGAAACCTTCTCGGTGGCGGCTTCAGGGTCAGAGCACAGAGGTTGAGAAAATGTTTGGAGCGTGATCAGGCCTTGGCTTTTCCTGAAACCACCGCCCAGATTAGCCCCGGGTACCGTCCCACCCCATCCACAGCAGGGCCCTGAACACGAAAGAGACAAATCGGACTACATGCTGGATCTGGTTCATTTACTTTAACCTTTGCTTTCCGCTGCTTTTGTTCACTGAAAAGATACTGTGTATACATAATGGCCTGCCTCGGGGAACCCTGCCCCTCTGCCTGAATATTGAACCAAAGTGCCTTTGTTCAGGGAAGCATCCGGACACTGTTCCACCTGGGGCTGGCAGCAAGAAAGAAGAAATTAACACATCCCCTCCCCGAGGCTGGCGATTCCAGAGGATATTTGCAAAACTTACTGGCCTTTTAACTTTAACTTCCTCATCTCCTCCCCGTCTCCGTGCTATAAAAGAAACTGACATCCAAACCCCGGTAAGATGGTTATTTGGAGACTTTAGTCTGCCATCTTCTCGGTCCCCTTGCCTCGACACCTCGTCTCAGATTTATTGGCCTGTCGAGCGGCGAGCAGAGCGAGCTTGGACTCGGTAACAAATGCCCGAGTCTACTTCCCCACATACTAAAATCTGCCAACAGATACAGCAAATTGCGATGAGACAAGAAAAAGTCCAGGGAAGGAAGTGCTGCCAGTTTGACATCTTCCCAGGAGTTACTGTGGCCAGTGGTCTGCCCAGCACACGTCCGTGCGTCCTAACAACTGTTTGGCCTAGAGGCAGGGGCTCGGACCAACAGTAAGGCCCTGAGCCCTGGAAGCCTGGGCCCCTGTGGGATCTCCTGAGGACCCCCTCCTGCTGGCCCCTCCCTGACCTGCCCCCTCTCTGGCCTCAGGGCCCTGGGGGAAGCCTGCCCAGGCCGTGGGAGTTTGGCTACCATTATCCGGCCCTTATCTGGGCCCACTTAGTTCAATGACCAGGAGCCGACCTGAGGGTCACGCCTGTCTCCAGGGAGCCAGTGCTATCTCGGTGACCTGCAGAAACCCTGGCGTGAGCTCATGTTTTCTGACGACAGAGAGGACCCCGCCGTATCGCTGCCCTGCATCCCCACCCCCAGCGTCTGGCAGGAGCCCGGCGGAGGCTCCACGGCTCCTCACTGAAATAGCAACGTTGATAACTGGGGCAGACAGAAACACATTGATGAATTTCCATTGAGAAAAGTGCCCCCTCCCATCCTCCCCCCTGTGTTCCCGAGGTCCCACTCCAGGGGACATTCGGGGCTCACAGGCGGGACCTTCTTCACAAGTGTCCTCAAAATTGTCCTCACCCCTACCACCACCACCATGAACTTGTGCGGTGACCCCAAACCCCTAGAAAAAGGATGTATCCAAGAATTCCTGCTGAAACGTACTTGTTCCTTGTTCAGGATAAGTAAGGATAGAAACTTTGTTTTCACCCATCTGTATGTTCCAAACTCTGACACCACCCAGCACGCAGTGGGCTGCTCAGTACTGAGAGACTGGGTTTGATTGGACTGGGTAGGGCTGGAAGAACACAGGACTAGGAAGCAGGGTGCTGCCCCCTGCCCCCGGACTCCCTGGGAACTTGGGTAAGTTAGTTTCCTCTCTCTGGTCCACACAGAGTTACTTTACACCGACTTAAAACCTTTGTTACAGGAGCATTTAGTGCATTTACATCTAATGGGATTACTAACATATTTGAGTTTACATCTACCACTTCTGTTGTGATTTTCTTTTGTCTTGGCTGCTCTAAGTTTGTTTTTCTCTCTCTTCTGGGCATCACTTGACTTGATTAATTTTATCATTCCTTTTTTTTTTTCCCCTCTCTACCACCTTGGAAGTTATAAGCCCTATTTTTATCATGATTACCCTGAAAATCACAGCATGCAGAGTTAACTACTTATCAAAGTGTAAAGTTGAACAATATGTTTATTCCACTCCCAGACAGTATAACAACCTATAACACTTTAATTCCACTTACCCCTCCAGCTGGCGTGCTATTGCTATATATGTCCGGTTTCCCAGTTCTTCTTTCAAATTAGTATTTTTGTTTGATACAGTGTATGTTCATTTACATTTACCCATATTTTCACTCACCTGCTTGGATCTCTATTATTGCAGCTCAGTCCTTCCATCTGGGATTGTTTTACTGTCAGTAGAATTCCCCTACATGGGTCTAATATTGAAAAATTCTTCTGGTCTTATTTATCTGAAAATGTCTTAATTTTGCTCTTATTCCTAAAAAAAAATGTACTGTATAGAATTCTAGATCGGCAGTTATTTTCTTTCAGCACATTGAAAATATTGGATTACCTCCTAGATTCCATTATTACTGGTGTGATCATCTCTGTTTTTTCTCCCTCTGGTGATTTTTAAGATTTTTTTTTCTTTGTCTCTGGTTTTCTGCAGTTTTAGTAAGATGTGTCTAGTGTGGATATATGTTTTCTTCATCCACCTAGGGATTTATTCTGTTACACTTGAACTTGTGGATTGGGACCTGTTACCAATTCTGGGAATTCCTTAACTATTATTTCTTCAAAGATTGTCTCTCTTCTATTCTCTCTTGTCTCCTTCTGAGACTCCAGCTATACATATGTTAGACCCTCTTATTCTATCTTCTATATGGCTCACCCTTTCTTCTCCATTTTCCATTGTTTTGTCTCCCTGTGTTTCATTCCAGATGATTTCTTCTGGCTAATTTCCTGTTCTTCTACTTAGTTGTGTCTAATGGACTGTTATTTCCAGCCACTGAACTTTTAATTTTTGGTTACTGTATGTTTCATTCATAAACGTTCTGTTTGGTTCTTTTAAGATCTGTTATGTCACTTTGGAAAATTTCCTGCAGATATTTTCAAGCTTCTCTTTTATTTCTTTAAGCGTATTTAGTATACTTTTTGTGGGGATACACTTGGAATATTCAGACAGAGAGGAGAGCGACGTATTTGTATATCTGTTTCTATTATCTGTTATTTATGCTGGTTCTCCTCATGGTACCTTGTTTTCTTTTGGTGCCAGTTTATCTTCTATTGTGAGCTGCTCATTGTACTTGAAAAAATATTTATAGCAATAATTTAAGATCTGGGGTCAAACTACCATTCTCCAAAGAGGATTTTGCTTGCTTCTGTCAGGTATGTAGGGGCTATGCACCTCCAGAGCTGCCTTAAACTAAGTTCAAAGCTTAAGGTTCCTTGGACCACCCAGACAATGGGAATGCAATTTCTAACCCCCAGTAGGATGACTGTACATCAAGTTCACCCTTACTCTAGGGATGTAGCCCTTTGTGATGCCAGCATATTGCGGGAGGAATTTTCTATTAGACTTTCCAACTTACATGGGCTTGGACTTTTATTCCTGTCCTCTATCATCCAACCCATGAGACTGTCAAAGGAAAGTCCAGATTTTCCAGGATCAGCAAATGCCCTCAAGGCAAAAGTTGTTTCCAGATTCTGCTTACATCTCTAGGTACTTGTTTATACTTCAGTTTTGACCTGATAATTTGTTGCTGTTATATCCATACTTAAATGCTTTTAAGACTTTTTTTTTTCATTCCAGAATTTGTTGTTTTCGGGGGGGGGTGGTGGTATTTGGCCCAAATAACTTATCAGTAATTTGCTATGGCCTGATGTCTTGAACTTATTTAACATTCATTTAATGAACGGTGGTTTCCATCAACCAAAGAACATTCTGTCTGTCTCAGAGGACTATTTAAAGACAGTTAACTACGTACATCTTTGAAAGGACAGTTTTTGTGATTTCGTTCAAGATGTTTAAAACTAAAAGTAGTGTATCTTAATCTTTAACTTAACTGGATAATATGATTCCCATAGTTTTTCATGGTATTTGACGTACGTCAGTGTTTGCTACCTATTGCCACATAACAAATGATCACAATCTTAGGGACTTAAAAAAAAATGACATGTATTTATTATCTCACAGTGTCTGTATATTGAAGTCCAGGAACGGCTGACCTGAGTCCTCTGCTTCAGCTTCTCTCAGAAGGCTGCAATCAAGAGGTCAGTCAGGGGCTTCCCTGGTGGCGCAGTGGTTGAGAGTCCACCTGCCGACGCAGGGGACACGGGTTCGTGCCCCGGTCCAGGAAGATCCCACATCCTTTAGATACAAGGGTACCTTGAGCAAGTCAGGTAACCTCTCTGAGCCTCCGTTTCTGCATCTGTGCTGAGATCCTTGTCCCACCCACCTCCCAGGGGAGGACCTCCTGCTAGATGGTAAATTTGAGCTCCTTGTAGCTAAAGCATTTTATAACGCGGGTTATGTTCCCCTCCTGTTCCCCAGCTCCTCCCTGCCAACCCAGGCAGCCGGCACGACCCTCCGGGGACCTCCAGAGACTGCATGGAGGATGCTGGCCAAATCCGAGTCCCATCCCCATTTTCAACGCGATAAGTGTCCCCTCTCGTGGCATCCGCTCCACCCTTAGACGTACTGAACTGCCCCGGGAGCCTGTTTCAGGGTTCACGTCCTACCCGTTCATTCACTGAACTGACACTCTGGATGTCCACTGGGTGTCTGGCCCCGTGTTAGGCCTCTGCCACCAAGGGAAGACACAGCTCACAGGGCCACAGGGGTCAGGGCAACCAAGCGAAGAAGTGCAGGGTCTCTAGAGCACGGGGGAGGGTGTTCCACCACCTCGCCAGCCAGAAGAGGAGGACAGGCAGTGCTGCCCGGGCCCAGGAGGGTGGCAAGGGCCTGTGAGGGGACCGGTCTGTGCTGTAGGAGACGGGGGAGGGCCCGGGGGTGGAGCTGGCCCACTATCTGAAAGGGGGCCAGCCCCCTCCCCCTCCCAGGGACCACGGCCCTCTCCAGCGACAAGGATGGTGGATGCTCAGAGCAGGGACAGCAACGCTGAGACGCCACCAGCTGAAAATCTGAGACCCAGGCTCCCTGTCAGGTGAAACGTTCAGGATTGGTCCCCCCAGATAGGCTTTTTTTTTTTTTCCTTTTCCTCTTATCTGTGTCAGTACCCACACACGTTCCCCCGTTCCCCTTAGCTGAGACCAGGTCCAGCGACCTCTGAGTCTTTCCTTCCTCGGCACGGCCTCCCCCCTGCACCCCCCATCTCAGCCCTGTGTCTGCAGCCACATCCGACACCCGGGTGTCCCTGAGGACAGGCAGACGTGTGGGGAGACCTTGGGGAGATCAAGGGTGAGGGTGGGAGAGGAAAACAGGAAGGTGGAGGTGATAAGGAGAGAGTCTCAAGGGAAATGGAAAAACAAACTTGAAAACAGCAGGTTTGGGGAAATCCTGGCCTGAAGAGTAGCAGTCCCTGGTCATCAGAATGACAGCAGAGCTGGCCCAGGAACACTCTTTGGTGCAGGACAGGGAAGGAAGACCCTGACCCCTTCATTTACTCGAAATAACATTTATGGGGACTTCCCTGGTGGTCCAGTGGTTAAGACGCCACATTTCCACTGCAGGGGCATGGATTCAATCCCTGGTTGGGGAGCTAAGACCCCACATGCTGCACAGCACAGCCAATATATATATATATATCATATGTATATGACATTTATGGGCAGCCTGTTATGTTTTGCACAAACACAAATGTGGCAGGTCCCCGTGGGCTGAGGTGTCTTTTCCTGAACATGCCAGGTACACGCCTGCCACAGGGCCTTTGCACTTGCTTTTCCCTCTGCCTGGAATGCTCTCCACAGATAGTCACATCACTCCTTCCCTCATCTTCCTCAGGTCTTCAGTAAAATATCACCTTCTCGGTGATGCCTTCCTGACATCTGATCTAAAATTGCAGTGAGGCTCCCTTCCCCCCAAAAAGTCCCTATCCTTATTTTCCCAGGCCTGACCCTAACAGCTGTGGAGCCTGCAGCAAGAGTAAAACGGTGGTCCCCAAAATATAGCCCCTCCTTTCTCTTCCCACCCCCATTTCCACCTGGCCCCTCAAGATCTTCACCCACACACGTGAGCATCCCAGCTGTGTCCCCAGCAAGCAGCCACCTCCCGATCACGACGCGGACTTAGGGGGTACACACACCTGTGTTCCATTCTACCTGCTAAGATCAGACCTCAGGGAGAGCCATACAAGCCCTGGATGTGGACTCTGCGCCATTTGGGCAGGAACTTTTGAGATTCTGGGTAACCAGGGTGTGCTCTACAAAGGGGGTTCAGGCTCCCAGGGGTGCATCTCCTTGGCTTGGCAAGCTCCTCCCCCTGGAGGAGACCGGGCAGGCTTCTAAAGTGTGGGGCTTAGGGCAGGGGTCCTTCTAGCTCAGTCTAGGGATGGGACTGTCCCTTCCTTGCTTTGTTTTTCTCCATTTGATACAGTATATATTTTACTTGTTTATTTGGCTTATTGTCGGTTCCCTCCAGTAAAATGTAAGCGCCAAAGAAGGCAAGGATCTGTTTTGTTTGTTTGTTTATTAATTTTTTTTATTTTTATTTTTTGGCTGTGTTGGGTCTTTGTTGCTGCGTGCGGGCTTTCTCCAGTTGTGGTGAGCGGGGGCTACTCTTCCTTGCGGTGCGCGGGCTTCTCATTGCAGTGACTTCTCTTGTTGCTGAGCGTGGGCTCCAGGCGCACGGGCTTCAGTAGTCGTGGCACATGGGCTCAGTAGTTGTGGCTCACGGGCTTAGTTGCTCCACAGCATGTGGGTTCTTCCCGGACCAGGGATCGAACCCACGTGCCCTGCATTGGCAGGCGGATTTTTAACCACTGTGCCACCAGGGAAGTCTTGGCAGGGATCTGTTTTGTTCTTACAATAGTATCTGTCACGTAATGAGCGTTCAATAAATATTTCTTGAATAAATAATGGATTTGGGGGGTATGAGATACCAGGATAGAAGCCAGGCTGGGGGGTCTTCATAAAGTTCCTGTGTCCTACAGAGGGCTTCTGGCATCAAGGGTGATGTGATGCATGTTGCCAAACTCCTTCTTTTCAAGTTTACAAACTCTGGAGAGGAAATTATGAGTTTTGCTCTTAGAGGGTAGTTTAAAATTCAGTGGCTTTTTTTTTTTTTTCTATACACGGGCCTCTCACTGTTGTGGCCTCTTCCGTTGCAGAGCACAGGCTCCAGATGCGCAGGCTCAGCGGCCATGGCTCACGGGCCCAGCTGCTCTGTGGCATGTGGGATCTTCCCAGACCGGGGCACGAACCCGTGTCCCCTGCATCGGCAGGCGGACTCTCAACCACTGCGCCACCAGGGAAGCCCCAGTGGCTTGTTTTTAATTATGTGCGTGATATTTACTTCAGTACATACATACTCAGTGGATGTGTTTTGTGACAAAGACTCTCTCCTTGACCAAACATTACAGTCAGGCTCCTCTGAGCCCTCCTCTCAACTGTGTCTCGACCTTGGCCCCCATCCTGTCCCCAGGCCGCTTGACTCAGTTTAGCAAGAATCCCCCCACCCTTGATAACTGATCACCCTGATATCTGATCACCCTGGGTATCTGATCAAGTTCCTCATGCCCCACCCTTGCTATCTAAGTCCTTGTCCTGTCTTTAGCAAGAATCCTGTTAGATCAGTTTAGCAAGACTCTCCCCTACCCTTGACATTTCCTCTTAGTAATTTTCCATCCATTACCCCCACTCTGCTCCTTGACTAGAAATCCCCGCTTGTCTTTTTTTTTTTTTTTTTTTTTTGGCCACGCTGCATGGCTTGCAGGATCTTAGTTCCCGACCAGGGATAGAACCCGTGCCCCCTGCAGTGGAAGTGTGGATTCCCCCCAACTTGTCCTTGTTGTAGTAGGAGTTGAACCCCATCTCTTCCTCCTACTGCCAGAGTCATAACCCCCTTTGCAATAGTCTTGAATAAAGTATTTTTTACCTTTTTTTTCATTTTTTATATTGAAGTATAGTTGATTTACAATGTTGTGTTAGTTTTTCTTACCATTTTCACAAGTATCAGAATAATCTCTCTTTATAGGTAGGAATACAAAAATCTATCAGACAGGGTCCCAGCCTCAAAGAGTTCCAGTCAAGGTGGGAAATCAGTTGCCTAAACCAATAATAGTCAAATGCAATATAATAAATATGGACATAAAGTATGGTCAAGCTGTCGTCAACACCCAGATGAGAAAGCAGTTAACACTGCCTGTGCGAATCAGAGAGTCCTTCAGACAGGAGTGACATGGGCTGGGCTTTGCAGGGTGAGTAGGAGTTTGTGCTTTCTGGAAGCTCAATAACTAGCTTCAGAAGCATAATTTTTTTTCAGAAGTATAACTTTTGCACATTAAAAGATTGTTAAGGGACTTCCCTGGTGGCTCAGTGGATAAGAGTCCATGCTCACAATGCAGGGGGCCCAGGTTTGATCCCTGGTCAGGGAACTAGACCCCACATGCATGCCACAACTAAGAGTTTGCACGCCGCAACGAAGGAGCTGGCGAGCCACAATTAAGGAGCCCGCCTGCTGCAACTAAGACCTGATGCAAACAAATAAAAAAAAAAAAAGATGGTTCATAGATATGATCTTATGTTTGTAAAATACATGTACTTTCACAGAAAAAATTATAAGTCTAGAGGAATGTACTAATTAAAATTAATAGTAGTTATATCAGGGTAGTGGTTTAATGGGTGATTCTTACTTTTTCTTGAAATGTTTTGTACAGAACAGCACACATATCACCCTTCTAATTAGAAGAACATTAAGATAATTAACAAACCGTGTCCACACGTCCAATATGAGCTTTTCGTCCTGGAGCTCGGGTGGCAGAGACTTGTCAAAGGCTCAGGGAGCAAAAGCAGAGCCTGTGTGGATGTGCAGATTTCAGGCCAAGGGAGCTGAGCTGCCTTCCAGGGGGAGACACTAGTGGGAAATTATGGGAATGTTCTGGGGGAACAGCGAGGCCACCTGTTGGAGGAGTAGGCTGAGCCAGAAGATGGGGTCTGGGATTGCGGGGGCGGGGGGGGGGGCGGGCTTTGATCCCTTACCTACAGGCTCAGGGGGCTCCAGCAGAGCTTGGAGGGTGCGAGCCAATCAAGGAAGCTCTGTTTTCGACCGTGAGCCTCTCCTGCCCCACGTGCCCTAGGTCAAGATTCTCCCATGGGGCACAGCTGTGTCTGGGTCCCAAGTCCCTTGACTGCACGCCTTGGGTCACTCAGCGGCAGACACCTGCGTGTACAGAAAACGGAGGCGTTTAATGAAAAAGAGGAAGGAGTGGGGAGGAACCGGAGGGGACAGGAATTCCCAGGAGGCCTGCGGGGAAGGCGAAAACTGAAACCCGCGCGCCGCGTGCATCTGTGGAAATGCTGCAGGTGCGGACGGGAGGCCGCCCCCACCCCGACAGACTCAGCACAGGGCTCCCCACAAGTCTCAGCCCTGGGAACACACAGATCCCACTCCGGGGACGGGAAAAGGAGAAAACCTTAAGTCACGGCAGCAGAAGCAACGGAGGTGGCCCTAGCTGGCTTGTGTGTCGCCGTCCGTCCTCCACGGGGAGAAGGCCGCCCCCCACGGCCTGGGGTGGTTTCCATCCGACCCAGCGGATCGGGAACAAAGCGGGGCTCTCCCCACCGCTCCGCGCCCGGAAGCTCCCTCCCTTTCTCCGGGCGGTGGCGACTGTTCCCAGGTGAGCCGCTGGGTGGTGCTGTCGGCAGTAACGGAGGAAGCCGCGGGCTCGCAGCGGCTGGAGAGGCGGCCTGGGGCTGGGCGTGGATCCTGGAGCTCCGCCGGGAAGACCGAGGCTCGTGGGGTTCCAGGGACCCACCCGCAGTCTGAATTCGAAACGAATACAAACCCCGGGCGCCAGCTCTTGGCTGGCTTCAGCGTGAGGCTCCAGAAGAGGGTCTGTCCAATCTACGTACGACGAGAGGGCACGAACGGCGGTGGCCTGTTTGCAGTCTCGGGGAAACTGGTCCCTTGAGATTATAGGATTTACTCGGGTTTCTCTGGCTCCGGAGTCCAGTAAGTACACTTGTTTCTCATTTCGTTTTTTGTTCGGTGAACAGTGTATGTTTGTTCAATAAATAAAAATGGGAAGGCGGGATCCACAGGGAAAAGAGAGAAGATAAGGTACACCTGAAGCAGGTAAACTGTGTGAGAGGTCACAGCCATGTGATGCTGAGGCTGCCCTGGGAATGACTCCACCAGGTCTCTCTGGGCTGGAGAAGGAGTCCTGCCTCCATCACTCCCAGCCTGACCCTCGGTCAGTTTCCCTGTAAAATGGGCACACTGACCAATGCCCTGCCCATCTCAAAGGGGAAAAGGACACTAGGCAAGGACAGACTTTTAAATCGTTGTGTGCTCAGTAAGTGTAAAGAATTATTAATATCCTCACCCCAGTCATCATTACTGGCAAATCGTTGCCCTGTGATCCACAAAACCTCCCTGAGGCAGCAGAGCAAAGACCACCAAACCCACATCCCGGCTGCTTCGGCTTTACACAGACGTCAGTTTGGTGATAAGATTAAGCTCTGGTGTTTGCACTTTGCAGCCACATTTCCTGGTAATTTGTATGTCCGTAGTTTGAGGGGATTTCAACCTGGAGCCATATAGGGGCTGGGATCAAAAAAGTGGGAAGGGGTGCCCAGACGCAGTGACCTCTCCAGATACATGGACCCTGTTTCAGAGGTTACGATGCCGTAAGATGCCCGCCAACCTCACCGCACCCCCGTGCTCTGCATGTGACCCTGTTGGCTGCATTTGCCCAGGTCCTTATAGTTCCCCTCTACCACCACCACCACTTGATGTGGGCAGCAAGCTATAAAAGTCAGAAGGAAAACTAGGCAGGGCGCACTGTCCTTGTGCAAATAATTTACATGTTTGTAGCACTCTCTAGACTTTGCATTTCACTCACTCAGAAGAAGACAAATGGCCCCATTTCAAAAACGGGCAAAAGGCTTGGATACACACTTCACCAAAGAAGGTATATGAATGGCCAATAAGAACATAACAAGTGTTTAACATCACTAGTCAGCAGCAAATTAAAACCATGATAAGATACAGCTGCCTACCCACTGGCCTGTCACACTAAAGGATGACCACAGCAGGTGCTGGTGAGGGTGCGGAGGGGCTGGAACTCACACACTGCTGGTGGGAGTGTAAAAAGGTATAACCACTTAGAAAACCAGTTTGACAATTGCTTGAAAAATTCAGCGTACACCTACAGGCGATCTAGCCATTCTGCTTTTAGGTATTTACTCAGTAGGAATTAAAATACTGATTCACACAAAGACTTGCGCTCAAGTGTTCATTGCAGCTTTCTTTATAATAGCCAAGAAATGGAAACAACCCAAACTTCCATCCGTGGTGAGTGAATAAAACAAACTGTGGTCTATTCAATGGAATACTACTCAGTAATAAAAAAAAAAGTGAGCATGTACCTACAGAGACAAATCGACATAAAAGAAGCCAGACAAGGGACTTCCCTGGTGGTGCAGAGAATCCACCTGCCAGTGCAGCGGACACGGGTTCGAACCCTGGTCCGGGAAGATCCCACATGCCCCGGAGCAACTAAGTCCGTGAGCCACAACTACTGAGCCTGTGCTCTGGACCCCGTGCTCTGCAACAAGAGAAGCCACCACAATGAGAAGCCTGCACACCGCAACTAGAGAAAGCCCGCGCGCAGCAACGAAGACCCAGTGCAGCCAAAAATAAATAAATAAATTTATTTAAAAAAAAAAAGCCAGACAAAAAGGACCCCATACTATATGATTCCACGTATATAAAATTCTAGAAAATGTAGTTGAATCCATAGTTAGAGCCAGTGGTTGCCTGGGGCCGGGGGTGGTGTATAGAGAAAAGCAGCAGGGAGGGGTTACACAGGGGCACAAGAACTTTGGGGAGTGATGGATGTTTTCATTATTTTGATTAATGTGATGGTTTCATTGTGCATATTCATGGGTCAAAATTTATCAAAGTGTATACGTTAAATACATGCAGTTTATTGTATGCCAATTGTACCTCAGTAAAGCTGTTAATATTGTTTAATTTTTAAAAAGGAACAAACTCACAGGGAACTCCACTGTACAGTAGAAACTAACACAACATTGTAAAACAACTATACCTCAATTTAAAAAAGTGTTTTTAAAAAGGAACAAACTATCGATACACATAATAACATGGATGATTTTCAAAATCATTATGTTGAATGCAAGGAACCAGACATAAAAGAGAATGCACCGTGTGGTTCCAGGAATCTAAAATTCTCAAAAATGAAAATGCTCAGTAACAAACAGCTTATCAGTGGTTGTCTGGGGTCAAGGGGGAAAGTAGAGATGAATTACAAAGGGGCACAAGGAAACTTTGGGGGGATGGAAGTATGTTCCCCGACCAGGGATGGAACCTGTGCCCCCTGCATTGGAAGTGTGGAGTCTTAAGCACTGGACCGCCAGGGAAGTCCCAAGGTAGGCATGTGTTGAAACTCATCAGCCTTATGGGTGATATGGAAAGCGTTTAGTGGTCTGGATAGAAGATCAAACCAGCCACAACATTCCCTTGATGCTGTTTGATAGCCTAATCCAGAGCGAGGCCCTAACTCTCTTCATTTCTTTGAAGGTTGACAGATGAGGAGGCTGCCAAAGAAAAGTGAAGCTAGCAGAGACGGGTTCATGAGGTTGAAGGAAAGAAGCCGTCTCCACCACGTAAAAGTGCAGAGTGAAGCGGCAAGTGCTGATGGAGAAGCTGTAGAACCCAAGAGATCCAGCTCAGATCGTGCACGAAGGTGGCTGTGTAATAAGGAAGACCCTTTGTATTCTATTACAAGTTCATCACTAAAAGGATGTTTCCCAGAAGCTTAAATGATACATAAGGGCCCATCTCTGGGAACCCTGCCCCCCAGGTAGTGAGCATTCAGCTAAACTACCTGTGTTTAGCTCCCAGGAAACATCCTGACCCAGCCCACGTGTGAATGGCTGCAGGAAGGAAGAAATTAACCTATCCCCTCTGGAGGCTGACTGAACCAGGACTTTATTCCCACCCCTTTCAGTATAAAAGAAGTCTGAATTCTAAATAGGGGAAGATGGCTCCTTGGGACACGAGTCTACCATCTTCTGAAGCCAGCCAGGAGCCTTGCTGCTTGTGGCCCGCCGGGCCCCAGATTGGGGGATATTCTGGTAAGGCCCGGGCAGCTGCTGGAACACTTGTCCTGAGACTCTTTCCTTCAAAATTCCCTGAAGCAGCACTGGCTGCCCCTTGGCAAATGGAGCAGGGAATTGACATCTGGGAGCTGACAGGCTCAATACAGTAGGGTAAGTCACTCTGGTGTACAGCCAGAAATTTTATTTCCTCTGTTTTGGCCTTTTTTTTCTCCAGAATAAGCCAATTTGCTTTGTATTTGAGTGGGGTACCCTGTTGGAGAGAGGAATGAGTTGCTAGCCTTGTACCTGATCTGTGAACCAGTTCGTTTGTTTCTTTGGATGCTACTAGCATTTGTGTGTGCCATTTGTGTTTTGTTTGTCTGGTATTTCTGTCTTTAAAAATTGGGGAATGTTTCAGCTAACCCTAAAGAAAGTCCTCTGGGGTGCATTTTGGATAAGTGGTCTGATTACAGCTATGAACCCATGATTGACAGGAAGATGACATTTTATTGTAACAATGTGTGACTACAGTACCTGTTAGGGTCTCCAGGAGTGGCTTAGGCAGGGTTATCTTGGGACCGTGTGCACCATGTACTGTCACCCTTGCTGTGTTAATTACATCGTTTGTGGTCTCCTGTATCATTGGCCTGGCCAAGGAGTCACATTGCATGGGGGTTGGGTTGATGGTTCTTGTGATATGTAAAACCCCGAGACAAAACTTGAGGGTTTATTTAAGGTTTTCTGTTTGTTCTTTGGGTTTCTCATTTCATTTTGTCTTGGTACCATTTCTCCATTTACAGACTGATGTCAAATTGAGGAAAAGAACCAAAAAAACCTGTCTGCTCTTGTCCAAAGTGGGACATTCCCAGGGAAAAGAGAAAGCTTCCACTTGGTTCCTAAAATCACCAAAAGCCCCATCCCAGAATTCAGCCCAGTTGGTTGATGCCAAGGCAAAAAGGCATCCTTTTAATGAATGGTTAGAGATGATCAATTGCTATTTATGGTTTCACGGTGGCCTTTGAGTGGCTCTATAGCTGTTCTGTGAGGACGTGAGGAAGAATGATGAAATCCTCTATGAGAAAGCATTTGTGCTCTTATATCAGGGTGGGAAAATGTCAGACAGTTGTCACCTTATGGTAGAAGAAACCCAAGGGAAAATCTGTCATACAGGAAGAAAGGAAAGGGAACAACGTTTAGGATATGGTGCCCCAACCTCTGGCCAAGCTGGCTGTCCCAGCTGCTCTAGCTGTTATGCCAATATATCCACCCCTCCCACTGCCTCTCATTCCCATCCAGCCCCAATTCCTGACACTGGGGCTCAGGAAGCTGTGGTACTGGCTCCCCCTCCTTGTAGGGATCAATTAGAAAATCCTGTGTTAGTTCCTGGGACACAGGGACCTGGCCTGGTATCGTGATCTAAGACCCAATAGGGCACCCAGCGTGGGCCAGGAGCCGCTCCCAGGGCAGGGCGGTTTCCTTTCCGTCATTGTCCTGTGGGGGCCTAAATGCAGTGTGAGCTTGGAATCCATAACAGCTACACTAAAGAACAGATTTTCAGTGTAGACGAAATGCCTTATATTGGAAGAAGGTGCCACCTAGGAATTTCATAGCTAGAGAGGAGAAGTCAATGCCTGGCTTCAAAGATTCTAAGGACAGGCAGACTCTCTTGTTAGGCTCATGTAGCTGGTGACTTTAAGCTGAAACCAATGCTCATATACCATTCCCAAATTCCTAGGACCCTTAAGAATTATGCTAAATCTACTCTGCCTGTGCTCTATAAATGGAATGACAAGGCCTGGATGACATGACATCTGTTTACAGCATGGTTTACTGACTATTTTAAGCTCATGTTGAGACCTACTGTTCAGAATAAAAGATTCCTTTCAAAATATTACTCCTCATTGACAATGCACCTGGTCACCCATCATCTGATGGAGACGGACAGTAACATTAATGTTGTTTTTATGCCTGTTAACACAATGCCTGCAGACTATGGACTGAGGAGTCTTTTTGACTTTCAAGTCTTACTATTTAAGAAATACATTTCATAAGGCTATAGCTGCCATAGATAGAGATTCCTCTATCTATGGGCAAAGTCCATTGAAAACCTTCTGGAAAGGATTCACCATTCTAGATGTCATTAAGAACATCCATGATTCATGGGAAGAGGTCCAAATATCAACATGAACAGGAGTGTGGAAGAAGCTGAGTCCAGCCTTCATGGATGGCTTGGAGGGGTTCAAGACTTCAGTGGAGAAAGTCACTGCAGATGTGGTGGAAAACGTAGGAGAACTAGAATTAGAAGTGCAGCCTAAGGATGTGACTAAATTGCTACAATCTCATGATAAACCTTGAATGGGTGAGGATTTGCTTTTTTTAAAAAATTAATTTATTTTTGGCTGAGTTGGGTCTTTGTTGCTGTGCGCACGGGCTTTCTCCAGTTGCAGCGAGTAGGGGCTGCTCTTCGTTGTGGTGCGCGGGCTTCTCATTGCAGTGGCTTCTCTTGTTGGAGAGCACAGGCTCTAGGCGCACGGGCTTCAGTAGTTGTGGCACGCGGACTCAGTAGTTGTAGCTCGCGGGGTCTAGAGCACAGGCTCAGTAGTTGTGGCTCATGGGCTTAGCTGCTCTGCGGCATGTGGGATCTTCCCGGACCGGGGATCGAACCCGTGTCCCCTGCATTGGGAGGTGGATTCTCAACCACTGCGCCACCCGGGAAGCCCTGAGGATTTGCTTCTTATGGATGAGCAAAGAAAGTGTTTTCTTGAGATGGAATCTGTGAAGATTGTTGAAACAACAACAAAGGATTTAGGATATGACATCAACTTAGTTGATAAAGCAGTGGCAGGGTTTGAGAGGATTGACTCCAATTTTGAACGAAGTCCTACTTTGGGTAAAATGCTATCAAACAGCATTGCCTGCTACAGAGAAATCATTCATGAAAGGAAGAGGCAATGGATGAGGCACACTTCACTGTGGTCTTATTTTAAGCAGTTGTCACGGCCACCCCAGCCTTGAGCACCCACCACCCTGATCAGTCAGTAGCACCCACATTGAGGCGAGACCCTCCACCAGCAAAAAGATTGTGGTTTGCTGAAGGCTCAGATGAGGGTTAGCATTTTTTTAGCAAGAAAGTATTTTTTAGTTAGGGTATGTACATTGTTTTATTTTATTATTATTATTTCCTCTTCTGCCTGAGCCGCACGGCTTGTGGGATCTTGGTTCCCCAACCAGGGCTTGAACTCAGGGCCCCGGCAGTGAGAGCACAGAATCCTCACCACTGTACCGCCACGGAACTCCCTGTACATTGTTTTAGACTTAATGCTGTTGCACGCATAACAGACTGCAGTATAGCATAAACATAACTTTTATATGCACCGGGATACAAATTCATGTGACTCGCTTTATTGCAGTATTCACTCTATTGTGGTGGCCAGGAACCAAACCCACAGTACCCTGAAGTATGCCTGTACTAGTTTTGGTGTAATCGGTTGCTCACACTGTAGTTGGCGATGGGCAGAAGCACTAAACCTGAGACCCAGGGCTGAGTTTCAGTTCCTGCTCTTCCCCTGGTTCTGTGTCACTCTACACTTTGAGCCTGGTTATCGTCCTAGTCAATTCAGAATCAATAACAAGGATACCGTAGATTGGGTAGCTTACCCAACATTTACTTCTCACATTTCTGGAGGCTGGAAACCCAAGACCAAGGTGCCAGCAGATCCAGTGTCTGGGTGAGAGCTGCCTTGTCACCGTGTCCTCACGTGCTGGAGAGAGAGTTCTGATCTTTCTCCTGTGAGGACACTCAACCCATCATTAGGGCCCCAATCTCATAATTTTATATAAACTTAATTATCTCCCAAAGACCCCCACCACCTAATACATCCAATGGGGGTAAGGACTTCAACATATGAATTTGGGGGGTGGAGGGAGGAACATAAGAGTTGTCTTTTAAAAATAGCATGAAAATCCTACTTGCCTCACAAGTTTGTTTAAAGGGTCAAGCGTGTACAGAGCACCCAGTGCCGGGCAAGGCCCAGAGAAGAGTCAATAAATAAATACCAGCGTCTTCTCTGACCACACTTTTCCCACCCCATTGTCCCACTTGACAGTGGACCATCCCCTCCGTCAAATGGACTTGGAGTGCCTGCCCGCAGGGTTGCTGCAGGAATCATATGGGAGTGTGTTTGGAGAAGCTTCGTAAACCAAAGCAGCCCGTGAGGGCTGTCATTAGCGGGTCAGGGCCTGTCTCAGGACAGTGTGCGCTGTGGGTTCCTCTAGGGAGGCTCAGATTGGGGCGCCCCAGGAGTCACTGCACTCACGTGGACGGATGGAGAGCGGCGGAGAGACTTGTCCACACTGCTGACCTCGGGCCCACACGTTACCTATGGCCAAAGAGTTGGGGCGTTATAAAGCTCAGACTCCAAGGTAGAGAAAGGCATGTGACTCCACAGTCAGGAGACGCTGAGGTCACTGCATGGGCCAAAGATACAGAGAGGAAGCAAAAATGCCAAAAATAAAAGACCCTTCCTAACCACTTCCGAAGAAAGCAGCAGAGTTTTGCTGCGCTGTGAGGTTTGCGCCCTGCCCTGAGCCGTCCAGGGGCTCTGCCCTCGGGTCTTCCTGAAATGGGAGCCGGGCTGGGCAGGCTCAGGTCCGGTAAGCGCGCAACCCTCTGAAATCATGTCCTGGCAGCAGGCGAGGAAATACGCAAACGGGGAGGGAAAGAGGAAAGAAAACAACCATGACTTGGTCAAATCATGCCACATGTCCCTGTGTGCAGAGTTTGGCTCTCTGAAAATGTTGTCTCAAAATCTTATTTTCCTTTTTCCCCACCTGTATTCCTTTATTCCCAAATACCTGGACAAAGCCATAAATGAATACATTTGTAAAGCAGGCTATACAGCCACGAAACTGAGTGCAGAACAGCTATATAAATCAATATGGGTCAGCGTTAGGCGTATAACATTGAACCAAAAAATATGTCCCAAAACTCGGATGTACACCATTCTAATAAACCTCAAAATAAATAGGACTGAACAATTACCATTTACAGATTCATAATTCACAGCAATACTCTTTTTAAAAAGGTAAAATAGTGATAGAAGTTCAACTTTGCATATTTATTACCTCTGAGAGGGAGGAGGTAGATAGGGAAAAAGTATACAGGTGATGCACTTTCATGGCTAACACTGTTACTCCTGGGTGGGTAGCGGGGTCACAAACTCACGTCATTATCGTGTTCCATCACCTACGTGTTCCACGTACTCTCTTAAAATCTGGATTCCTTCTATGCAATTTTCCTATAATATTTTCCACAGAAGTGAATATAAACATATTAAGGAATTTTGAAAACTTAAAAGGGAGAAAGTCTTCCACAGTCCTACTATTTCAGCTTTCCCTCTGCAGTGGGTCTCCTTTTTACCCGATCATAATCACACTGTACATAATTCTGCTTTCTGTTCTTAATTTGGAAAACTGTTTATAATAGTACCTGAAAATCTTCAAAGTCATCCTTCTTCATGGCCACATAGTGGAATATCTCTACTTAATGAAAATTCCAAGAATATCAATGACTTCTGTATAGTATACTTAAATTTAAAAGAAAATACATATGCTGTTGTATGAGTCTCCTAGGGCTGCCATATCAAATTACCACAAACTGGACTGAAAACAGTAGAAATTTATTCATTCACAGTTCTGGAGATCAGAAGTCCAAAATCAAGGTGTCAGCGGGTCCATGCTCCCGTCAAAGGATCTAGGAAAGAACCCTTCCTTGTTTCTCTCGTAGCTTCTGGTGATTCCTGGCAGTCTTGGATTCCTCAGCTTGTAGCTGGCCACTCTCATCTCTGCCTCTGCCTTCTTATCTTCACATCCTCTTCTTCTCAGTGTGTCTCTGTGTGTCCTCCTCTTCTTCTTTTTTTTTTTTCCTGGCTGTGTGGTGCGGCTGTGTGGTACGGTCAGGATCTTAGTTCCCCGACCAGGGATCGAACCCAGGCCCACAGCAGTGAAAGCACCGAGTCCTAACCACTGGACCACCAGGGAATTCCCTTCCTCTTCTTATAAAGACACCCGTCATTGGATTTGGGGGGGGGGCAACCCTAATCCAGTAGGATCTCAACCTAATTACATCTGCAGAGACCCTCCTTCCAAATAAGGTCACACTCTGAGGTTCTGGAAGGACATGAATTTTGGGAGATACTATTTGACCCACTCCAGCTGCCTTCTTCAAAACTCTGAAATGCCAAACACTGGCTTTTGAGCAAGGTGTCAATGGGCTGCCACAAGCCAACCAACCCAAGTGCGCTGGCTGTTGCCTCTTAATCATATCGTAGAAAGTTGGCACCAGAAGAGACCTTGGAAATCTGTCCAAACTTCTCATTTCATCAATGAGGAATTTGAGAGTCAGTGGAAAGGTGATTCATCCCAGGAGACTCCAGTTTCCAGGTATAGTCAAGGAGTCTGCCTCAGGCCAATGTTAACTGGGCCCAGAATAAACTCCAGCCTCCATCTCAAAGAGCTATTTCAGGATTGTGTTATTTACCTACTGCCAAGTAACATTAGCACACCATTCCTTAAAACACATCTACTATCGCACAGCTGCTGTGGGTCAGGAATCTGGACACAGCTTTGCTGTCCTCTGCTCAGGGTCTCTCACAAGGCTGTAGTTGGCCAAGGTTGAGGTCTTGTCTGAAGGCTCAGCTCAGGGAGGATCCGCTTCCAAATTCACTTCTGTGGTTGTCAGCAGGATTCAGTTCCTTTGGGGCTGTTGGACTGATGAGGGCCTTAGATCCTAGCTGGCTTTTGGCTGGAAGCCACCCTCAGTTTCTTGACTTAAGCAATAGAAATTAATTTTTTCACAGTTCTGGAGCCTGGAACTCTGAGATCAAGGTGTCAGAAATGTTGGTTTCTTCTGAGGCCTCTCTCCTTGGCTTACGGATGGTCACTAAATCAGGTTCCTGAACCCAATTCTAATTGGGGGGGCGGTGGTCCCCCATACCAACAAACAATCCTCAGACACCACCAGGGTATCTTACAATTCAACTCAATTCTAACATGTCTACCCAGAGATAGCATCAGATCCCACAGGTTAAGAATTCAATCCTACAAGACTGCCCCTCTCCCCCACTTCAGACACAGTTAATTTGCTAGAGCAGCTCACAGAACTCAGAGAAACATCTTACTTACTAGAGGACTGGCTTATTGCAAAAGAATGTAACTCAAGAACAGCCAGGTGGAAGAGGTGCACAGGGCAAGGTATATAGGAAGAGATGGGGCACTTCCATGCCCTCTCCAGGCACACGGCTCTCCCTGAATTTCCTCGTGTGCACCAACCCAGAAGCTTTCCAAACTCCATCCCTTTGCGTTTTTTGGATACTTCATTACCTAGGCACGGTTGATGAAATCATTGGTGACGGCAACTGATCCAACCTCCAGCCCCACCCACCTCCCCAGGGGTTGGGGGCAAGGCTGAATGTTCCAACCCTCTAGTCACTTGGTTGGTCTCCCTGGCAGCCATCCCCCATCCTTAGGTGGGATCCAAAAGTCACCTCATTCACATTTATCACTCTCAACCCTTAGGAAGTTCCGAGGGTTTGGGGAGCTGTGAGTCAGGGACAGAGACCAAATATATGTGAGGAATATATTTTGGTCATCTGGGTGACCAAATATGTAGTTTTTATATATCACAGTGTCACAGTCTCCTTTTCACCGTGTGCTCATGTGGTCTTTTCCCCTCTGAGTCCTCTACCTGGTCTCTACATTTTTTCTTCTTATAAGGACAGCAGTGAGATTGGATGAGGGCCCACCCTAAAGGCCTCATTCTAACTCAGTCACCCCTTTGAAGACCTTATCTCCAAATATGGTCACACTCTGAGATATCGGGGCTTCAACAGATGAATTTGGGAAGGGGCACAATTCAACCCATAGCGGGGACCTGGCCTCATTTCGCAGCCCTTACCACCCCTGGCTCTCACCAGAACCCCGGCCCCAGCGTCTGCCTGACAGGATGGCTGGACCAGCAGCCCTGGAGCTCAGGGAAGACCCTTCCCCTGGGGGAGAGTCCAGCGTACTCTGGAAGTCAGCCCCAGTGCCCGGGGCCCGCAGGGGACACCTCTGGACAGCTGTTTATCCTCACCCACAAATTCCCACTCACTCGTAGGGGCCGCTCCCCTCACACCCCGGCCCTCCCTGAACTGCTGCTGAATGCGGCCCCCAGCTCCGTGCAGCTCTCTGGCCCACCAGGGACCCTCACCCCGCAGGTCTGTGCGGCAAGCGATTGTGTAGAGCTCCTTGGAATGCATTCTTCATGGGATTCCCCAAGGACACACCCTCCTGGTCTCCCTTCTCTTTACCACCAAGAACTAGCTCACTGCTTGAGGACTAGTAAGGGCACCACTGCATCCAGACTGACTCATCCCTTTTTTTTTTGCAGTATGCGGGCCTCTCACTGCTGTGGCCTCTCCCATTGTGGAGCACAGGCTCTGGACACGCAGGCTCAGCGGCCATGGTTCACGGGCCCAGCCGCTCCGCAGCATGTGGGATCTTCCCAGACCGGGGCACGAACCCGTGTCTCCTGCATCGGCAGGCGGACTCTCAACCACTGCGCCACCAGGGAAGCCCCCCCTTTTTTTTTCATTCCTTTTTTTGACTGCACTGCATGGCATGTGGGATCTTAGCTCCCCAATCAGGGATCGAACCCACGCCCCCTGTGTTGGAAGCACAGAGCCTTAACAACTGGACCACCAGGGAAGTCCCCAGACGGGCTCATCCCTGAGATCAAATGTTCCAGCCTTGCTGTGAGGACAAAAATGTGTTCATCAAGAAATTGTGATATATATATATGTAACTGAATCACTTTGCTGTACATCTGAAACTACGCCATTGCAAGTGAAGTATACTTCAACTTTAAAAAATGGTTAGAATTTTGTTTTAATTAAAAAATAAAAAGAAATTATGAACAACAAGGTCCTACTATATAGCACAGGGAACTATATTCAATAACCTGTGATAAACCATAATGGAAAAGAATCTGAAAAATAATGTATATACATATGTATAACTGAATCACTTCGCTGTACAGCAGAAATTAACACAACATTGTACATCAACTATACTTTAATAAAATAAATTTAAGAAAAAAAAAAAGGACGTTATGGAACCAAAGCAGGGAGGATGGCGCCATCATTAGAGGAAAATCCTGCAGGTCCCATAGGTGCTGCCCGGCCAGACAGCCTTCAGAACTGCATTCTGCTGCCCGAAAGAATGTCTCCATCACTCTGATGACAGTTTTCTTTCTCTGTGTGGGCGATGAGAACCACTCACTTCTATGGCCAGAATCTTCCAGAACTGAGCAGAAGTTATCCCTTTCTTTAAGGCTTACATGCTCTATTTCTCCCAACTCCTCACCACCCTCTTAGTTTCTCCCCAACACTGAGGCCAAGTATTAGTTACCACTCCGTCATAATCCCTGAATTGTTTTTTCTTCTGATAGAGAAATAGTTCTCTGAGCCAGACTCTTCTCAAAAACGGGAAAAGGACCTCAGAGCCGCCAGCTCAGGGAAGCCTCTGATGGACTCTGACGTGACAAAGACAGTGTATGAAATGCAGAAGGGGGCCCACGACGTGGTTGTGTACCTTTGTGCATTCACCTCCTCATGTCTGTGAATGGCTCCCCCCAGGGTCATGCAGTGAACAGTCTGCACAGCTGTTCAGTGTATCCTGGAGAAAGATAAGATACAGCAAGAAGGATGCAGATGTGGCCAGCGGACAATGGCCCCCACATGGGGCTGGCAAAGTGCACTAAGGCTGACAGAGGAGCCCTTTCAGCTTTACTAGGATAGAGAAGAGGAATGAGGAGGCCTTGGGCTGGCAAAGCACAGAAGGAAGTGAAGGCCTTTAACTCCTTCCTCCTTTCATTTTCACCAAAGTGCGTGAAGCTCAGAGGGGAGGGGCAAAGCAAGCATCAGGTGGCCTCTGATGTGCAAGGTTAGCGATGTGCACCTTGCCCTTGTTCGTGCAGGGGCTGGCGCCGCGGAGGCCTCCAGACTCGGGAGTGAGTCCGGCACAACTGGCCGCCCTGGGTGAGGCCTCACCTCCACACTTTCTGTCACAGTGAGAAGCAAGTTTCTGGACAGTAAGAGACAGAGACCAAATGGCTTTGTGTTCCCTTTATTTCCTGACCTCCCGACTCTCCCTGGGCCACAGGGTGAACCTTGATGGGCGCCCAGGACCTGCAGCCAAACTCAGGGGCAGCACACTGGAGAGTGGCTTGGAGCCCCTCTGTCCTTCCCCTGGGGCAGGAAGGGGGCCCACAGAGATGCGCTGCCGTAATTCTGCTGCATCTGTGATACTGAAGGGCAAGTGTCCTGGGTTTGAACTGTCCAACAGAAACAATAAAATGCCAGTGAACTTTGTAGACCCAGAGGCGCTCCTGCAAGAGATCTGCCGGCAGGAGGCAAGGCGTTCCCCCTTCTCTGCCTGGCACGTTTGCTGGGAAAGGGGAACGCAAACCGTGTGAGGGTCCAGACTAGACAGGGGTCCAGCTTAGCTCCGTCTGCCCCCGGAGGAGAGAAGCTTATTGCACAGTGAGTGCTGCGGCCTGGGGCCGGGGGGTGAGCGGCCAGGGGGCTCCTGGGGCAAGTCCACGGACTTATTCAGAGGAGGGGCTGGGATGAGCACCACGTGCAGGGACAGAAACGGGGTCCTGGAAAGGGACAGAGGTGAGCAGGGCACCGTCCCTCCCTCCCAGGGCTCCCAGTGTACTTACCCCGAATGACCACAAGCCATTAGCTCCAGTAACTCAGGAGGGTGAGGTCCTTCCCGCCACGGGATCAATAAACGCTTCAGGGAAGAATCGCGTTTATTCTTAGCCTGGAACTCGGGTGGAAATAAAGAGGGGGAGACCATTGGAAGCAGAGGGCGCTGCGAAGACAAATTCCAAGTTCCAAAGGCACGACAGGGAAAGAGCGTATGTAGAAATTCTTCGAAACAGGAGCCGTGCTGGGTCTACCATCACCCCAGCCCTTCCCCTGCTGAGTCCTCACCCCCAGGCCCCTGGCCACACCCAGCCCTCCTCAAGATGTGCCTGCCTCGTCCCTCGGCCCAAAGCTTTGTTCCTGCTGTTCCCTGACTGGAGGGATCTGGGGCCTCTGCTCCCCAAGTCCCTTCCTCCTGTTCAGACTCTACTGTCTCTCAAAGTCTAACTCCGAGGTCACTTTGGTGAAGCTGTCCCAGATTCTCTCAGTCAGAACCCCCGTCCTGCTCTCTTTCTCCCCCTCCTTTGCCGGACACGGACGTGTGTGTGTGTGTGTGTGTGTGTGTGTGTGTGTGTGTGTGTGACGTGTGTGTTTGCGGTGTGTGTGTACACGTGTGTATTTGTGTGTGTTGAAGTACAGTTCATCTGGCTCCCCAGTAAAATGCCACCAGCCGGTTGGGCTGCGCTCTGGGGCCCCCCTGCTTTCTGCCCGCCACCTTCCCCCGGCACCTGGCTCTGGGAGGGCCCTTGGCGGCGCTGGTTACTGCTCCCGACTGATTTGCTGAATCGCAGCCAATGAGCAGATTCCGTGTCCCGGCTTTAGTGCTGACTGGCTCTGGGTCCTTGGCCAGGTTACCTCACTGTTCTGCCTCAGTTTCCTAATCTGTTAAAAGATCTTACAGGGTCGACGTAAAGACTGAACGACATTGTGCACTGAAAGTGCACGTAGACTCTTATGATCTTTCTTTTGGCCCTGTCTCGCTGCTGGCAGGACCTTAGTTCTCTGATCAGGGATTGAACCCAGGCCCTTGGTAGTGAAAATGCGGAGTCCTAACCACTGGACTGCCAGGGAATTCCTTACTATGATCATTTATATTTACTTGTTGTGTATGTATAACATATATTTTAAAATCTGTCTTGGCGAATTCCAAAGTCCCTTTCCCCTGGAACCCAGAGATAAGAATTTGCTTCAAGGACTGCCGTTGAGCAGAAGAGGCTGGCCTGTCCTTGGGCTCACAGCGACCTGGGAGTGTTCTGGAAAGACAAAGGCATACCTGTCATCCTCTTTGCAGCTCAAACCACAGGTCAGGCTTTTAGAAATCCATAAAATATTTAAGGCAAGGCCTTTGTTACACCATAGCTGGTCAACATTACTATAAATAAATGAACATTATCATTCATCACAATAAAGGGGATGAGAGACAGGTGACTTGATTGTGTAGCCCTAACCCAACCCTAATGCAGAGAAGGGAGAAAGTCAAGTGATTTAATGAAGAGTCTGGACATTAGGAATTTGAGAAAAAAGACTCTTGCCTTTAGAGAAACCATCCATGAGCGCACTGCTTGTGGAGAAAATGGCCCTTGGGTCTTGGTGGGGAGGGCTGTCCCCCATCCCACCCCAGGCACTGCACTGTTCTGCGTTGGGTCCATACTGGAGGCCATGCTTTCAGGGAGATAGTGGTAAATGGTAAGAAACCCGACCAGGATGAGGTCAGGTCTGGGAACCGAATCCCAAGAGCATGAGCTGATGGAATCGAGGCCATTTGGCCCAAATCAAAGGATGTGGCGGCCTCACCTGGGCAGAAAGTGATACTTGAACCTGGGGGGGCGGGGTGAGTAAGACAGAGATCTAACTCCGTATTCAGATGTCAGGGAGACCTGGTGAGGTAGCAAGCATCCTAGCACCCTCGCTGTTCAGGCACAAGGCTAGTGACCACCAGCCAGGGTTCAAGTTACCTATAGAAAGTACTACTGCCTTGTAACCTTTGGCAGTGGATGTATGGGCTATTGTAAACAGTTGACCTCCGGGAGAACAGAGAGCCTGTCGAGACCCTCTCTGTATTCCCAACATCCAGGACAGTACCTGGCACGTACAAGGCCCTCAGTCACGTTGAGGTGCCTTTCAATTTTAAGATTACTTAGACTTTTTCAAGGACAACAAAAATAAATAATAATGCTACTGGACTTCCCTGGTGGTCCAACGGTTAGGACTCCACGCTTCCACTGCAGGGGGCATGGGTTCGATCCCTGGTTGGGGATCCCACATGCCATGCAATGTGGCCAAAAAAAAAAAAAAATGCTACTAAGAGAGACCTCACCAAAAAAGCTCCACTAATGTGGATGTAGAAATATCCTCTAAA
Source organism: Globicephala melas (assembly GCF_963455315.2). NCBI lineage: Eukaryota > Metazoa > Chordata > Mammalia > Artiodactyla > Delphinidae > Globicephala > Globicephala melas. The sequence continues at coordinate 107,990,853 of NC_083319.1, read as the reverse complement.
CACCCTTTCTTCATTTATGCAGCAAACACCCCATCACAAAGGGCACAAGAGGTCGTTTGTAACCACCAGCATGTTTTTGACCTGGGAGTAACACATTTTCCACATATTCAGAACCAGCGACAATTTCTCTACTAGTAAGACTAGCCCAAGGGAAGTCCCTGAGGGTAGACTGTAAAGCAATGCTGAGCACGCTTTTCACATTTCCTCTCTTCTTGCCATTGATTAGTTTTTACTATTAAGCTCTGTGAAAAATACTACTGTCACCCCCTGCATAATTATCAAAAGCACAAAAACATTCCAGATTTAGGAGCAGGGAGAAAGAGGCTGGGGGAAGAAATGGCAGGGTCTCATAATAATGAGGATCTGTGGAGGCCATTACTTGGCTAGAAGCTTTCCCTGGTGTTATGGGCTGACTCGTGTGTTCCCCCTGCCGCCCAATATTCATATGTTGAAGCCCTAATCCCCAGTGCTTTTTTTTTTTTTTTAATTTATTTATTTTTGGCTGTGTTGGATCTTCGTTTCTGTGCGAGGTTGCAGCGAGTGGGGGCCCACTCTTCATCGCGGTGCGCGGGCCTTTCTCTGTTGTGGCCTCTCTTGTTGCGGAGCACAGGCTCCAGACGCGAAGGCTTAGCAGTTGTGGCTCACGGGCCCAGTTGCTCCACGGCATGTGGGATCCTCCCAGACCAGGGCTCGAACCTGTGTCCCCTGCATCGGCAGGTGGACTCTCAACCACTGCACCACCAGGGAAGCCCTCCCCAGTACTTCTGAATGTGACTATGTTTGGAGATAGAGCCCTTAAAGACGTGATTAACTTAAAATGAAGCCAGGCCTTGAGGATGGGCCCTAATCCAACCTGACCTGTGTACTTATAAGAAGGTGAAACTGGAACACAGAGAGACACCAGTGGTGCTCAAGCACAGAGGAGGGACCACCACAGGGCTGAGAGAGACGGCGGCCCTCTGCAAGTCCAGGATGGAGGCCTCAGAAGAAACCACCCTGCTGACGCCTTGATCTCAGACCTCCAGCCTCCAGAACTGTGAGAACACAAACTTCTGTTGTTGAAGCCCCCGAGTCTGTGGTTCTCTGTTGCAGTAGGCTGAGCAGACGAATGTACCTGGGATACTCCCTTTCACCCTTATAACCACTCTGATTATGTCGCAGAAGAAATCGAGGCTCATGGACATCAGTTAACCTGTCCCAGTTCGCACAGTGAGTGAGTGGCAGAGCCTGAATCTGGCATGAGGTTTGTGGGTTGCAAAACTCACATTCTGGGCTTCTTCCCTTCTCAGCTCTTGTTGCAAATTCACCAACTTCCCCCACCTACTCCCTGATGACTAATCCACTCCTTCCCTTCACACACACGCAAATTAGATGACTAACAATCAGAAGATACTTTATTCATCCAGTCACAGACCAATGCCAATTAGAGGAGGTTTTCTCACCTCCACAGAACCCAACATAAATAGACTAAATAGATGAGGATGGGAGCTCACACAGGCAGACATCTGGAGAAAACAAAGGATTTCATATCTCACCATGCATTTCTTTTCTTTCTTTTCTTTTTTTTTTTGAATTTTTTGGGCTGTGCTGTGCAGCATGTGGGATCTTAGCTCCCTGACCAGGGATCGAACCCGTGCCCCCTGCAGTGGGAGCATGGAGTCTTAACCACTGGACTGCCAGGGAAGTCTCCTCACCATGGACTTCTAAAATCTAAAGACATCCTCAAGCAAAAGAAGAATTCATGAGAAATAAAAGATCTTCTCTGAAGATTAGTTGATTTTTGAAAAGTACTTATTGGCCATCTACAGCAAACAAGCCTTCTGAAATCGATAGAGAAATTACACCATCTGTCCATGATGACCTCACTGGTCTCTAAAATGAGCCGGAGCAATGACTATGCATTTAAATGGGAACAGTTTACTCTTTACCTTCCCTTAGCAAAAAGAATCTCATACTCAGAAACGATTTCTGCTGGTGTACGGTAATAAAACTTTTCTCCCATTTGAGCCCCAGATGATGGAGAACTCTGAATTGGGGTACTTCCCTATTGTCACTCTTCCTGATGACTTTGCTGATTGTATGTTCTGTATTCACTGCTGACGGCATGGAGCTGCTTTTTCACAGAGAGCTAAGTCAACAGATCTGTCTCTAGGGGACACTTAGTACCTAGGACAGAAACAAGTCTGACACATTCCAGAAGACCCCCAAGTATGGGACCGAAAGCGGACTCGTCAATTCTCTGTAACTCAGACCCCTTTGCGAGCTCCTAGGCAGCCTTGGAGTGGGTCCAAGGGGACACATTTTGCTAAAGATGGTGCCGGTGACCTGAGAAGAAGAGACAGGAAACACATGGGCTGAGGCAGGAGACTTAAGGGCACGTGACTTTGGCAAATGGCCCAGCCTCTCCTGGGTTTTCTCATCTGGAAGAAGCCTACCTCAGAGGGCGGCTAAGAGGCTCCAAGTGGGAAAGATTATGAGGGTGAGACTGCTTTGCAAACTGTAAAGAGCTATGAGTACAAACATACTCACATGTGTGGTCAGCACTCTTGATCTGGAGTGTGTTTCCTGTGCTGGGCGCTTGGTGCCTTACATGTATTAACTCCCTGCCACGGACTGAATCGTGTCCCCCCAGATTTCACATGTTGAAGCCCTAACCCCCAGTGAGATGATATTTGGAGATGGGGTCTTTGGGAATTAGCTAGGTTTAGCTGAGGTCCTGAGAGTGCCCTTATCAGAAGAGACTCCAGAGAGCTTGCTTCCTCTCTCGCTCTACTTTTAATTAAAAAAAGAAAAGAACCCCCATTGCTTCAAATCCTTGCCAACATTTGGTATCGTCCATGTTTTAAGACCAGAACTTTCTATATATCTTGCTCTGGCCATTAGAAAGTGGGAGGAGCTTTGTAAACTTGAAGAGTGTATTTGTGGGTGTTACCAAACCAAACTTGGTTCCGCTCACCCAGATGTGCAGCAAAGCCAATATATTGACACCGGGTTGTGGTGAAGGAAAGTACAGCATTTATTGCAGGGCCAAGCAAGGGGAATGGACAGCTCACGCTCAAAAGACCTGGACTCCCCACTGGCTTTTAGGGAAGGGTTTTTAAAGACAAAGTGAGAGGGAGGGTCTGGGGTACATGATCAACTCATGGACATCCTTGTAATTAGTTGGTGAGGCGGTAACAAGGTGATCTCAATTATCAGTTTTCTGGCTCCAGCCGGTCTGGCGTCTAAGTGCTGCTGGTGGTCCGAATGTAGTTAGCATCTTCCACCTGATGGGGGGGTTTTGTCTCTGCAAAACAACTCAAGGATATGGTTCAGGATATTATCTATAGTCCTTGAGGAGGAACTAAAGGTCCTTGACTCTGTTTTATGGCTAAACTATTATTATTTTGTCTTGTTTCACTGTTTTCCTTTGTTTCTGCATTTTTAAATTTCTCTGATTAAATCTGCTGTTTGGAACTTGAGGAAGACCTAGGAAGTTAAAGGTTTTTTACAAACAAGAGGTGGGGAACATGGCGGGAGTTTGTCACCAGGAAGGCCCCATAGTGTCCTGCTCGGTTTCATGGGCACTGTGGTTGGTGCACTACACAGAATCTAACTTAAATTATCCCCTCATAACAACCTGTTTAGAGGCTGGGAAAAGTGAAGAAACTTTGGAACTAGAAATCAAACCCAGGTTTTTCTGGCTCTGTTTTTTTTTTTTTTTTTTTCCTACCCTGGCTAGGACCAGTGGGAAAAAAGTGTTGATAAGGGAGATTGTAAGCAGATAGGGTAGGGGGTCCTGGAGAAAGGGAGCCAGGAATGGTTTTCTTGGTACAAGAGAACCCATTTTGGCCTATGCCCTTTTGTGATCTAAGCCTGGCCACAATGCTTGCCCTTGAGTAGGTCTCAGTAATTAATGATTTTAAGGGAACAAAGGAACGCAGGAACAGAGAAAAGGCAGTCAAATAGTGCAGTGATAAAGCAGAGTCCTAGTTTCTCCTCAAGGGGTATACATAATAATATATCCTTTTAAAAAATTTATCTCTTGTGGCTGAATGGCATGTGGGATCTTAGTTCCCCGACCAGGGAAGTCCCACCAATATATCTTAGAGTTCTGCGGGAAAAAGGTCCCTACCCAGGTGGAGGACAGAATGATGACGTTGACCCTCCCGACTTCAGTCAGCTTAGCCCCAATTCTGTGCTAATGGTCCTCTGCTCAAGCCCCTTCATTAATATGTATGTACCCTTAGCTTAAACCTTCCCCAGTTTTGCTGTTTGGGGAGACACTGCTTTGGGAAAGATCCCCAGTGTTCTCCTTCCTTGCTGCAAGTAATAATACATCCTTCTCTTTGTGATCTTTGACTTGGTTGTGTCTGTTGGCTCAACATCCACCAAGAGGTGAACCCAGCTTTCAGGGAACAAGATCTCTGTGCAGGAGACTATTGTCAACTCTTCCCATTGGTCAGAGCCCTCCAGGAAGCTCAGAAGATTCTGGTTCGTGGTAGAATCCAGTGCTTCTGGCCCTGTAGGCTTGAGTGAACTGGGGGCAGGGCATAATGGGGGAAAGAAATCCTCCTTCAAATACTTCCTTCCTTCCACCTGCTAGAGGTCTCAGGAGATCACGCTCTCAGGCTCATAAAAGGACTAAAGTAAGAATTAGGGGCCCAAGGAGACCTTCAAAAGGTCTTATCTGTGGGACTTCCCTGGTTGTCCAGTGGCTAAGACTCTGCGCTCCCAATGCAAGGGGCCTGGGTTCTATCCCCAGTCATGGAACTAGATCCCACATGCATGCTGCAACTAAGGAGCTGGTGAGCCACAACTAAGGAGCCCGCCTGCTGCAACTAAGATCCCACACAACCAAATAAATAAATAAATATTAAAAAAAAGAAGGTAGAGAGAGGATTCGCTCTTATCAGTTGTCACTCTGTTGGGTTAACACCTGGGAGGAAGAACTAGCTGATGCCCAAACCGTCAGACTCCACTGTCAGCTACTAAAGAGCCCAGTAAATATCGACAAACCATCCATTAAAAATCTCTCCACCACCAGCCTAACTCCTCTGGATTTAGAAGCTGGCAGAAAGAGGTCAGTGGAAAATGAATTTACAAGTGTTTACAAAAGAGAGAGAAACAGATCAGATATTTCTTCAGGAAAGGGACTTTTTAAAGGACGGCCAGAAAAAGTGGGGGGGGGGAGGGTTGTTTCTACTTTAGCCTTTTCCAGTACTTCCTTAATCAACCCTCTTTTAAAATTTTTTTGTAATAGTTTTATTGAGATATAACTGACATACCAAAATATTTACTCATTTAAAAGTGTACAATTCAATGGTTTTTTTTTTACTATGGTCATAGGGTACATATATATCCATCACCACAATCAATTTTAGAGCACTTTTATTACTCAAGAAGTCCCATACCTTTTAGCTATCACCTCCCAAATCTCCCATCTCCCTGTCTGCCCCCCCAGCCTGAGACAATCACTAATCTACTTTCAATCTCTATAGATTTGCCTCTTCTGGACATTTCATATAAATGGGATCATATAATATGTGGTCTTTGTGACTGGCTTCTTTCACTTAGCATAAATGTTTTCAAGGCTTATCCATGCCGTAGTATGTACCAATATTTCATTCCTTTTTATAAATGAGTACCATTCTGTTATATGGGCATATGGCGTATTGTGTATCAATTTATCAGTGGATGGGCACTGGGTTCTACCCTTTGTTTATTGTGAATAATGCTGCAATGAACATCTGAATCCAAGTTTTTGTGAGGATATGTTTTTATCTCTTTTGGTTGTATACCTAGGCCTCTTTTCCAGAAGCTCAACAGGCAAACATCTTCTGCACATACAGGCCAAGGCCCTTCTGTACATTCTGAGAGCTATTCCCTGGTCCCAAACCTGGCAAGTTAAGCCAAAATTCTATTAACCTTCAAAGTCCATTTCATTCATTTATGAATTCACTCAGTGAACAAGTGTTCGTTCTCTACTAGGTGCCAAGCACGCTACTATGTGCTGGGGACGCAGAGGGAACAACACAGGCAAAATCCTGGTCCTCTTGGAGCTTAAGAACCAGTGAGAGCAAAGAGGGAAGTAACATAGATCCTGTGGCATGTTGCTTCCTCCACGAAGCACTCCTGGATCTCCCAGGAATGGTTCAATTCTACTCTAGTAGTACCTGTTTATTTTTCTTTTGCTCTATTTCAAAAGGGATTTCTATCTCTATAATGGCACCCATCCAAAATCCCGTAAAATTGAGAGAATGCATGAAAAGCACTTGGCACTCCTCTTGTCATGCTATAAAGAAGAGAGAGGGAGAGAGATTTATCATGATCATGGGCTTGTCCTCCTACTTTGTGCCTCTTCCGAGCACTATTATGGAATTCAAGAATGACTGATGTCATATGAAGGTGACTTGGCAAAACACTGACTTGCAGTCTGGAGTCCAAGGCTGGAGTCTCTTGATCCCCTGCTTACAACTGCTGTTGTAAGTTCCTTGGATATTCCACACACTTGAGGATGCAGCAACCATGTGTGGACTGAGTCTTTTTTCCTTCCACTCTTACCCCTAACTGGGACCAAACAGGTGCGACCACGTGTCCGGAGACTCTCTGAAGGGCCCTGGCATGCACAGGGACTGTGTCACAGCTCATGGCCAGGCATCTGCAGGACACAGAAGACATCCAGGGCCTCCTGGAGTTGGCCAGATCTACAGCTTTCTTACTACAGGAGCACCAGGATAAAATACCAGACTTTTCTGAGCCCGTTGAATAATACTGGGATCATACCAACCTCGCAAGATTGTCATGCGTGTTAGAAACATCCAGGGGACTTCCCTGGTGGCGCAGTGGTTAAGAATCCACCTGCCAATGTAGTGGACACAGGTTCTAGCCCTGGTCCGGGAAGATCCCACATGCCACGGAGCAACTAAGCCCGTGCGCCACAACTACTGAGCCTGCGCTCTAGAGCCCGTGAGGCACAACTACTGAGCCCGCGTGCCACAACTAATGAAGCCCACGCGCCTAGAGCCCGTGCTCCACAACATGAGAAGCCACCGCAATGAGAAACCCTCACACTGCAATGAAGAGTAGCCCCCGCTCGCAGCAAGCAGAGAAAGCCCGCGCGCAGCAACGAAGACCCAACACAGCCCCAAAGTAAATAAATAAATAAATTTATTTTAAAAAAACATCCGGGGAATCATGGAACCAAGTGGGACTTGAGCCCCTCCATCAGCCTCCATAGGGACCCCCACCCCCAAGTAAACTTCAGGTACAACAGTGTGCTTGCTGTGTACGACCTCTTCAGGACCGGCCTCCTGGCAACCACTCTTCCAAACAGATTTTTGCCTCTCAGGTGCTTCTCTATAGAAATCCTGATGCAGCTCCTGAAATTAGTACTCAGTGGTAATTAACTACTACCTTTTTTTTTTTCTTACATAGCTGGACGATCTGATAGGCACAGTCTCAGAATAGTAAAGCTAACAGCCTTTTAAGGCTTTTCTGGGAAGCCTGCTGTCTCGATACCCCCATCTCTGGCAGTTGTTTCTGGATCAACGAAATAAGAAACAGCTGTCCCCTCCCTTAAGTAGGAATTCGGGCTTTGGCTTTGATGCGCTGCGTCTCGGCCGGGTGGGCCCCGGGGAATCTCTCCAGGCGGGGTGAGGCCCCGAGGGCCGCCTCCAGCCCCCTTCCGCTCCGCACGGGTCCCAGCGCGCAGGGTGGAAGCCGGCGGCGCTCAGAACCCCTCTTCCCAGGCGGCTGGAGGCCCGGGAGCCGGGCGGGCGCGGCGGCGGGGCGCCGGCGGTCACGTGGTGAGTCAGCCGGGCGCGGGGCGGGGCGGGGCGCCGGCGGTCACGTGAGGAGTCAGTCGAGCGCGGGGCGGGGCCGGGCGCTCTACTTAGCGCGGGGGCGACCCTGAGGAGCTACAGCTGCTGCTCAGGCACCGGCACCATTACCAGCGCCGGCCAGGGCGGTCTCACGCTGCAGGCCCAGGCCCTCTGCGGCGGCGGCGGAGCGCGGTGAGTGAGTGCGTGCGGGCGGGTCGGGGGGATGGGGAGACCGGCGTCCCTGGCCGGCGGAAAGGGGGACCCTCGGGCAGTCGCAGCCGGGCGAGCCGGGGCGAGCCGGGGCGGCACGGCGTCCTCCCGGACGTCGTTGTGGTGAGAAAAGCAAAAATGAATCCCAGCGCGGGTAGCCGGTGCTCCTCCCCCATTCCCACCCACTCCGGCTGGGAGGCTCGTGTTCCCCCCCCCGCAGCCCCCAGTCCCCGAGTCGTGTTCTGACCCCAGGCTGGGTCATCCAGACCCCACGGTCCGCCGTCTTCAGGGCCGGGGAGGGCCGGGCGGTGGGATCCGAGGGAGGAGCCTGCGAGGAAGAGCTTGGCCCGGGCCCCGCTGACTTCGGCGGCAGCTCGGCTCCCCAGCCCCTTTTGAGCTAATGGGCCTCAGTTTCCTCGGTAAATTGCTGGGATGATAATATTTACCTGCATCAGTTTTAGGTGTATTCTTTTTCTAAAGGGTTTGCCCGGGCAGTTTCTTGCACACAATCACACCCAAGTCCGGGGACCCCCAGAAGACAAATTGGAAAACAGGAACCTGGAACTGGGTGGAGGAAGGTGGGACCCACAGAAAGAGTTAAATCCACAGATGGGAGGAGAAACTAAGCAGAGGGGGGCACAGGAGGCTGTAGGACCCGGGGTGCCAGCCCCGGGAGTGTGGGGGGAGGGAGAGGCTGGGCCCACCCCTGGTTTGCTAAGGAAGGGAGCCGGTCTGGGCCCAGGGTGCTGCGGGAGAGGCGAAGGCAGAGCAGAGCCCCGGGGGCATCGCCTGTCGCTCAGCTGATGACCGTGGAGGCCTCGGAGAGGGAGCGTTGTGGGGTGACCGAGTTTGGGGGTCCGCCGGCTGTCCAGGTAGATGTGAATTGGATTTGTCTTCTTCGTGGGCCTCGGTCAACCCCTTCCCCCGGCACTGAGGAAGCCAGTAGGCTGGCACGGGGAGAAGGACAGTAGCTCAGGCTCCACATTCCCTCCCTCTGACCCAGGAGAGACTCGTACCCAGTGCGGGGAGGAGGGGTTCAAAGGGAGGCCTAGAACCTTTGGTTACCTTTGGAAAAACTGACCCTCAGGTGCCTCACTAGAGGCGAATGCAGCTGAGGTGCGTTCATCTAATTGAATCTATAGATGCAGGGTGATATGAGGAAGAGCCTTAGCAGGGCGTCTTCTTTGGTAAAGGCTACTTTCCTTTTCTTTCGTAACATCCTTAACTTCCTGGAGGATTGTTTCCTGTTGGCACTGGGGATGGTGACTTAGCGCCTTTGAGCTTCATAGAGAAAGGGGCTGTGCTGCCCCCAACCTGTGTGGCTTTCCCAACGAGTTGAAGGCACCTTGGAGAATGGATTCACTCAAACCTTTGGGGGCATTTTTGTCCCAGAGCTGGGGTGCAGCCAAGTGGAAGGGTGCAGATCCCTTATCTGGGGGCGTCCCAGGCCCAGGGGAAGGCGACTTGCGCCAGACACAGCCCTGGCTCCACTTGAGCTCCCCTGCTGCTGGGTCTGGACAGCCTGTTTCTGAACTGGCCAGGCAGTGAGTGTGGAAGCCCTTTAGCTCCAGGAAGCACCTGCCTGTGTGCTGCCAATTCAGCAGCCTGAGCTGCGGCCCTCCTTGTAGATGGGCTCTTTCTTTCCCCAGCTGCCGGCGCTGGGAGTTGGAGTAGGACGTGGTATACATTTTAGGGCTGAGATACCTTGTGTTACCATTGGCAGCTGGATTGGGAAGTGAAGGAAGAGTGCTTTCAGGTGAGCCTTGGGATGTCTCTTGGGTGGTTTTCTTAAATGTGGTGATGAGTTGGGGTTGTATTGAATATCCCTGTGCTCGGGAGAGAAGAACTGAAACGTTTAAGGGTGAGGACCCACAGTGTCTGCCGCCTGTTTTGGGCAGTTTAGCATAAGGAAAGCGTTGGAAATATGTGAGGCTGAACTATATGAAATGGTAGTTTTTGTACATCAAGGAGGATTGCAGTCAGGCACTTGGATATGGTTCAGCCTCACGTGTAGAGGTGGTCAGGATTGACGGTAAATTGACGAATCTAGTTGAAGCACACGCAGGTGTGTGTTGGACTCACTGGGTTTTGGGAGGCTGTCGGCATTCCACCCCTCGTCCCGTGTCTTCATTTTTCTTGGTTCACGCTCAGCGCACACTCCAGAGCTGCCTCAGCAAGGGTGCCTGGGAGATGACTCCCGAGTCCCTCCATGCCTGGTATGTTCACATCCCAACCTAGCTTGGGTAGGAGGGGGATCTAGGGATCAAACACCATTAAACATTTAGACTTCAGTCCCGTTTTAAAGCGCAGGCCTCATCCCCACCTGCTTTTTGCAGCACCCACAGCTTCTTATCTCAGAGGTGTGTGTGTGTGTGTGTGTGGTCGGTCTTAGAGTCAGTGCCTCCCCTGCTGGTCATGGCCCCCGTGGGCAGACAGCAGCTTCCAGCTTCTTCACTCTGCAAATCTGTTACTGGTGTCTGAGGGACCTTGTAACTCTTATCTGCTCTTCTCTTTATGATTCTCCTGCCTGGTTGGGTTTTTTTCTCCTTGTTCTTTTAATACTTTGTATCAATTTGTGAATAATGTTATTGAAATTAACACACTTTAATTATACTGCATGTGTCCTTTTTCCACTTGTGTCTGTGAGATTGCTTTAGGTTAATACATAGCAGGTCCAGTTCATTCATCTGAAATGCACGGTGTATTTATTTCCTGAGGGACAATTAGTTTTGCTTTTTCACTATTCTCAGCACTGCAGTATCCTTGTGTCTGTCAGACACTTGCAAGAGTTTCTCTAGGGCAGAAGCAGAAGTCAGTAAGTTGCTGGGTCCTAAGGTGTGTGCACCTTCCATTTTTCTAGATGCTGACAGTGCTGTCCAATGAGGTTTTACCAGCGTATATTCCCAGTGGCCTTGAGGGTTTTTGTCTTTCATATTTACCAACACCAGACATTATCGGACTTTAATTTCTGCCAGTCTGGTGCGTTTGAAATGCTGTCCTTGTTTTGATTTGCATGACTGGGAAGTCAAATTTAATTCTTTGCTCTAGGAAATCATTGATGAGGTTTTTCTATTTTTGTTGTTGATCAGTGATAGTTTGTGGGTTTTAATGTGTTTGTCCACAGCTAGAACTTAAGAAGGCTTCTTTTGATCCTAACCTAGGTATCTGGACTTGTCTGCAATTAGATAATATTTTCTGATTTTTTAACTTTGAGGATGCGTGTGGGTTTTGGGTACTGGAAGTCTGACTCTTCCACTTCACAGGTGAGAAAACTGAGGCATCTGCGAGTTTGTGACATGACAGGTGTCACGCAGATAATTGTGGAGGAATCTCTACAATTCCATCTCTTGGCAGTTCTGTCCCTACCCAGGTACACCATCCAGAGCTTGCCTTGGGTCTTTTCTTAAGCTTCAGTTCCCCTCACCTGGGAAACAAAAACCTTAATCAAGACCAGAGGCCCTTTTCCATCACTACCATCTTATGAATGCTGGGTGCTGGGAAGGATGGTGCCTGCAGTCTTGACTGTATTACCTGTCTCTACGGGGCAAATCACTCACTTAGTCTGGTCATCAAGATAACCTAGAGTTACCAGCACGGATGCGGCAAGGAGGATGGGACAGATACCGTCTAGATAGTGAACTGATCCAGTATAGAGCAGTGTGAAACCAGCTACTCTGCCGAGAGACCCCGCGGGGCTGAGCTTCTCCGTGACCCCCTGACCTGCTGACCTGGACTGGGGCAGGATGTGCTCACTGGAACAAACCAGTCACATGGCCTCTGGGCTTGCGCAAGACCTGGGAAGGCGATGCTGCCCAAGGGGTTCAGCTGCTCCAGGGTACAGGCCTTGTCACACATCAGCTGGGAGCAGTCAGCCCCCCCTTCTCCAAATACTTAGCCCTGCAGGTATTTGGGGGGTACTTTGTTCTGGTGGTCAAGATAGCAGGATAAACCATCATCTGAGTAGGGGGATCCTGATTTTTCTTCCACACTGGGATACAACCGAGAATAGAAAGAATTACCCTGCGATGGCAGGAGTTAACCGGCCTGTGCACGGGGAGCTGTATGTTCGCGCTGCTGGCGCTGGTGCGTGAGGGATTGTTTTCTGGTGGCAGTAGGGCTGTCCACACCCAGCCAGGCTGCAGGGAAGATGTCTCCTTCCATCTCCCAGCAGCCTGGTGAGGGGAATGTATCTTCCCAGGGCCCCAGGGGAGGAAACCCAGACCAAGCCGGAGAGGCGAGGCCTTTCTGTTGCTTGTTCTTGTGTCTGCCAATCCCCCCCAGCAGTGCCCAGCCAGCAGGGAGATGTACTCCAGCCTGGGATTGAATTAGGGAGCTGCTGTGTTCCCGCGGGCTGGAGAGGCATGGCACACTCATCTCATTTGAATCTCCAGGGATTTCTGAAAGCTTTCATGAAGTAGCCCCAAGGTCCTTCAAGATCCAGGCAGCACGCCCGTTTTAGAAGCTGAGACACAGGGATGAAGCACCTCTTCAGCATCACACTAAGTCAGGGTCAGCGTCGGGGAGCAATCCAGCAAGCAAAAGCCTCCAGAACTTTCCAGAACTTTGCCCAAATGGTCATGTTTCTCAAAACTACAAAATGTTTTGACCGCTGAGGGCCTTCTTGGGGGATCCATGGTTTTAGGCCTAGGAGAGTAACTTTCTAAGTGTGCAGGTTATGAGCTGCTGTGGATGACCTTAAGCAGTGTCCCATTTGTGGGCAGTGTAGCCGCGCGGTTTCCAGGCATCATGGGAGAGCAGCTCGAGGAGGCCTCCCTGCTGAGCCTGGTGGGAATCAGTCACTTATTTCAGGCAGACAACTGGCAGACGGGGAGCAGGGGAGTCCCTGTGAGTGTCCGAAAGGGTTCAGGTGCCGGAGGCAGGTGGGGCCTTCTCGCAGCTCCTGGAGCCTGCAGTGACGCGCTGGGTGCCTTTTCTGGGCCACACAGTGCTTGCTTGGGCGCATTTAGCTGTGGGGAGCCGGGCTGTAGGGGCTGGAGAGCCAGCGATGCCTGGCCATCTGTCTCCTTAAAGCTGTGAGGATGAAGACTGGCAGCTGTTTTTGTTTGGTTTTGGTTTTGATTTAAAGATTATAAGCCAGAAAGTAGCTTCACATGTTTCCATTAGGAACCAAGACGTAAAATAGAAAGACCACGTCAAGGCTGTGCTTCGGACTCAAGGAGAGGTCCTGGGTGTCCTTCGGGTCGATCAGAGCACATCTGAGGTTGGGTCGCTTGTACCGCTCCAACATGGAGGTGTAAGTGGGCGGATGACATGGAGGGGAAGCGCAGGCCTGCCTGCTTCTGTGTGGGTGCGCTGAAATGGCCCAGGCTCCCGGAGCCAGTGCCGCGGTGACAGCAAGGGGCAAGAGCAGCCTTTGTGGAAGAGAAACACAAGCTGTAGCAAGGTCCCACTGAACCTTCACAACCCTCCAGCCCTTCCACCTTCCCCCCGCCTAGAGCCACTTTGCTGACATGTAAGAAACAACCTTAATTTGTGGCTATTGGCAAAATGAAGGCACTCAGTTCTTTAGAGCCAACAGTGAAAGGGGTCAGCAGTATTTAAGCGGCAGCAGTGGGTAAGGGAGAGCAGAGGACCTGATGAAAGACTGTGGCTGGACATGCATCCATCTTCTTCTGGATTAGTCAGAAGATTGCAGCTGGCTGATTTGGAAATTTCAGGTACATGTCCTGTCTCCTTAGATCAGATTTAGAAACCAGTCTACAGAGGATTCTTAACTGTGTAAGAAGGCTGTTTTAAAAATCAAGCTTGCCGTATGATTATCTCAAAACATGCAGAGAAAGCTTTGGACAAAATTCAACACCCATTTATGATAAAAGCCCTGCAGAAGTAGGCATAGGGGGAACTTTATTCAACATTAAAAAAGGACATATATAACAAACCCACAGCCAGTATCGTCCACAGTGGTGAAAAAATGAAACCATTTGCACTAAGATCAGGAACAAGACAAGGTTGCCCACTCCCACCAATCTTTTTTTTTATATGGCATTTTTTTTACATCTTTATTGCAGTATAATTGCTTTACAATGGTGTGTTAGTTTCTGCTTCACAACAAAATGAATCAGTTATATATATATTTATATATATATATATATATATATATATGTTCCCATATCTCTTCCCGCTTGCATCTCCCTCCCTCCCACCCTCCCTATCCCACCCCTCGAGGCAGTCACCAAGTACTGAGCTGATCTCTGTGTGCTATGCGGCTGCTTCCCACTAGCTATCTACCTTACGTTTGGTAGTGTGTATGTGTCCATGCCTCTCTCTCACTTTGTCACAGCTTACCCTTCCCCCTCCCCACATCAAGTCCATTCTCTAGGAGGTCTGTGTCTTTATTCCTGTCTTACCCCTAGGTTCTTCATGACCTTTTTTTTCCCCTGAAATTCCATATATATGTGTTAGCATACGGTATTTGTCTTTCTCTTTCTGACTTACTTCACTCTGTATGACAGACTCTAGGTCTATCCAGCTCATTACAAACAGCTCAGTTTCGTTTCTTTTTATGCCTGAGTAATATTCCATTGTATATATGTGCCACATCTTCTTTGTCCATTCATCCGATGATGGACACTTAGGTTGTTTCCATCTCCGGGCTATTGTAAATAGAGCTGCAGTGAACATTTTGGCACATGACTCTTTTCGAATTACGGTTTTCTCGGGGTATATGCCCAGTAGTGGCATTGCTGGGTCATATGGTAGTTCTATTTGTAGTTTTTAAAGTAACCTCCATACCGTTCTCCACGGTGGCTGTATCAATTTACATTCCCACCAGCAGTGCAAGAGGGTTCCCTTCTCTCCCCACCCTCTCCAGCGTTTATTGTGTCTAGATTTTTTGATGATGGCCATTCTGACTGGTGTGAGATGATATCTCATTGTAGTTTTGATTTGCATTTCTCTAATGATTAAGGATGTTGAGCATTCTTTCATGTGTTTGTTGGCAGTCTGTATATCTTCTTTGGAGAAATGTCTATTTAGGTCCTCTGCCCATTTTTGGAGTGGGTTGATTGGTTTTTTGTTACTGAGCTGCATGAGCTGCTTATACATTTTGGAGGGTAATCCTTTGTCAGTTGCTTCATTTGCAAATATTTTCTCCCATTCTGAGGGTTGTCTTTTGGTCTTATTTATCGTTTCCTTTGCTGTGCAAAAGCTGTGAAGTTTCATTAGGTCCCATTTGTTTATTATTGTTTATATTTCCATTTCTCTAGGAGGTGGGTCAAAAAGGATCCTGCTGTGATTTATGTCATAGAGTGTCCTGCCTATGTTTTCCTCTAAGAGTTTGATGGTTTCTGGCCTTACGTTTAGGCCTTTAATCCATTTTGAGCTTATTTTTGTGTATGGTGTTAGGGAGTGATGTAATCTCATACTTTTACACGTACCTGTCCAGTTTTCCCAGCACCACTTACTGAAGAGGCTGTCCTTTCTCCCCTGTACATTCCTGCCTCCTTTATTAAAAGTAAGGTGACCATATGTGTGTGGGTTTATGTCTGGGCTTTCTATCCTGTTCCTTTGATCTGTCTTTCTGTTTTTGTGCCAGTACCATACTGTCGTGATTACGGTAGCTTTGTAGTATAGTCTGAAGTCAGGGAGCCTGATTCCTCCTGCTCCGTTTTTCGTTCTCAAGATTGCTTTGGCTGTTCGGGGTCTTTTGTGTTTCCATACAAATTGTGAAATTTTTTGTTCTGGTTCTGCGAAAAATGCCAGTGGTAGTTTGATAGGGATTGCATTGAAGCTGTAGATTGCTTTGGGTAGTAGAGTCATTTTCACAATGTTGATTCTTCCAATCCAAGAACATGGTATATCTCTCCATCTGTTTGTATCATCTTTAATTTCTTTCATCAGTGTCTTATAATTTTCTGCATACAGGTCTTTTGTCTCCTCAGGTAGGTTTATTCCTAGATATCTTATTCTTTTGGTTGCAGTGGTAAATGGGAGTGTTTCCTTGATTTCACCGTCAGATTTTTCGTCATTAGTGTATAGGAATGCCAGAGGTTTCTGTGCATTAATTTTGTATCCTGCTACTTTACCAAATACATTGATTAGCTCTAGTGGTTTTCTGGTAGCATCTTTAGGGTTCTCTATGTATAGTATCATGTCATCTGCAGAAAGTGACAGCTTTACTTGTTCTTTCCCGATTTGGATTACTTTATTTCCTTTTTTCTCTGATTGCTGTGGCTAAAACTTCCAAAAACTATGCTGAATAAGCGTGGTGAGAGTGGGCAAAGTTGTCTTGTTCCTGATCTTGGTGGAAATGCTTTGAGGTTTTCACCGTTGAGGACGATGTTGGCTGTGGGTTTGTCATATATGGCCTTTATTATGTTGAGGAAAGTTCCCTCTGTGCCTACTTTCTGCAGGGTTTTTATCATAAGTGGGTGTTGAATTTTGTCGAAAGCTTTCTGTGCCTCTGTTGAGATGATCATATGGTTTTCCTCCTTCAGTTTGTTAATACGGTGTATCACGTTGATTGATTTGCGTGTATTGAAGAATCCTTGCATTCCTGGAATAAACCCCACTTGGTCATGGTGTATGATCCTTTTAATGTGCTGTGTTGGATTCTGTTTGCTAGTATTTTGTTGAGGACTTTTGCATCTGTGTTCATCAGTGATAGTGGCCTGTAGTTTTCTTTCTTTGTGACATCCTTGTCTGGTTTTGGTATCAAGGTGATGGTGGCCTCGTAGAATGAGTTTGGGCCTCTTTCTCCCTCTGCTATATTTTGGAAGAGTTTGAGAAGGATAGGTGTTAGGTCTTCTCTGAATGTTTGATAGAATTCGCCTTTGAAGCACTCTCGTCCTGGGCTTTTGTTTGTTGGAAGATTTTTAATCACAGTTTCAGTTTCAGTGCTTGTGATTGGTCTGTTCATATTTTCTATTTCTTCTTGATTCAGTGTTGGCAGTTTGTGCATTTCTAAGAATTTGTCTATTTCTTCCACTTTGTCCATTTTATTGGTATAGAGTTGCTTGTAGTAATCTCTCATGATCTTTTGTTTTTCTGCAGTGTCAGTTTTCACTTCTGCTTTTTCATTTCAAATTCTGTTGATTTGAGTCTTCTCCCTTTTTTTCTTGATGATTCTGGCTAATGGTTTATTTATTTTGTTTATCTTCTTAAATAGTCAGCTTTTAGTTTTATTGATCTTTGCTATCATTTCCTTCATTTGTTTTTCATTTATTTCTGATCTGATTTTTATTTTTTTTTCCTTCTGCTACTCTTGGGGGTTTTTTGTTTTTCTTTCTCTACTTGCTTTAGTTGCAAGTTTAGGTTGTTATTCGAAATGTTTCCTGTTTCTTAAGGTGGGATTGTTTTGCTATAAACTTCCCTCTTAGAACTGCTTTTGCTGCATTCCATCGGTTTTGGGTCGTCCTGTCTCCTTTGTCATTTGTTTCTAGGTATTTTTTTATTTCCTCTTTGATTTCTTCAGTGATCACTTTGTTATCATGTAGTGTATTTTTTAACTTCCATGTGTTTGTGTTTTCTATAGATCTTTTCCTGTAATTGATATCTAGTCTCATAGTGTTGTGGTTGGAAAAGATACTTGATACAATTTCAATTTTCTTAAATTTACGAAGGCTTGATTTGTGACCCAAGATATCTATCCTGGAGAATGTTCCATGAGCACTTGAGTGAAATGTGTATTCTGTTGTTTTGGATGGAATGTCCTAAAAATATCAATTAAGTCTATCTTGTGTAATGTATCATATAAAGGTTGTGTTTCCTTATTTAGTTTCCGTTTGAGTGATCTGTCCATTGGTGAAAGTGGGGTGTTAAAGTCCCCTACTATGAATGTGTTACTGTCAATCTCCGTTTTTTAGGCTGTTAGTATTTGCCTTATGTATTCAGGTGCTCCTATGTTGGGGGCATAAATATTTACAATTGTTATGTCTTCTTGGATCGATCCCTTGATCATTATGTAGTGTCCTTCTTTGTCTCTTCTAATAGTTTTTATTTTAAAGTCCATTGTGTCTGATATGAGAATTGCTACTCCAGCTTTCTTTTGGTTTCCATTTGCATGGAATATCTTTTTCCATCCCCTTACTTTCAGTCTGTATGTGTCTCTGGGTCTGAAGTGGGTCTCTTGTAGACAGCATATATATGGGTCTTGTTTTTGTATCCATTCAGCCAATCTGTGTCTTTTGGTGGGAGCATTTAGTCCATTTACATTTAAGGTAATTATCGATATGTATGTTCCTATTCCCATTTTGTAAATTGTTTTGGGTTCGTTATTATAGGTCTTTTCCTTCTCTTGTGTTTCTTGCCTAGAGAAGTTCCTTTACCATTTGTTGTAAAGCTGGTTTGGCAGTGCTGATCTCTCTCAGCTTTTGCTTGTCTGTAAAGGTTTTAATTTCTCCATCTAATCTGAATGAGATCCTTGTTGGGTAGGGTAATCTTGGTTGCAGGTTTTTGTCCTTCATCACTTTCAATATGTCCTGCCAGTTCCTTGTGGCTTGCAGAGTTTCTGCTGAAAGATCAGCTGTTAACCTTATGGGGATTCCCTTGTGTGTTATTTGTTGTTTTTCCCTTGCTGCTTTTAATATGTTTTCTTTGTATTTAATTTTTGACAGTTTGATTAATATGTGTCTTGGCGTATTTCTTCTTGGATTTATCCTGTATGGGACTCTCTGTCCTTCCTGGACTTGATTAACTATTTCCTTTCCCATATTAGGGAAGTTTTGCACTATAATCTCGCCAGATATTTTCTCAGTCTCTTTCTTTTTCTCTTCTTTTTTGGAACCCCTATAATTCGAATGTTGGTGCGTTTAATGTTGTCTCAGAGGTCTCTGAGGCTGTCCTCAGTTCTTTTCATTCTTTTTTCTTTATTCTGCTCTGCAGTAGTTATTTCCACTATTTTGTCTTCCAGGTCCCTTATCCGTTCTTCTGCCTCAGTTATTCTGCTATTGATCCCATGTAGAGTATTTTTAATTTCATTTACTGTGTTGTTCATCGTTGCTTGTTTCATCTTTAGTTCTAGGTCCTTGTTAAATGTTTCTTGCATTTTGTCTATTTCCAAGATTTTGGATCATCTTTACTATCATTATTCTGAATTCTTTTTCAGGTAGACTGCGTATTTCCTCTTCATTTGTTAGGTCTGGTGGGTTTTTATCTTGCTCCTTCATCTGTTGTGTGTTTTTCTGTCTTCTCATTTTGCTTATCTTACTGTGTTTGGGGTCTCCTTTTTGCAGGCTGCAGGTTCGTCGTTCCCGTTGTTTTTGGTGTCTGTCCCCAGTGGCTAAGGTTGGTTCAGTGGGTTGTGTAGGCTTCCTGGTGGATGGGACTAGTGCCTGTGTTCTGGTGGATGAGGCTGGATCTTGTCTTTCTGGTGGGCAGGTCCACATATGGTGGTGTGTTTGGGGGTGTCTGTGGACTTATTACGATTTTAGGCAGGCTCTCTGCTAACATGTGCGGTTGTGTTCCTGTTTTGCTAGTTGTTTGGCATAGGGTGTCCAGCACTGTAGCTTGCTGGTCGTTGAGTGAAGCTGGGTGCTGGTGTTGAGATGGATATCTGTGGGAGATTTTTGCCATTTGATATTATGTGGAGCTGGGAGGTCTCTTGTGGACCAGTGTCCTGAAGTTGGCTCTCCCACCTCAGAGGCACAGCACTGACTCCTGGCTGCTGCACCAAGAGACTTTCATCCACATGGCTCAGAATAAGAGGGAGAAAAAGTAGGAAAACAGAATTAGTAGAAGTAGAAAGAAAAAAAGGAAGGAAGGAAGAAAGGAAAGAAGGAAGAAAGGAAGGAAAGGAAGGAGGAAGGAAGGAAAGGAGGGAGGGAGGAACAGAGGGACGGAGGGAGGAAGGAAAGAAGGAAGGAGTTAAGGAAGGAAAGAAGAAAGGAAGAAGATAAAGTAAAATTAAATAAAATATAAAGTTATTAAAATAAATGAATAGTTATTAAGGAAAAAATTAAAAACAAAAAACGGACGGGTAGAACCCTAGCAAATGGTGGAAGCAAAGCTATACAGACAAAATCTCACACAGAAGCATACACATACACACTCACAAAAAGAGGAAAAGGGCAAAAAATCATAAATCTTCCTCTCAGAGTCCACCTCCTTAATTTGGGATGATTCGTTTTCTATTCATGTATTCCACAGATGCAGGGTACTTCAAGTTGATTGTGGAGGTTTAATCCACTGCTTCTGAGGCTGCTGGGAGAGATTTCCCTTCCTCTTCTTTGTTCTCACAGCTCCCAGGGGCTCAGCTTTGGATTTGGCCCCGCCTCTGCGTGTAGGTCGCCGGAGGGCGTCTGTTCTTCGCTCAGACAGGACGGGGTTAAAGGAGCCGCTGATTCGGGGCCTCTGGCTCACTCAGGCCTGGGGCAGGGAGGGGTACGGTTGCTGGGTGAGCCTGTGGTGGCAGAGGCCGGAGTGACGTTGCACCAGCCTGAGGCACGCTGTGCGTTCTCCCTGGGAAGTTGTCTCTGCATCCCGGGACCCTGGCAGTGGCGGGCTGCACAGGCTCCCGGGAGGGGAGGTGTGGAGAGTGACCTGTGCTCGCACACAGGTTTCTTGGTGGCGGCTGCAGCAGCCTTAGCGTCTCATGCCCGTCTCTGGGGTCCGCGCTTTTAGCCGCCGCTCGCACCCGTCTCTGGGGTCCGCGCTTTTAGCCGCCGCTCGCACCCGTCTCTGGGGTCCGCGCTTTTAGCCGCGGCTCGCACCCGTCTGTGGCGCTCCTTTAAGCGGCGCTCTTAATCCCCTCTCCTCACGCACCAGGAAACAAAGAGGGAAGAAAAAGTCTCTTGCCTCTTCGGCAGCTTCAGACGTTTTCCCGGACTCCGTTCCGGCTAGCCGTGGTGCACTAGCCCCTTCAGGCTGTGTTCACGCCGCCAACCGCAGTCCTCTCCCTGCCGTCCGAAGCCGAGCCTCAGCTTGCAGCCCCGCCTGCCACGGTGGGTGAGCAGACAAGCCTCTCGGCCTGGTGAGTGCCGGTCGGCACAGATCCTCTGTGTGGGAATCTCCCCGCGTTGCCCTCCGCACCCCTGTTGCTGCGCTCTCCTCCGCGGCTCCGAAGCTCCCCCCCTCCGCTACCCGCAGTCCACGCCTGTGAAGGAGCTTCCTAGTGTGTGGAAACCTTTCCTCCTTAACAGCTCCCTCCCACTGGTGCAGGTCCTGTCCCTATTCTTTTGTCTCTGTTTTTTACTTTTTCTTTTGCCCTACCCAGGTACATGGGGAGCTTCTTGCCTTTTGGGAGGTCTGAGGTCTTCTGCCAGCGCTCAGTAGGTGTTCTGTAGGAGTTGTTCCCCATGTAGATGTATTTCTGGTGTATCTGTGGGAAGGAAGGTGGTCTCCGCGTCTTACTCTTCTGCCATCTTCCCCTCCCTCACCATTCTTATTCAACATAGTTTTGGAAGTTTTAGCCACAGCAATCAGAGAAGACAAGGAAATAAAAGGAATCCAAATCGGAAAAGAAATAAAGCTGTCACTGTCTGCAGATGACATGATAATATACATAGAGAATCCTAAAGATGCTACCAGAAAACTACTAGAGCTAATCAATGAATTTGGTAAAGTAGCAGGTTGCAAAATTAATGCACAGAAATGTCTGGCATTCTTATACAATAATGATGAAAAATCTGAAAGTAAAATCAAGAAAACACTCCTATTTACCATTGCAACAATAAGAATAAAATATTTAGGAATAAATCTACCTAAGGAGACAAAAGACATGTATGCAGAAAATTATAAGAAACTGATGAAAGAAATTAAAGATGATACAAATAGATGGAGAGATATACATGTTCTTGGATTGGAAGAATCAACATTGTGAAAATGACTCTACTACCCAAAGCAATCTACAGCTTCAATGCAATCCCTATCAAACTACCACTGGCATTTTTCGCAGAACTAGAACAAAAAATTTCACAATTTGTATGGAAACACAAAAGACCCCGAATAGCCAAAGCAATCTTGAGAACGAAAAACGGAGCTGGAGGAATCATGCTCCCTGACTTCAGACTATACTACAAAGCTACAGTAATGAAGACAGTACGGTACTGGCACAAAAACAGAAAGATCAGCGGAACAGGATAGAAAGCCCAGAGACAAACCCTCGCACATATGGTCACTTTATCTTTGATAAAGGATGCAGGAATGTACAGTGGAGAAAGGACAGCGTTTTCAATAATTGGTGCTGGGTAAACTGGACAGGTACACGTGAAAGTATGAGATTAGATCACTCCCTAACACCATACACAAAAATAAGCTCAAAATAGATTAAAGCCCTAAATGTAAGGCCAGAAATTATCAAACCCTTAGAGGAAAACATAGGCAGAACACTCTATGACATAAATCACAGCAAGATCCTTTTTGACCCACCTCCTAGAAAAATAGAAATAAAACCAAAAATAAACAAATGGGACCTAATGAAACTTCACAGCTTTTGCACAGCAAAGGAAACGATAAATAAGACCAAAAGACAACCCTCAGAATGGGAGAAAATATTTGCAAATGAAGCAACTGACAAAGGATTACCCTCCAAAATGTATAAGCAGCTCATGCAGCTCAATAACAAAAAACCAATCAACCCACTCCAAAAATGGGCAGAGGACCTAAATAGACATTTCTCCAAAGAAGATATACAGACTGCCAACAAACACATGAAAGAATGCTCAACATCCTTAATCATCAGAGAAATGCAAATCAAAACTACAATGAAATATCATCTCACACCAGTCAGAATGGCCATCATCAAAAAATCTAGACACAATAAACGCTGGAGAGGGTGGGGAGAGAAGGGAACCCTCTTGCACTGCTGGTGGGAATGTAAATTGATACAGCCACTATGGAGAACAGTATGGAGGTTCCTTAAAAAACTACAAATAGAACTACCATATGACCCAGAAATGCCACTACTGGGCATATACCCTGAGAAAACCATAATTCAAAAATTGTCATGTATCAAAATGTTTATTGCAGCTCTACTTACGGTAGCACAGAGGTGGAAACAATCTAAGTGTTCATCATTGGATGAATGGATAAAGATGTGGCACATATATACAATGAAATATTACTCAGGCATAAAAAGAAACGAAATTGAGTTATTTGTAATGAGGTAGATAGACCTAGAATCTGTCATACAGAATGAAGTAAATCAGAAAAAGAAAGATAAATACTGTATGCCCACACATATATATGGAATTTAAGAAAAAAAATGTCACGAAGAACCTAGGGGTGAGACAGGAATAAAGACACAGACCTACTAGAGAATGGACTTGAGGATATGGGGAGGGGGAAGGGTAAGCTGTGACAAAGCGAGAGAGAGGCATGGACATATATACACTACCAAACGTAAGGTAGATAGCTAGTGGGAAGCAGCCGCATAGCAGAGGGAGATCAGCTCTGTGCTTTGTGACCACCTAGAGGGGTGGGATAGGGAGGGTGAGAGGGAGGGAGACGCAAGAGGGAAGAGATATGGGAACATATGTGTATGTATAAGTGATTCACTTTGTTATAAAGCAGAAACTAGCACACTATTGTAAAGCAATTATACTCTAATAGAGATGTAAAAAAAAAAAAAAAGCTTGGCTGTGTGTCCCTGGGATGTCAGGATGCCTGTGTTCATTTCCCTCCTTCCTGAGCCCCAAGGCCCATGGTGGTCCCAGGACTGGATTCAGCGTGGTGTGGGGAGCAGCTCTGTTCTTAGGGGAGGCTCACAGCGTCACCTGGACGCAGGCCCTAGTTTGCCCAGGACAACATTCTGCGGAGCTCGAGCGGAATGTGCTTTCATATAAACAGTCAAGTGCTCTAAGGATTTGGAGTGGAAAGAAGTGACAGAGCTCCCCCCCCCCCTTTTTTTTTTTTGCTCTCACTGTTGTGGCCTCTCCCGTTGCGGAGCACAGGCTCTGGACACGCAGGCTCAGCGGCCATGGCTCATGGGCCCCGCCGCTCCACGGCACGTGGGATCCTCCTGGACTGGGGCACGAAGCCGTGTCCCCTGCATCGGCAGGCGGGCTCTCGACCACTGTGCCACCAGGGAAGCCCAAGAGCCCCCTTTTTAAAGCCAGAGAGTAGCTTGGAAAAGGGCCAGGGGGTGTAATGGATCCCAAGGTCTTCCCAGGAAGTAAGCTGACTGAGGGCTGCAAGTCACATCTGCCCACAGCCGCCCTTCCTCCTGTCCACACCCTGATGGGGATCTGGTGACTTGCAGGTGTCCTAATCCTGTTTGGGGCCCTCTTCCCTCACAGTAAGGACTTTCTGTTCTTTCTCTCTGGTTTTTAAGGGGAGAAGAACCGCCACAGAATTGAGAAAAGGGAAGTGTTTGTTCAAAAGAGGGGAAGTGGAAGCTGGTGGTGTTTCATGCTGAGACCACGAGTGGGATCGTGACTGGCTTTGTAACAGCATAGCTCATGCTTTAAACCATTTGTACTTAGTTTGTCCTGTTTCAGGATGCATGTGGATGTGGACAGAAAGCAAGAGGTGGTGTTCACTGGAATGCAGGGGCATCTGTCTGTCCCCACAGGAGGAGAAATCTGATTCCGTATTCTCTGGCATCTCAGCAACCTCCGGACCCTTAGAAGGAGAGGTCCGTTGGGAGATTGATTGGAGTTAAAAGCTCAGTTTTAATTGGGGCTCTTTGTGATGTGGAGGTATTTTGGGCGGGTTTGAGTGAACTGGACTTGTCTGGCATGGACTGCAAGTGGGGAGAGGAGAGGAGACAGGGAGGAGGAGAAGGGTGGGGCCTCTGCTGCCTTCTGACTGGCAGGCACCCTCCTTTCACTCTGGACTTCCACCCGGGGACACGAGTGCTCACCAGCTCCATTTCACAGGTGGTGAGACTGAGGCTCAGTGAAGGCGGGTACACAGTTGTGAAGTAAGCGGAATCCAGCCCCACTCTCATCCTCTCCAGCGGCTCCGGCGGCTGTTGACCACTTGAACTCCAGCCCAGATGCTCTCCTGTGATGCTGTGGCCCCGGCGGGCGGGCTGCGGCTGCAGGGAAGGCCCCATGACCAGACTGGAGTGGTGATTCATACTGCACCCTGACCCCAGGCTCACGGGCCCGGTTCTCACTGAGGCCAGGGATGAGCAGAGAGAACAGTTGGCAGGAGCCGTGGAGCAGGAAAGGAGGGTGGACTGTGGGGCAGTTGTCAGCACGGCAACTGAGAACCAAATGGGAGCTGCCCATGTTCCCCGCCCCCGCGAAACCAGAGAATCCTTTCGTCTTTTTTTTGGCTGTGCCACGCAGCTTGCGGGATACCAGTTCCCGGACCAGGGGTGGCCAGGGATCGAACCCAGGCCCTCGGCAGTGAAAGCGCCAAGAGCTAACCACCGGACCGCCAGGGAATTCTAGAAACCAGAGATCTGTGCAGTCCGGTTGCGTGGAGGGGTCCCACGCTCCACGTGAGCGGCCGGCTAAGTCCGCAGGGGGCCCTGGGGACGCTCCTGTTTGACACACGGGGAGTGTTCTGCGCGGATGGCCTCTGATTTCCTGAGGACCCTGCCATGTTCCTGACACCTGGACAGGTAGTGGTGAGAGCCTAGGGTGGCGACCCTTCCAGGTGCGATTCTGACGGGCCCATCAGCCAGGCCTCCCCCTGCCTGGTGGGTCCAGACGCCCTCTTGTGGGGAGCACACTTCCCATCTTGGGGCAGTGTTAAGATGCCAGGGGTAAGTCAGGGTGTCTATATAAAGGAACCCTCTGCTTTGCGTCTCTGCCCAGAAGACTTTTAAAACAGGCCCCGGACAGCTCTGTCGCCCCTCCTGCCACACGCGGACACGGCAAGACGTTTCCTAACAGTTTGGAGGCTCCTGACACAGGGTCACGTGAGCATCAGCTTCCCCATGAGTCACTGAAAATGGGAAGGTTAAGCATTCTGAGCAGGAAGTCACTGGGGAGAAGGCATCTGATTGGAAACAGAGCGTTTGGGGGCTCATCAGAACAAGTGTTCTTTCAGGTGGGTGGCTCCGGGTCTTTGGTAGCACCAGCTATTATCCTTCCTTAAAAAAAAAAACCCACAAATATAACATGCTCATTTTAAAAATATATATATATATATGTAACATGCTCGTTTAAAAAAAAAGGCGGCTATATAGTGAAAATCAGTTTCTTGGGACTTGTGTATGTTTTTCTCAATGTTTTGCATGAATGACAGGGATAAACATGTACGTGGCTTGATGGGCTCACACTTGCCATGACTCACCTGCTGCTTTGCTCCCCTTCACTTACTGGCTGTTTTGGTCTTTTTTATCAGTACAGTGTGATTCACTTCAACTAGTTCATTTCTTAATGGCTGCTTTTGTATTCTGTTATTTAAGCATTTACCACAGCTGTGACAGTTAATGTTATTAGTTGCTTTCTTTCCGGTCTTCTGCGAACACCAAGAATGTTTAGTGAACACCCGTATACCGGTATCTTTCGTCTTGAGGCTTGTGGGATACATTTCTAAATGTCAAACTGCTGAGTCAAAGGGCATGCAGTTAGGAGAATTGATAGAGTTTGGGTCATACCTACCACTGGGTATTCATCAGCGTTAGCGTCTGTTTTCTCTACATGTCTAACCCCAGCTGAAAACTTTCCACCCCTGCCACCTTTGCCAGTCTGAAAGATACATACCTCTTTGTTGAGCATCTTAAAGTATCTGTTGGCCTTCTATAGTATTTTCTGTACATTTACTGTATATGTCCTCTGGCCATTTTTCTATTATGCTTTTTCTATTCTGATTTTTTGAGTCCTTTGCGTATTAGGGAAACAGAACCCTAAGTATTTGTAAGGACTGGTTTTTGTCCATTTGTCACTTTATATTTTGTTTTTTTCTAGAAGAGAGGCTTTATTTTCATGTAATCATTTTCCCCTTTAAGATTCTATTTGATGTCGATCTTAGGCATTCCTCACGCCAATGTTACATTTTTAAAAGTGCCCTTATTTTCTTCATACAACTTCTGTTCTTATTCAAGATCTTTGTTTCATGTAGCACTTTTTGTATAGTAAGGACTTGAGGCTAAAGATTGAGTCTTTTGGGGTTTTTTCCCCAAAATGCACAGCCAGTTGTGCAGGCATCATCCACCAAGATGTGCTGTTTCCTCCCTCGTAGGATGTGCTTCCAAATGGCCCGTTTAGTTGATGCAGCTCTTCCTGGGCTGGCGTCACCCAGGGTTTATCGTACGTTTCCCATCACTCCATCACTGTTCTTCTCCAGAACCGTCTGGCTATCTTCACACATGGATTCCTCCAAGTTAATTGTTGCTTAAGCAACAATTAAGTTAGGTTTTCCCCTGAATATAAATCACTGTGTGGAAGGCAGCATGTTCAGTGCTGTCACCTACGTCATCTTCATGTACCCCTCACAAAAACCTGTGACCCGAGGTGACCCAGTGACCCTGCTGTTCCAGCCCGAGGTCAGGGACAGGAGATCCCAGCACGCGCACGCGTGCATACACACACACACACTCTCTCACTCTCTCTCTCACTCGCTTACTGAGTGGGCATCTCACGAGGCCCTGCAGTGCCGTGGCGCCCAGGTCACATTTCTTGCTCTCATCAGAGCTTCTTGCCTAAGAGTGTGCCTCAGAGGCTGAGCTGGAAGTTGGCAGTCTCCTGACCTGCAGGCCAATCCAAGAGCTAAGGCCTTGGTGGTGATGGGATGGCTTCCCTTCTCGGGAGCCCCGTCTCTGAAACTCGAAGCAGAGCCCTTGGCTGACTGGAAAAGCCACGGACAGTTCCGGGAGGCCTGTGCCACCGGCCAAAGCAGCTGTTTCCCAGCTCTCGAGACGGCACGCGCGGGGCTGGAGGTGGGCTTGTGTTTGCTTGTTTGGTGTCCAGAATGTGGCTCATGAGATCGATCTTCTCTCGCGTGTTTGTCATCCCACTGGTCTTCCACTTGAGACATGATCACGGGGAAAGGCTATTTATTCCTTGGGAGCACAAACTTGGGAGAAGTCACAAACGTTGTTCCAGGAACCCATGGAGAGGCAGGTTGACCACAGTGGGGAGGGCACTGGATTCGACTTTGCCTGAAGGTCCGGGTTTGCCCATTTGTTTGGGATGGACTTGTTGAAAGTGCTTGTCGCCTGGGCCCTGGGGTGGGTTCTGACAGATAGCAGAGCGGCCTCGGCCCCGACCTCCCAGCTCACGAGATAGTTGATCTACAAACCATGCAGTGACCAGCATCATTTCAGACTGTGAGCCCTGCCCTGGCCCTGCAGCAGCTCTAGAGACCGGGTGACGTGGCGTCCTGCCAGCATCCAAGGAGGCCTCACGCACACAGCACAGCCCTTTCTTGGCTTTCTCTCTCGTGCATGCTCCCAGCCACCTGGAGGAGAAGCACACAGTCTGTCTTAGCCATTCAGGCCATTACAACAGAATGCTACAGACGGTGGCTTCCAAACAAACTTACTGCTCACAGTTCTGGAGACTGGGAGCCCCAGATCAGAGGCCAGCATCGGCCAGTGAGGACCCCCTGCCTGCTCAGACTTCCCCTGTGTCCTCACATGGAGGAAGGGGGGCCAGCGAGCTCTGTAGGAGCTCTTTTATAATAAGGGCAGTAATCCCATTCATGAGGGCTCCACCCTCATCATTCCCCAAAGGCCCCACGTCCTAACACCATCACCTTGGGGGGTAGGATTTCAACTTGAATTTGGGGGCGTGGGACACAAACATGAGTCCATTTCACAGTCCTGCATGCTATGGGCAGGGGCTGGGACTTTGAGACAAGGCCTGAGAGCACATGGTCACCGAGGCTTGAAGGCTCTCTGCTGACACCTCAGTTCCAGAAGAGGAAACTGAGGAGCACAAGGGGGCAGGTGGTAGAGCCAGGACGGAATGGGATCCCTTTGACCACTGGGTTGTTTGTGGCCCCAGAACAGTGCTACCTGAGGCGACACCCTGTGTGTGTCAAGCACTTGAACTGAGGGAAGAAGCGTCCTGATGTCTTGTGTCCTTTCCTTCCCAGGTTAATCTAGGATCCAGTTTCCAAAATGTGGCGGCTCCTGGCCACACTCAGCTGCCTGGTGGTGTTGACCAGTGCCTGGAGCAATGTGCATTTCCCGCCTCTGTCAGATGAGCTGGTCAACTTTGTTAACAAGCAGAACACTACGTGGAAGGTGGGCTGGGAGCCCCTTCTGTGTACTCTGACTCCTGAGGGAGGGGCTGCAGCTGTGGCCCACGGGACAGCGTGTCCTAGACAGTTGATCTGATTCATAGACCTGGCCACTGAGGCCCACGCGCACCGCCCTGTCCCCTTCCCTGGTGTATGTGTTGTCCGTGTGTGAGAGTGTGTGAAGGTGCATGGGGGAAAACCAGCTCTGGAAGAGTTCACCACCGGGTAGACACTGTAACCCCACCGTGGTAGGTGTCACAGCCCATCAGTACCACCAACTCCGTGATTCTGCCCAGCCCTGAGGCCCGAGGCTACAGGAACAGAGGGATGAGGGATAAGCCATGTTCAGGGCATTGGAGGGTCTCTCGTGACGTCAGCAAGTGGTACAGCTTGGGGGAGATCCCCACTGGTCTGAGAGCTGCCCACTGCCCGTGCGGTCACTCTGGGCCGCTCCCCGCCTGCTCTGCAGATGCCTGTCTTAATCCATTCAGACGGCTGTAACAAAAGCGCAGAGGTCAGTGCCTGTAAACCGGAATGTGTTGCTTGCAGTTCTGGAGGCTGGAGGTCCAAGATCAGGGTGTTGGCACGGTCGGGTTCTGGGGGGGGCCCTCTTCCGGGTTGCAGGTGGCTGACCTCTTGTGCCCTCACTTAGCCTGAGGGGTAAGCTAGCTTTCTGGAGTCGCCTTATAAAAGGGCACGATCCCATTCATGGGGGCTCCGCCCTCATGACCTAAGCACCTCCAAAGGCCCCACTTCTTAACACCATCACATTGGGGTTAGGTTGCAACATGAATTTTGGGGGGGACACACATTTGTTCTGTAGCAGTGCCCCAACCCCCTTGCTCTGCGGAGGTGGAGGGGCCCCCGGCCTTGTCAGGGCTTGTGTGGGTGGTGTGCGTGCTCCACCCCGTCTCTGGAAACATCCCCACCCCGCTGCCGCCCCGTGTTGGTGGGTGACTGCTATGGGTGCGGCTGTCTTCCAGGCTGGACACAACTTCTACAACGTGGACCTGAGCTACGTGAAGAAGCTGTGTGGCACCTTCCTGGGCGGGCCCAAGCTGCCCCAGAGGTGAGTGCCCACTACTGGGGAGGACGCACAGCTACACCAGCACTGCTGCCATGGCAGCAGAGATGCTTGGCACAGAGGGTAGGGGGAGGCAAGAAGGCTTCCCTGGCATCTGTAGGCCTCACTGCCCCCAGAGCTGCAGGGACTCTGCCTGAGGTACAGGGGCTAGCCACCGATGCCAGAGTTGCCTACGGTGCTTCTCCAGGCGTCCCAGCTGCAGTGGGAAAGGCCCCAGGTCTGGGTCTCCAAGATCTGAATGGACCCAATCTTGAATAATTTAAGGAAAATCTAAGAAAAGCCATATGATCTGCTGTTAATGTTTTTTTTTTTTCTGGAAAAGTCTGCAGTTTCTGTTTTCATGTAGATACTACTCTTGAAGGAAGTGTTAGAAAAACCTAATAGGATGGGATAGTTACGTTATGGGGATCATTACACAGTTGTGAAGGTATTTAAAAAATGATGAACCTGGGCAGATGTTTGATTCGGGGTCGGGTTGGGGAAGCAAGAGATACAATTATCTGGACCCTGTGGCGAAAACTCTTCAAAGATATCCATAAAATGGGTGTAGTAAGAAACGTACAGAAGAGTAAGTTATGTGGAGCAGTAGAACCTATTTTGTTTTAGAAATTCCAAGGGGGGAATTCCCTGGTGGTCCGGTGGTTAGGACTCCACGCTCTCACTGCTGAGGGCCCGGGTTCGATCCCTGGTTGGGGAACTAAGATCCTGCAAGCTGCACGGCACAGCCAAAAAAAAAAAAAAAAAATTGTGTTTAAATAAATAAAATTCCAAGGGGACACCCTTGCATACGCCCTCCTTTGCATGTCCTTGTGCCTGGCCCCTTCTAGGTGACCTTTGCGGGGATAGGAGAGTGGGTTCTAAGGTGACAGCTTGTGACAGAGACCTTCCTTTTTCCAGAGCTGCCTTTGCTGAGGGCATGATTCTGCCTGAAAGCTTCGATGCCCGGGAACAGTGGCCAAACTGCCCGACCATCAGAGAGATCAGAGACCAGGGTTCCTGTGGCTCCTGCTGGGTGAGTACCCTGCTGGCCGGGAGGGCTGGGGCCAGGGGACAGGTTGGGGTGGGAGAGACCAGGGGAGTTGAGGTTAGACCAGCTGTGACTAGGCAAGTCACAGAAGGTTCCCAAGTCTCAATCTCCACCAGTATAAAAACAAGAAGGATCCCTAAGGTCGTGAATCATTGCAGGACCAGGCGGAAGAATCAGTACATGCAGAATGCCCTGTACAGGGCGTGTCCCACGTATGGGTTGTGAAGCAGTTTTTATTTCTGTTTGACACACTGTCCCAGGCCATCAGCAAATACCATTAACTTTGAAGAAGCATCCCATCTGTATCAATGGCTACCTTAATTGTGTTTGTTTGGGTAAAATACACGACATAAATTTAACCATCTTAATCATTAAATGTACCACCCAGTGGCGTTGGGTCCATTCGGGTTGCTGTGCAGGTATCACCACCTCTGTCCACAGAGCCCTTCATTGTGCAAAACTGAGACTCTGTCCCCACGAAACACTAACTCCCATTCCCCTCTCACCAACCCTCAACAACCACTCTTCTGCTTTCTGTCTCTTGTGGTTTTATTCCAGGGTAACTCGCAGGGTGGGATTGGGAGGAGGGGTTGAGTGGGGACGGCAGTCCGGAAGCATGTACAGTCACATTCTGCACTGCTGAGGAGCCCCTGGGACTTTTTTTTTTTTTTTTTTGCGGTACGCGGGCCTCTCACTGTTGTGGCCTCTCCCGTTGCGGAGCACAGGCTCCGGACGCGCAGGCTCAGCGGCCATGGCTCACGGGCCCAGCCGCTCCGCGGCATGTGGGATCTTCCCGGACCGGGGCACGAACCCGTGTTCCCCTGCATCGGCAGGCAGACTCTCAACCACTGTGCCACCAGGGAAGCCCCTCCCTGGGACAGTTTTATAGCTCACCCAGGGTATGGGGGGGTAGGTAGGTGCTTGGAAAGGGAAAGTACATTCTTAAGATTCATGAATGGGTAACTGGTCTGTTTCGTGGGTACCAGGAATATGTCAGCGAAGGTTTTCATCATCGTTTGGGGACTAACAGAACATAGAGGCTACCAGGCCCTAGTGATTATTAAAATCTAGTAAATACTAAAACCTTTGATGACACAGAAGTGATTGACTGCACCGTGCATTCCTGGGTAGGGTCAGCAGAAGAATCGGAGGAACTGTAAGGGCCCAAGGGGGAATCGGTCACGCTAACAGCTCTGTGCTCCACCCCCCCTTTTTTTTTTTGGTCTCTCACTATTTTAACTAGTCTGGGTACCTCATATGTAAGTAGATTCATACAGTATTCGTCCTTTGTACAAGCTATATTTTTATGTCAGAAACCAAAGACCGCATGTTTCAGCAGCGAACTGAATGCCCAGGTAGAGGTTTGGGGTGGACTTGTCTCTTGATTTAATGCCCAGCTTGAGTACCAGGCCCCTCCGCTGCCGTGGAGAGGGACCAGCCACCAGGAAGGCACGGGGTGCCTGACGTCGCCCCCCGGGTGGAGGCTGGAGGGCCCGCAGTGCAGGATGGGGCTCAGTGTGCCGGTTCTTGCAGGCGTTCGGGGCGGTGGAAGCCATCTCTGACCGGCTCTGCATCCGCAGCAATGGACGTGTCAACGTGGAGGTGTCCGCCGAGGACATGCTGACCTGCTGTGGCGACGAGTGTGGGGAGGGGTGAGTCGGAGGCCCTCGAAGCCGCCCAGCAGACCTGCGGGTGGGCGCTGGCCGGGGGGCTCCCTGCGGGTGGGAGCGCCGCTCCCTCAGGCAGGATGACGCCTCTGCTGAGACACGATGGGGACCCGGGGCGTCGGAAACCAGGCCGGCCGCGCAGAGCTGGGTGTGGGCCATGGGGGCCAGACACAGGTTCTCCGCACAGGCGGCTTAGCTTCTGGGTTTTGTCGTGCTGGTTCCCTTCCTGCTTGAGGAAATGTAGTGGTCTCTGGGGCCTGTCTCCTCTGTAATTAAGGGTGGTGGGCTCCCAGATAAGCCACGTTCGTAACCAGATCCTGTCTTCTGCCAACTCTGCCCTTGCTTCTGCAACAGTGGTTCTCAGATGCGGCTGCGGATTAGCAATACCTGAGAGTTTAAAAAAAAATGCCCAGGTCTCACCCCACAGCAATGAAATGGGAATCCCTGGCATTGGTGTTCTGTAAGAGCCCCAGGGGATTCTAACGTACTGCCCTTCGAGAACCGCTGTCTAGACAGAAGACAGAGCCTGATTATGAAAGTACTTCCTGTCTGCTGGGGGCGAGTCCCTGCAACAAGTGGCTGTCGGGAGGATGAATGGGGCATTTGGGGGTCTGGGAGAACTGTCGCGCCAGTTGCCAAAGGCAGTGGTGGTGCACTGGGCTGTGGTCTGGGAGCAGCGAGAACCACTCTCACCATAAGTTTAACCAGTGGTTCTTTTCTCAGCTGTAATGGCGGCTTCCCCGCTGGAGCCTGGAACTTCTGGACGAAACAAGGCCTGGTGTCCGGGGGCCTCTATAACTCACATGTGGGTGAGTGTCTGCCCTCAGCCCCCATCTGGCCAGATAGATTTTATATGCAGGAATAATAGTGGTCTCATTTTCCCCTATAAAGTTAGAGGTTAAGGGTTGAGGGCAGGAATGCTGGGCTGAAAATCCAGGTCGAAAGACAAGGCAGCCTTGTGTATGGCAGTTAGCAACAGGAGGACAGGGTCAGTGCCGCAGACTTGAGGCTTCTGTTCCCGCGAGCCGTCGCCCCGATTCTTCACTCTGGCCTCGACGGGCCTCCTCCTGACACCCACCTTTGTCCTTGGCCCTTCAGGCTGCAGGCCCTACTCCATCCCCCCCTGCGAGCACCACGTGAACGGCTCCCGGCCCCCGTGCACGGGGGAGGGCGACACCCCCAAGTGCAGCAAGATCTGTGAGCCCGGCTACACCCCATCCTACAAAGAAGACAAGCACTTTGGTAAGCGGGGCGGGCGCCCCCAGTGCACCGGCCGGGGGAAGCCAAGGAGGGAAGACCAGGGCTTTGGGGTCTTAGGTCAGGAACACAGAATGGGGCCTATCTTACGGGAGGGAGCAGCACACTGCATTCTGCCCGTTTCCACCCTGAAGTCTGCGGAATGGTGTCTTAGAACTCCAGCCTAGGAAGGAAGAGACCAAAGGTCTCATTTCATGGGGGGAGTAGTCTGCCCTAGAATCCTTCTGGGTGCTGCCTGCCCTGTTTCCAGGGTCTCAGGCCCCGTGCGACCCTCTGTGGGAGGCGCCCTGCCTGACTTGGCCGGTCTCTTTGCAGGATGCAGTTCCTACAGCGTCTCCGGTAGCGAGAAGGAGATCATGGCGGAGATCTACAAAAACGGCCCAGTCGAGGGGGCCTTCTCTGTGTATTCGGACTTCCTGCTGTACAAGTCTGGTGGGTCTCGACCCCTGGTGGCAGCTGGAGGGGGAGGGAGGGCTGGGTTCCCGGCTGGCAGGACCTCCTGGGGGGAGGTGGGCCTCCAGGCGGAGGTGGGGCCACACGCCCCTGGCTGCTCCTTGGCTGGTGGTAGAGCTCTCCGCAGCGGAAAGGCCAGCTCACATCTCTCCTTGGGGAGCCTTTCCATCCCCGCCTCCATTGCTTCCTCATCGCATTCACGTTGGCCTTGGCAGAGTCTAAGCGTCATGCCCAGCACCCAGTGGATGAGGAAAGAGGGAGCACCTTGCTGTGGGGATTCAAACGGCCGGGGACAGGATGGTCCCCGCCTGAGAGCTTAGAAATCCCCCATTCCAGACGAACAGTCTGTGCTGAGGGCTTCTGTCTCATTTTATATGCTGCTAGATCGAAAACTCCAAAGCTCTCCAATCTTATAGAAAAAAAACCAAGGTGCCTGGCAAGAAAAATGATAAAGTTGGTAGTTCTTAACAGTCTCCACCAGTATTATATGAGAGGACGCATTTCCAGTTCGACGAAGTGATTCACCAGTGAGGCGGTAGCCTGGGGGTCCTCAGAGCACCTTAGCCAGCATCTTTCTGGGTCATCAGCACTGCCAGCCCAGCCCCTCTCCCACAGCACCTCTGCAGGGTGTGCCCCAGAGCAGCAGTGAAACTAAGCCACGGAACCCTTTCGACACATCATTACGTGAAGTCACTGTATGTAACACAGTTAACTGTTGGTATTTTTATTAGAATTTACAACTTTAGTTTTAAAGGGAACCAACAAACACATTTGATTGGCCTCCATCTTAATATTTACCTCCTATAGTGTGTTTGTTAGGCTTTCAAAATAAGTAATTCCAAAATGTTGTGGGAACCCCTGGAGCTTCTTGTGGAACGCCAGGGCCGGTCCTTTCCTCCGGCCCCGTCCGTCCTGCCCGGGGTGACCAGTGAGCTGGAGGGGTGCTGTGGCAGATGGGGCGGCTGCCCGGCCTGAGCGCTGTCTCCTTTCCCAGGGGTGTACCAGCACGTCACAGGAGAGATGATGGGAGGCCATGCCATCCGCATCCTGGGCTGGGGAGTGGAGAACGGCACCCCCTACTGGCTGGTCGGCAACTCCTGGAACACTGACTGGGGTGACAATGGTGAGCGCAGCCCCTTCCTGCTGAGAGCAGGGCCCCCTGAGCAGGGCACAGCGGGCGTCCTGTCCTGCTCCGCCAGCTGCGCAGGTGCCAGGGAGCCGGGGCTTCCACGAGGGCAGCCTCTGATCCCGGGAGGGTGTGTGCTGGGCCTGGGTCCCCATGGCACCAGGTGCAGGGGCCGGATGCGGGCTGAACGGAAGCCGGCAGAGCACCTTGTGGGCCGGCTGGTGACAGCTTTGGGGCTGGTTTGTGACTTCCGTTTCCCCGTTTTTCAGGGGTGGGTCTGGATATGTCGGCAAAAGCCAAGCACTCTCTAAAGGCGTCTTCTGCTCTCTAGGCTTCTTTAAAATCCTCAGAGGAGAGGATCACTGTGGAATCGAATCGGAAATTGTGGCTGGAATCCCATGCACTCGTCAGTACTAGAAGATGTAACTCCTGTGGGCCTGTCCGCCGGCCCTGGGGCAGTTTTTCCCTAAATACCGCCATTCAGACTGGGGATGAGATGCAGGGGTAGGAATGTCTGAGTTTTAGCCAGGGCCTGAAGGACTGGGTCAGGCCGAGCCTCATGTCTGCCATCCGCACTGTCTTCCAAGGAGACGCAGCCAAGGCCAGCCCAGCGGACGGGCTGCTGTCACGACGCAAGCACTTAGGCAAGTAAGCGTCTGCCGAAGCAGAGCGAGCCTCTGCTGTAGACCAGCTGTGTAGTGCCTGCTGCCCCCGCCTCTGCGTCACCAGGGAGCAGGACAGACCGGAAGGGTTTGTAGTTTCCCAAAGGAGTGGGAAGCAGCGCTCTCCTAGCTAGATGGATTCCCACCCAAGCAGGCAGCTTTCTGGATCCGGAATAGGTTGAGAAGAGATAGATAGATAGTGGGGGCAGCCCTTTGGAGAAAGCCACGTTCTCCCAGGGCCCCTGCGTCTGTCGAGGTCTGCAGCGCTGCTAACCCTCGCCGGTCTTGTCCTTGGCATGAGTCTTAGGTTTTCTGTTGTGTGCTCCTCGGCTGATCAGGTGGATGAGAGTCTGCTGGTTGGAAGAGCTGTACTAGTGGTACAGATTGTCTCCTTCAAACTCAGTGGTTGAGATTTCTCTTACCTGCTGCTCTCTGATAGCCCTCTGATGCCACAGTCTGGGGAGAAGCCGGCTTTTACTGTTTTGAAATCACTGCTTCACCCTGTTAATATAACAAAGAAAAGAATGACTGCCAATAAAATGCCTCTTCTTCAATGTGAAGTCTGCGTCCTGGTGGCATCTCGAAGATTGTTTGTCACTGTCTGTAGACATTTAGCTGCTGTCTCTCCTCATGGATCTGGGTGCCCTTGAACCTCTAACCAGGGATATCTTGCCTGGGTTGAGTGGAACAAAATAAATACCTAATTTTAACTTCACTGCTGCAGCCATACCTTCAAACCACAGCACCTCCTCTCTTCTTACTTTCCTGTCATTCTCACAACCCTTCTCTATAAATCTACCGCCCCACACTGCCCCAACCCTCGATGAACTCTGTGCCTGCTTAATTAAAGAGGTAAGAACTCTTACCTCTTTTTTTTATTTTACCAACTGCACACCAGCAGTGACCTGAGGGTTCCTGCAGGCGTGGTGTGCTGGTGGTGTAACCAGTCCTGCTGGAAGACCAGCTTCCCGGGTCGGGGCAGAGCCCGTGTGCAGTTATGAGCTCCTGCCTCTTGGGACGCTCGTTAAGAACTGCTGCTTTGCATCATCCTAATTACCCGTACACAACGGGAGGACCCCAGTTAGTTCTCCAGGGAACAGGAGGCTGAATCTCCACCTCTACCCGCACCCCGGCCTGTCAATACCCCAAGTCATTTCCCTTCCACAACTGGGAGTGGAACCAGCTCTTTCCAGAAGCACAGGAGGTTTAACTTCCGATGTGCCCCAGAAATTAGGATCAGAACTACCTCAGATACGCTCTTGAACACCTGGTGAACATCACTGCAGGAAAAACTGGTGAAACTCATAGTACTTACAGAATGTTTAACAAGGGTTAAAGCTACAAATTCTTCGTTGCAGTATCTGTACAATTTCAGCTAGGATACATTCATAAGCTCAGTGAAGTCCTAACATTTTCTACCCACTCCCAAACTGCGTTGAATAATTCTGTTTACTACTTCCTCCAATTACTACTTTCTCCCCTTACCCACCTCCATCCTCACCCGAATGCCAGCAGAGATACACTAAGTGAACCGAACTGGACCTCGGGGCATCTTCGTGCTTGGCCTGAGGAGTCTGTTAGAAAACAGAAAGCAATGTTTACGATTGGGATTGCCGCCACTACTTCAGGACACACTACCCCACTACCACCACCTCATTGCCTCAGTTCAGTAGGTGGGAAGTTTTTCTTGGGTGCCCCCAAACAAGATGACAGTTGGAAGTGACAGTGCCTTTTCGTTTACATGGAGAAGGGCGTATTTTTGTTCAGATTTAGAAGGGTGAGCAAAGGTAGTCCAACCTTTCCCGTTCCTTTAATAGGCATCAGAAACTGTACTTGGGAGCCTCAGGAGTGGTCCATGGACCAACAGCATTGCCATCTCCGAGGTTCTTGCAAGAAATGCACAATTTGGGGACAGACCTGAATCTGCATCTGTAGTTAACCAAGACTCCAGGTGACACGTTCACTATGGTTTGAGGAACGCCTTAGAGCAGTGGTTCCCAAGCTGGTCTCCTGACCAGCAACATTTGTGTCACCAGGGAACTTGTTAAAAACATAGGTTTAGGGGCACCTCCCCAGATCCACTGAGAAATCTAGCAATCTGGAACCTTCAAGCAGTTCACTAAAGTTTAAGAACCAGCCTTAGAGCTCTGTTTCCAAAACTAAGAATAACCTAGGGCTTCCCTGGTGGTTAAGAATCCGCCTGCCAATGCAGGGGACACAGGTTCGAGCCCTGGTCCGGGAAGATCCCACATGCCGCGGAATGGCTGGGCCCGTGCGCCACAACTGCTGAGCCTGCGCTCTACAGCCCGTGCCCTGCAACAAGAAGCCACCACAATGAGAAGCCTACACGCAGCAACGAAGACCCAATGCAGCCAAAAATAAATTAAAAAAAAAAAGAATAATCTAGAATGCCTGTTAATTAACAAATGTCTAGCCACCCCTCCTCCTCCCCCTACACCCGCGGCCACAGAGAAGGGGCTCAGTAGATAGAAGAGTGGCGCTTGCAGGTAGTTGTTTCCCAGGGCAGGGTGTGGGTGTGTGTGCAGGTCTCAGCTAGGGCTCCAGAGAAAGTTCCCCAAATGGGGTTGGGCTCTGTTAAGTTTCTTGATTTAAAGCCCTGGATTCAGATAGGTCAGATATTCCTCTGAGGAAAACTTAAAATCTCCCACTGTATGAGTCACGTAGACTATGCCAGGGATGCTGTACATTTAATTACTTACCTTAAAAGTGTGGAGTAGACGGTGGGGTTGCCAGATTAAGCAAGTAAAAATACAGGATGCCAGGGCTTCCCTGGTGGCGCAGTGGTTGAGAGTCCGCCTGCCGATGCAGGGGACACGGGTTCGTGCCCCGGTCCGGAAAGATCCCACATGCCGCAGAGCGGCTGGGTGCGTGAGCCATGGCCGCTGAGCCTGTGCATCCAGAGCCTGTACTCTGCAACGGGAGAGGCCTCAACAGTGAGAGGCCCGCGTACCGCAAAAAGGAAAAAAAAAAAAAAAATACAGGATGCCAAATCAGATTTGAATTTCAGAAGTCATTTTTTAGTATAAATATGTCCTGTGCAGTATTTGGGACATAATTATACTAAAAAACCATTTTATCCGAAATTCAAGTTTAACTGGGTATCCTGTATTATCTGGCAATTGCAGTAGAGAAAACATTTAGAAGGGAAATGTTCTTCCAAAGGAGTGGGCATGCGAGCTAAGACCTTTATAGCTTTACAGCTGGGAGGGACCTAAAAGATCATACAAACCACCAGAAGCTCAGAAAGCCCCACAGCTGAGCCAGGAGAGAAGCTTCCAACGCATCCACCTCAGACCAAGGCTCTTTCCAGCGGGTTGTCCCGTGTCCTACGTGAACTGCAGCAGAACTAATAGATTTCAACACACAAATCTTAACACCTACCTTGGAATCGCAAACCAAGTTTTGATGCTTAAATTACTCACTGCTGAGTCTGGCTTACAGCTGGGCTCTAAGTGGTAAGTGACTTTGGCTTCAATGTGGTGACTGGTTCATCCAGGACTGAGTCTCAAATGAACCAAAACAGTCCACGGTCAGGCGGCGGCCCACACGAGAACAATCAGTGTGGGTACGTTTGTCACAGTGCAAACCCAACGTTACTGCTGGAACATAGCTCCTTCAGTGACTAAGTCACACACAGCTGCAGCAAAAGAGGACTGACAATACACTACACACCAAGAGCACAGCTTCGGGAAAGTACTGTAATGCCCTGCGACAGGGATTCTCGGCCCGAGGGGCTTTTTCAAACACCCCTCTGAGCTGAGACTCTTAGGGAGTCACTGGGTGGGCACAGCCCAAACCTCGGCGATGCTGGGGGGAAGAGGGAGGTGGACCACCGTGCTGGGGGAACTGGGCTAAGTGCCACTTGGCTTTCAAGCCAATCACCCGAAAACATCTGCCTTTCTTGAGAAACAAACAGAAAAAACCCCCAAAGCTGAAAATACCGTCCGAATGCAATAAAACTTCTGAATGCAGCTAAGAGAATCAGCTAGAAGTAGAGCAGGCTGGCGGAGGTGATGCCCTTGCTCCCTTCCCGGCAGGCACAGCGCAGGGTGGGGAGGCCGGGTCCCTGCTTCCCAGTGGCAGCAGTGGCCACCGTCCCTCAACCAGTAACTCCAGCCTGGAGTTCCGTACCTGCCACGCTCACCCAGGCTTCAAGTGAACTGCCCTTGACAAATGCCGAGTAATTCAGTTCTTTATTATAAAAGTCTCAAAAACGTCAGCCTGAACTGGAAACCAACCTGCTACGATGGGACCAAAGGCGATCCTGAAACCTCAACTTTTAAATGAGGAAATAATGCTAACCCCACCCAGAAGTTACTTCCTAGCCTTCACGTGCGGAAGACAGTCTGCATCCTTAGGAAACGGGGGAATATTCCTAGAACTCTAAACATTCACATCTACTACATTCAAGTCCACTGAAGAAAACAAAAGGATGAGAAAAACAGGAACAGAACAGAAAGAAAATGCACTTCACTTTCTACTAGGATAGGTATTCAAAGGTTGCTTCAAATTAAATACATTTAATTCTAGCCCGTATTCACATTAAGCATGATCTCTCTGCAGGCCTGGATGCAGCCCTGACTGTGACCCACAGCAGTGGATGCTCAGCCCTCAGTCACCCCGCCCAGGTGGGCACAGGTGAACACAGGTGGCCAAGGCTGAAGTGTCCTTTCCCTTTAATCTTATCTTCACCACATGTCACAGTTTCTAAAGTTCTAGGCCCACAGAGTTCCTTGAGGAATTAAAGCAGGAGGGAAAAAAGGGGGGAAGCCCACATCCATCCCTGAAGAGAAGGTCAGTCCATTCCCCAGGGTGTTCTGTCTCCCGACCAAGCCCAGTCAGCGTTCTCCGGTCTGAACATAGTCCTCTGTGACCTGGGACAGGGTGCTCAGATACTGCCAGCTCAGGGCCGCCAGGAGCATGACAAACGACAGGTAAATGGGTGAGTAGTGGCTCCGAGAGATGAGCTGACAGTTGGGAAGATTCTGTGACCTGATCGTGGAGATGATCTGCCTTGTTTTAGTAGAACATGGGTCGGAGTTGGGGATTCTGTGATAAATCTGTGGAAGAAAGAGAAGAAAATAGTAAGTCCTAGGAACTTTATAAACATCTCTGTTCACTTCTTACCACAACCTGAAACAGGTAGGCATTTTACGCCCATTTTACCAATGAGAAAAACTGAGGCTCAGAGAACACAAAAGCAATAACCCCAAGTCACTCCACTAATAAGGCAGGATGTCAGCGGGGCCTGTGTGATCCCACGGGCCATCCCGGAGCAGCAGGGTGGCCCCCAAGAGCCCCACCCTCAGAACCTCGCAGAGCCAGTGACATCCACGTTGCTCGCTGAGGCTACAGCAGAGCCACACGGAGGAGGAAACACACTGCAGAGACCGGGCACGGGCACTCAGGAGAACGCGATGGACCGTGAGGTGTGCGCAGCAGGCGAGAACAAAGCAGGGCCCCCGAGAGTCACCCTGGAGGCCTCCCAGTCCCTGCACACCCTCCCCTCCGAAAGCTCCAGAATCCGCGCTGAACCCAGGCCTGCAAACACTGCTCCTGCTTAGGTCAGGCCCTCCCACCGGAGCTTCCAAATCGAGCTCCTGCCTCTGTGCTCGAACCCTAAAGCCACTCACCTGCCCCACCACGCTGTCACCAAAGAGACACACAACCCCTTCGGCGTGACAGCCTCGGGGGTTCCCTATCCCCGGCCGCGCGAGGCCTGAGCTCCTGAGCGTGCACCTGGCCCTGCCCAGGACCCCGCGCATGCCAGCAACAGTTGCCGGTGATCGTCTTCCGTGTGCGATGCTGCTGTTTCTGTTCCCTCCCCGCTCACACCATTCCCTCTGCCCCCGGGAACGCTCCTCCCACGTGCCGTCGCCGGGCTGAGTCCCACCTCCACCCAAGTCTCGGCCTAGGTAGCTGTCTTCCATGTCACGCGGCCCGAATGCCTGGGTCGGGCTGAGGGCCCCCTCGGGTATATACTCTCTCCCCGTCGCCCACGCCGGGCCACCATCTGCACGTCGCCCTAAATGGACCGAAGACCTGAAGGCACCGTGGCTTACTTGCCTTTCCATCTCCGGCCCAGCCCTGTGCCCGGCACAGAGCAGGCCCTCGATCAACGTTTCCTGCCTCAAACCAACCGACCCAGAGGTCATTAAGGTGGGAAGCGATGGGGACCTGAGCCCAGACGGAGGCAAAGTGGATGAAGAGGACAGAGCAAGCATCTATAAAATTATTATCTTCAATTTTTCCATTACACAATGGGTATGTTTTTCCCACAAACGTTCTCTTATATTCTTGCCCCCGTAACCCCAAAAAGCACAGCTACAATTTAGTATAGCGAGGAAATAAAAGAACATGCTGACAGGAACACGCCAATGACATCTAACATCTAACGCGGTACTACGAAGCACAGCTACAGAGAGAAGACCACACGGAGAGAAACTATAGTGTCTTCTCAAAACACTGTAGATAATGGAATTATACTTACAAAAATAGGAAAAACAAAAATAAATCAAAATTCCCTTACATTATCCCCCCTCGCTTTGTCCTTATTAGCCTATACATATAAATGTACAAACAGTCACATATTAATACATACATTAATGTAATATGATATACTGGTGTAGTTGATTCCTGGGTTTATTCCAGTAATGCAAGGATTCTTCAATATACGCGAATCAATCAACGTGATACACCATATTAACAAACTGAAGGAGAAAAACCATATGATCATCTCAATAGACGCACAGAAAGCTTTCGACAAAATTCAACACCCACTTATGATAAAAACCCTGCAGAAAGTAGGCATAGAGAGAACTTTCCTCAACATAATAAAGGCCATATATGACAGACCCACAGCCAACATCGTCCTCAATGGTGAAAAACTGAAAGCATTTCCAGTAAGATCAGGAACAAGACAAGGTTGCCCACTCTCACCACTCTTATTCAACACAGTTTTGGAAGTTTTAGCCACAGCAATCAGAGAAGAAGAGGAAATAAAACGAATCCAAGTCGGAAAAGAAGAAGTAAAGCTGTCACTGTTTGCACATGACATGATACTATACAGAGAGAATCCTAAAGATGCTACCAAAAAACTACTAGAGCTTATCAATGAATTTGGAAAAGTAGCAGCATAAAAAATTAATGCACAGAAATCTCTGGCATTCCTATACACTAATGATGAAAAATCTGAAGGTGAAAGCAAGGAAACACTCCCATTTACCACTGGAACAAAAAGAATAAAATATCTAGGAATAAACCTACCTAAGGAGACAAAAGACGTGTATGCAGAAAATTAT
Source organism: Globicephala melas (assembly GCF_963455315.2). Classification (NCBI taxonomy): domain Eukaryota; kingdom Metazoa; phylum Chordata; class Mammalia; order Artiodactyla; family Delphinidae; genus Globicephala; species Globicephala melas. The sequence goes on along the minus strand of NC_083319.1, from coordinate 107,947,201 downwards.
GACACTGATGAAAGAAATGAAAGATGATACAAACAGATGGAGAGACATAACATGTTCTTGGATTGGAAGAATCAACATGGTGAAAATGACTCTACTACCCAAAGCAATCTACAGATTCAATGCAATCCCTATCAAACTACCACTGGCATTTTTCACAGAAGTAGAACAAAAATTTTCACAGTTTGTATGGAAAAACAACAGACCCCGAAGAGCCAAAGCAATCTTGAGATCGAAAAACGGAGCTGGAGGAATCAGGATCCCTGACTTCAGACTATACTACAAAGCTACAGTAATCAAGACAGTATGGTACTGGCACAAAAACAGAAAGATAGATCAATGGAACAGGAAAGAAAGCACACAGATAAACCCACGAACATACGGTCACCTTATCTTTGATACAGGAGGCAGGAATGTAGAGTGGAGAAAGGACCGCCTCTTCAGTAAGTGGTGCTGGGAGAACGGGACAGGTACATGTAAAAAGTTTGAGATTAGATCACTCCCTAACACCATACACAAAAATAAGCTCAAAATGGATTAAAGGCCTAAACGTAAGGCCAGAAACTATCAAACCCTCAGAGGAAAACATAGGCAGAACACTATGACATAAATCACAGCAAGAGCCTTTTTGACCCACCTCCTGGAGAAATGGAAATAAAAACAAAAATAAACAAATGAGACCTAATGAAGCTTCAAAGCTTTTGCATGAAAAAGGAAACCATGAACAAGACCAAAAGACAACCCTCAGAATGGGAGAAAATATCTGCAAGTGAAGCAACTGACAAAGGATTAATCTCCACAATTTACAAGCAGCTCATGCAGCTCAATAACACAAAAACAAACAACCCAACCCAAAAATGGGCAGAAGACCTCAATACACGTTTCTCCAAAGAAGATATACAGACTGCCAACAAACACATGAAAGAATGCTCAACATCATTAATCATTAGAGAAATGCAAATCAAAAGTACAATGAGATATCATCTCACACCGGTCAGAATGGCCATCATCAAAAAATCTAGAAATAATAAATGCTGGAGAGACTGTGGAGAGAAGGGAACCCTCTTGCACTGCTGGTGGGAATGTAAATTGATACAGCCACTGTGGAGTACAGTATGGAGGTTCCTTAAAAACCTACAAACAGAACTACCATATGACCCAGCAATGCCACTACTGGGCATATACCCTGAGAAAACCATAATTCAAAGAGTCACGTACCAAAATGTTCATTGCAGCTCTATATACAATAGCCCGGAGATGGAAACAACCTAAGTGCCCATCTTCGGATGAATGTATAAAGCAGATGTGGCACATATATACAATGGAATATTACTCAGCCATAAAAAGAAATGAAATTGAGCTATTTGTAATGAGGTGTATAGACCTAGAGTCTGTCATACAGAGTGAAGTAAGTCAGAAAGGGAAAGACAAATACCATATGCTAACACATATATATGGAATTTAAGAAAAAAAAATGTCATGAAGAACCTAGGTGTAAGACAGGAATAAAGCCACAGACCTACTAGAGAACGGACTTGAGGACATGGGGAGGGGGAAGGGTGAGATGTGATAAAGCAAGGAGAGGCATGGACATATATACACTACCAAACGTAAGGGAGGTAGCTAGTAGGAAGCAGCCGCATAGCACAGGGAGATGAGCTCGGTGCTTTGTCACCGCCTGGAGGGGTGGGATAGGGAGGGCGGGAGGGAGGGAGACGCAAGAGGGAAGAGATATGGAAACATAAGTATATGTATACCTGATTCACTTAGTTATAAAGCAGAAACTAACACACCATTGTAAAGCAATTATACCTCAATAAAGATGTTAAAAAAATAATCTCTGAAAAAAAATAGGTTATCAACAAGGACCTACTGTATAGCACAGGGAACTCTTCTCAGTATTCTGTAATAACCTATATAGGACAAGAATCTAAAAGAATGGATATATGTATTTGTATAAATGAATCACTTTTCTGTACACCTGAAGTTAACACAACATTGTAAATCAACTATAATCCAATATAAAATTTAAAAATATTTTAATTAAAAAAAAACACTTATTGCATGATGTAAAAAAAACCAAAAAACAATCCTATAGTTGTTTATAGTTTAATTATTTTATTCTTTGTCCTCCCCCACCCCGCAACTTCTATCTTAGCAGGCTTGAAAAAACTAAATCTACTTTACCCCAGAGTAGTGCTTTTATAGGAAATAACCCAATAGTTTACTTCTGTACCTGCCTCATCAGTATCAGCTGGGAATACCCTGTAATCGTGACATTTTATTAACCTCTGCTGTAAAAGCAGGAGAAAGAATACTCATGGTATTTTTCTGTGCAAATGGTGGTTAGAATAAGGGGTGTTGTAGGGGTGTGAGGGGAAAAGAAGAGAGAGTTAATGAAACAGAGTAAAAAAAAAAAAAAAGAAAAGAAAAAATTGTAGATGATGGAATTATGCTTATAAAAATAGGCAAAACAAAAATAAAGAAATCAAAATTCCCTTACATTATTCCCCCTCGCTTTGTCCTTCTTAGCCTATACATATAAATGTACAAACCGTCACATATTAATACATACATTAATGTAATATGATATACTGGTGTAGTTCCTTTTATACCTCTTGCTACACCCATATAAGCCTCTATACAAACACAAAATGTCATAGAGATGTGTTATATATTATACGTACTATATATGATTATATGATATACAAATATATATCATTCTATATTATCCATACTAAGTTATACATACACACAATTTTATTTAAATTGTATACGTATTTTAAATTTTATTTAAATTGTAAACCTATTAAATTAATAGGTTACAAACATATTGTTCTATAATTTGACTTCCTTCACTCACACGATTTTTTATGGACATTTTTTAACGCTAGCACCCACAAAATTATGTCATTCTTTTTTTAAACACAAGCTGCATAGTATGAATGTACAATTTAATCAATTCATTCCCAACGAGGCATGAGGACAAAATGCTCCAATAAGCATTGCTGCACATTTTCTGGTTATTTTTTTGTAGGTAAAGTTCTAGAAGTGCTCGGTCAGAGGGTAATGCGCACAAAATTGTGACAAGTATGAAAGCATAACCAGAACAGCCAGGACGTGGAGATTCCTGAGGCGGGTTAGGGAGAACAGAGGAGGACATGCAACAGCCTCCAGGCTACCTGGATTCCACGATTAGGTGAAAGGTAATGTCATCAGACAGCAAAAAGAAGTTAATGACCAAGGCCAGAGCTGGGGGAGCTGGAGAGCCCTTATGTGGTGAGGAAACACGAAAATCAAGAACGAACCCCAGGAAACACCAGCACCAGGAGCCAGAGGAGAAAGGAGCAGGCAGAGGGGTAAGAGGTTGAACTGGGGTCAAGTGTCACAGAAGCCAAAAAAGGAAAGGGCTTCAAGGAGAGAGACCCACAGTGGATACAGTGGGATCAGCGAAGAGTAAAGAAAGTGCTCATGAGATCTGTGCGCGGTGGGGGGGGGGGGGTGTCATCACTAAGAAACAACCTAAGGATCTCGGGTGTCTACGCACCAGATGGTAGTAGCCACTCACACCCCAGCGTGACAATCAAAAATGTCTCCACACATTGCCAAGTGTCCCCCAGGGGAGGGGGAAGCCAGACCACCTCCATTTGAGAAGCCTTACTCCAGGGCCTGGCAAGTAGAGTTCTAGGCTCTAAGAAAAAGTTCTTTTGAACCAAGTCATGGATTACACCCTCCAGAGTTGGAGATTTGACTAGAACAAGCATGTTGTTTTACAGGATGGGTTTGGGCATCTGAAATGGGATCTGCATTAGAAAATTTAGAAACAGTTGCAGCTTGATGGTTTTCCTTTGCTGAATCCCCCACAATGGTTTCTCAACTGAGGTCCCTGCCATAGTGGAAAGTACTGGACCGGGAGTCGGGAGTGTGGCCTGGGGTCCTGGATCCATTCAGTCAGATGCTGCGTCAGCAGCCACAGCCTTGGCTTCACACGCCTCAGCCGTGAGACAAGAAGCCTGGTTGGCCTCTAACTTCATCTTCCAGCTCGAAAAATAGGATTCTCCTGGGAGCTCCATCCTAAGGCCTGGCTTCCTTTATCCCCTCTGACCAGGGTACCGGGCAGCTCCCAACACTCGGCGCTCTGTGCCTATTCTTCCAAATAAAGGACACCAACCCGTCAAACACCAATGCCGTACCGTAACACTGTGAGCTGTTAAGATCATCTAATATCCAAATACGAAATGTTTAAATAGTGATATTATTAAATGAAAGCCCACCTCTTCCATGTACTGGTGTATTATAGCTTTTACAGAGGGCATGTTGGTGGCATCCATCATCAGGGTGACTGCTTGCCCTTTTCGTATCTTCACCACCCCTTTGAATACCTGTTGATTATTATAACAGGCGGCCAAAGTGGCAATGGCCATGACCTACAGATAAGGAGAGAGAGAGGAAACACTAATTCATCTCATTTCATGAAAAGAAGTGAGAAACTGCACGGTAAGCAATCATCATGAGAAGGGAAGAGAACCTTCGGCAGAAAGTGCCGAAGGGCTAAGATGCAACTAACCAAGAGAAAAGACCCATAAAGAAAGCATGTCAAGACCTCTCCCTTTCCCATGTTTCCCCTTCTCAGCAAAACACAGAATCAAGTGCCCTTTGCAGTCTTGAGTAATTCTATAGTTTAGTCACGGTATTTCCTTTTTATTTGGAAAAAACAAACACAAGCCAATGTAACATTTTCCATGCTGGGGCAATAGGTTATTAGGTCTGAACAACAGATATTCCAAAATAATATCTGGAAATATCCAAAATAATATCTATTTTGTTTTTTCTCCCCATTTTTCCTACAATGAACATAATCATTATACATTCAAAAAAAAAGTAGCATGGGGGTGGCAGGGGACAAAAGAAAGGGGGCCGTGTAGTTTCCCATGCTCAAAGGTAAATTATTTCTAGGATAGATGGAAACATAAGTCTGGCATAAAGAGTTTAGTTCCGTCAACTGGTCAGATTGGTCATTAGAACAAGACGAAACCATGCTTCCAAATCAGTTAAATCTTGTAACTTTCTTCATTTTATTTGAGTTAAAAACGGAAATAACTGGTAAAGGCATTTAAAAAGTATAAGCTCCTAGGTCCACAGGACCAGGTTCTGTTATCCCAAGATCTGGGAAAGGAGAGCCAAAATTAGGTGCTTAAATAAGACTTTTTAGTAACAGCTTCACCTGTGTTTCACCCAGCACTCCTCATAAATCTGACTCAAAGCCCTAGATTTAATTGTGAGGATAAACATCAAACTAGCTCGTTTAGAAAAAAGGGTTCTAGAAGGTTCTGGAAAGAAGCAGGCTTAACCTCAAGGCTGACCTGAGTGTGATGGCCATGGGGCAGAGGGGAGGTGTTGTGAACGTGCCTGCCCCTGGCAGAAGAAAATACACTAGAGTCATTTTTTTGAGGAACCACATTCCGGAATACGCAGACCAAAACAGTACACGCATTCCAGGCATGCCCTTCCCAGCACACCACCCCGACCCCTCGGCCTCCCTGATCCACACCTGTGGAATAGCACAGAAGTTGAATATGCTCTGGTTTCTGAGTCGTGAAAGGTAAGTGATGACGTCAGGGATGTGGTGCAGCGTGCTAGCTATGAGCTCATTCAGGCACTGCACGGCCAAGTCCATGTTCTCTGGCTTGGCAAAGTCACCCAGCTTGTTCACATACTTGCTCCAAGCCTAGGCAGATAAGATCGAAAGACGAGTCAGCACATGCACAGGGGAACAGTGTACAAGTCACATGAAAGGATCTTTGTGTATAAGAACTATGATATACAAAGCCTTTCTTAGCTGCTGCCTCATCTTTCACCAAGACCAAGTCCGTTTTAACCTCTATGCAATGTCTATTATGACTACAATCAAGATCTAGTCATAATCAAGAGTCAGTTAAGTATTTGGGAAAGTGTCCCTTTGGGACAATTAGTGCAGCATGTACTAAGCAATACTTTGATGACCTCAGGCCAAAGAGGCCTCCTGTTATGTGCAAGGCATGGGTCTGTTCCTGTAAAGATAACCAGCTTTAACAAAATCAGCTACAACAGCACTACAAGCTGAACACTAAACATTCTCAAGATGGCCAAGGCGTCAAAATAATTAATGATTAACATTACATTCCCAGTTCTGATAAGAACACTGCTGAACAAGCGTATCTGGGGAAATGAGCTGAGTCTCTACTGTAAGAACATTACCTCCTTGACCTTAGTGACCTGAAAATGAAATAACAGCCTCAACTCCAACAACAGAATTGGTTTGATGATCTTTAATAGTATTTAGAGGATTCTCTGAAGCTAGCAAATAACTTACTTTTATCCTTGGGTATTCTTAAGCTTCCTAAAGAATAACGCTTATTGTAACTTTATACACTCCCCAAAATAAATGACTAGGCCTAAAAGGACTCAGAGATTCTATGGTAAGTCATGTTTGCTATCCATTCTTAATTTGCACCTAAACCCACTCAGATTGCTGGTACTAGACTGTCCTGCAGAACCTGGAGAAAAACGCTAATGGGCGCCTACATATCCATCCACCAGCTTCAACAGTTACTGACACTTGGCCAATCTTGTTCCAGCTATATGGCCCCAGCCCCCAAATTATTCTAAATTAAAGCCCTAAGATATCATTTTATCCACAAATACTTCATTATGAATATCTAAAAGACTAGGAACCTTTCTTGTACATATATCTTATCACAACTAAAAGTTAACGATAAATATTTAATACAAATTATCCAATTAGCAGTTGTATTATCCCACTAATTTTTTTTCCACTTGGTTTCTTCCAGTAAGTACCTAAACAAGATTCATATGTTGCATCTGGTTGATGTCACATAGGTCTCGCTGCTCAGTTTTTATTTCACCCCTCAAGGTGGGCCCAATCCTGGAAGAGAATCCTGACTGGTCTGTGTCCACATCCAGTTCAAGGGGGCCAATGCACTCCAGCTCCTCCAGGCTCCCCCTTGGCCCCCGTGGACTCACCCACAGCCAGAGAAGGAACACCCATTCCTGTTTCACCTGCTCTTCTCAAATGGGTCCATCCCACTGTCCACTCCCGCTCTCGGGTCTGAGACACCTGTAGCACCTTGGCTTTGTCCTGCACAGGTTTTGCAGGTTTTGTTTTTGGAGCTGCTGTTTTGTCTGCACCCATCTGTGTTTTGGAGTTCCTGGGGGTGCTTTGTCACTTGTGCTTCTGGACATGCTATCCATTGTTTTGGATACATCTGTTTCAGTTTTTTGGTTGAGTTTTTGTCACTTTTTTTTTTTGGGGGGGTGAGACTCTGGGAAAATCCAAACACTATGATGCTACCATCATCACAGTTTTGCAAAATCCAAAATTCCAGCTAATAAATGCAGAAAGGATGACAGAATTAAGATAGCACCATTTAGCATCTCCATTGATAATGGATCTAGGCAGTGACCACCAAGGAGGAGAAAAAGAACCCATAACGTATACGGAAAAGAATTAGATTTTCAACAGCCAGTCCTAAAGAGGGAGAACATGGAGTAACACGTTTAAGAAACTCGAAAATGTGAGATAAAAACTTTACATCCAGAAAAAGTGACCTTGAAGTATAAAGGACAAACTATTACCAACATGTATAAACATAGGGAAGTATCGTTCTTTTTTTTCTTCAAAATTCATAAATATTAATGGACTTCCCTGGTGGTGCAGTGGTTAAGAATCCACCTGCCAATGCAGGGGACATGGGTTCAAGCCCTGGTCCGAGAAGATCCCACATGCCACGGAGCAACTAAGCCCGTGCGCCACAACTACTGAGCCTGCGCTCTAGACCCCGTGAGCCACAACTTTCTCTAGTTGCAATGAGTAGAGGCTACTCTTCATTATGGTGTGTGGGCTTCTCATTGCGGTGGCTTCTCTTGTTGTGGAGCACAGGCTTTAGGCACACAGGCTTCAGTAGTTGTGGCACGTGGGCTCTAGAGCACAGGCTCAGTAGTTGTGGTGCACGGGCTTAGTTGCCCCGCGGCATGTGGGATCTTCCCGGACCAGGGCTCAAACCCGTGTCTCCTGCGTTGGCAGGTGGATTCTTAACCACTGTGTCACCAGGGAAGTCCAGTCTTAATGGCTATCTGATCTGACAATTTAGATATAAATACAATATAAAAATAGGGAATTAGCTAGCATATGCGAAAACATATTTTCAACTGTGCTCAGTAGTCACACTTGGTAGCAGTAGCACTAGAGTCACTATTCAGAGACTGCGGTAATGTGTAATTACATCTGTAATGTGGGAAAAAAGCAAGTGAGTCATTATGGGATATACTAATTCTATCATCTCCTATTTTCCTTGAGAAATACGACTGTGGATGAGGAAGAGGTAGAGATGTAATACAGAAGAGACTAGGTAACAGTCCTGAGTTTGAATTGGAAATATCAATATAAACTACAAGGTAAAAATTTTAGATTTAAAACTAAATATACACGACGACTACTCCAAGAGCAATGACCACCCCGAGTGCCCAAGTGTGGTCTGGAGGCCCCATTTCCCATTAACAGAAAGCTTAGGCTTCCTGAAGAGCTGGGTGAGTCCAAATCCCAGTCAAAAAATGTACAAAATGAGCTTGGAACATCTTGACATACCACCAAATGGCACGGCAGCTATCAAAGACTATTAGGGTCCCATCAAGGGGACTGAGGAGCCACTTGAACCTCTTTCTACAATACAACTCTTAGTGGATGGAGCTAGAATTTTCTAAGAGAAACGATATCATGAGTTCATACCGGTATTTCCAATCCAGTTTAGGATCACTGGAGTTTTTGCTTAACTTCAGTGTTTTCTATCTTTGCAACTTTTATTTTAGACTGAAAATCTTGCTTCCTAATGATACGAACAAAATTACCTATTTTCTTTAAGCTGTAAAGTTTCTATAATAGTTTCAATATTATTATTCACAATATAATTACTGAAAACTTTATTCCTTTCTGGTTTATCCTTCCTTTGGAACTACACATACTGTTACGCACCTTGCTTTTTTCACTTAGTAATATAACCTGGAGCTCACTCCACAGGAGGATCGCTCTTTTGGTGCTCCACTGCGTGGATAGACCATAGTTCATTCCCTCCGTCCCGTACGGACGGACATCTGAGTTGTTTATAAACGTAACTATTACAAACAGTGGCTGCGGTCAGTAACCTCCCACAGCCGTCACTGGCCAAGCTTGCGCTCACCACCCGCACGGGAGCACCCATTTCCCCAGCATGGCTTACGGCTTACCAAACTTCCGACACTTTGCCAATCTGATGCAGGAAATAGTATCTCACGACTGTTTTTTGTGGTCGTTAAGCTGCTTGAACTGACGTTTACTAAGCACTCTGCGCTAGAAGTTTTTCTCATTTTATTCGCACCACTGCCTGGTGGTATAAACTATTCTATTTTACAGAAGAGTGGGCAGTGAGGCACCTGCAGGGATGCAGAGCCTCGTCTGAAAGGCGGTGTGGTTTCCTGGACAGGCACCGGGCTGAGACCCAGGAGACAGAAGCTCCCCTTCTGGGAGTCCTGAGACAAGCCCCTTCCCTTCTCTGAGCCTTGGTGTCAAAGGAGGGTCGTCAAGAGCTGTTTCTCGACCTCGCTGCACACCACAGTCACCTGGGAGGCTTGAAAACCTATGATGTCTGAGGTCAGGGGAGGTTTAATGTGAATTTCACCTATCAGGAGTAAGGTTGATCACTTCCCAGATATTTAAGGATCATTTCCATCTTTCTTTCTGTGAACTACCTGTTCTTATCCCTTTACCCATTTTTTCTGTGCAGCTGGTCTTTTACTTAACTTTTGGCAGTTCTTTTAATATTAGGAATATTAACTCTTTATCTGCAGTATAAATTCCAAATATCTTTTCCACCTTCTCACCTGCCTTTTTTCACCTTAAAAGCACTTGGTTCTAGGAAACCGTTTTTTTTATCTTTTTTTAAAAATAATAAATAAATTTATTTATTTTTGGCTGCGTTGGGTCTTCATTGCTGTGCGTGGGCTTTCTCTAGTTGCAGAGAGCGGGGGCTACTCTTGGTTGTGGTGCGTGGGCTTCTCATTGCGGTGGCTTCTCTCGTTGAGGAGCACAGGCTCTAGAGCGCAGGCTCAGTAGTTGTAGCGCACGGGCTTAGTTGCTCCGCGGCATGTGGGATCTTCCCGGACCAGGGCTCAAACCCGTGTCCCCTGCACTGGCAGGCGGATTCTTAACCACTGCGCCACCTGGGAAGTCCCTAGGATACCATTTGATGGATTAAAACAAAAGGTAAATGCTGGAGTAAAATCAGGAGATAGTCATAAGATTTCCTAGCTTTCCTTCTGAATAAAATCAATGTCAAAGCCCTTCCTTTCCCTGTCCATTTTAAATTAAGTCAAAGATCCACTCTTGTCTCTGATAATGAACATCTGTAGTGGGTGCCCATCTGGTGCCCCTTCTTGCCACCGAGTCCTTCTTTCTTGGAGGAAATCCATTCTACATGTGTGGGCAGACATACTCCAGGTCTAGACTGAGTGCTCAACGCTCTGGCTACTAACTGATTAAAGGATGGGCATAGGAACCAAGCCTATGAGTGAGTCATGGGACGTTATACCCACCACTGGACAAAGCCTGTCCAAGAGGTAGAAAGGGGACAAAGTCTTATTACACAGTCTGAATCCCTGGATGCAGCCCGTCCCCCTGAAGCAAACTAAATCCTAACCTAGTCTACACCGTCTCCTATGCTGTCTAAGGGAGCTTGATTTGTGTTTCTGTCACTTGCAACCAAAAGGGTTTAATGTTTTGTTGTCAGAGAGCATTCAAAATTATTTCTCCCCAAATCCCCTGAACCTATTACCTCTTGAGGCCAAAACTCTCTTCCTTCTCGCTGGTCTTCCAGATAATCACGGATGATGTTTGTTTTCTGCAGAAACAGGCCCATAGAGTTGGCAAGCTCTGTGTCTTCACCAATTAAGGGATCTTCTAACTCTGAGGCCGAGAACAGACGAGAAAGGCCAATTCCCACCAGCCCAGCAACATAGTGACAGTACTGTAAAAGATGATTTTTCAAGTACTTTAATAATGAAACTTTTACTAAAACAGAAATGCTACAGATTAGCTATAAAAACCAGGTTCCAAAAAGAACGTAAAAGATCTCATTTTGCTTAAAACAACCACATTATACACCATGTACATGTAAAGAGCAAAAAACATTCCAAGAAGGATGTGCACAAAAGACTTAACAAAAGTGATCTCTGGCTCATGTGATGTTTCTATTTTTTTTATTTTATTTTTTACTGTATTTTCTATATCTGTACAATGCACATGCACTGCTTCTAGAATAAAAGGTTATTGAAAAAATAAACTAGTACAGTAAACTTTTTGATATCCCAAATTGGGAGTGAAGGCCTTGAGGGAATAAGGAATATTCTAACAGAAACTAGAATACCAAGCAGAATTTAATCTTGAAGACATTTTAAGATCTTGCAGTGTCTCAAAATCCTCATTAAGTAAAAGAACGTAGTGGTACTACTTTGTTTTTTTTACATAACAAGGATGTGTTTTATTTATTTTTTAAATATACTTTCCTAAGTTTTTCACTCATTTTTTTAAAGTTTTTTAAATTCATTTATTTAGGCTGTGCTGGGTCTTAGTTGCGACACTCGGGATCTTCAGTTGTGGCATGTAAGATCTTTGGTTGAGGCATGCAGATTTCTTAGTTGCGGCATGCATGTGGGATCTAGCTCCTTACCAGAGTTCGAACCCAGGTCTCTTACAGTGGGAGCGCGGAGTCTTACCCACTGGACCACCAGGGAAGTCCTCAATGATGTGTTTTAAGCATGCTGCATATTCGGTCCTCACAAACATCTTCTGGGGCACATTCACTAATTATCACCATTGTGCAGATGTAGAAACTGAGGCACAGAGACGTCACTTCACTTGCACAAGATCACTCATCTGGCGCGTCAGAGGCCAGGGATTCTCAGCCAAGCCATACGGCTTCAGAGGCAGGTTGAACAACTTTGCTAAAACTCTGCCTTTCTCTCAAATGAAGTCTGAGTAAATGTAAATCTTAATTGTCAGAGAAGTTTCTTTCTATACAAGTGGTTTGTCAAAGCTGTCCTCCCCGGAGAAGAGTATTCCAAGACAACTCACTGGAATACTCTTTGTTTTTAAATTGAAATATAGTTGATTTACAATATTGTATTACTTAAAGCAATACGTTTATAAAATGAATGTCCACTAGACAACTTAAGAAGTGAAGAAGAGTTAATGAAGGTACCCTCTGCAGCAGAGTTAGGGGAAGACCAGAGTAGAGAGTGTCTCTGGTTTAAAGTAATACAGGGCTTCCCTGGTGGTGCAGTGGTTAAGAATCTGCCTTCCAATGCAGGGGACAAGCGTTCGAGCCCTGGTCTGGGAAGATCCACACGCCACGGAGCAACTAAGCCCATGCGCCACAACCACTGAGCCCGTGTGCTATGGCTACTGAAGCCCGCATGCCTAGAGCCCGTGCTCTGCAACAAGAGAAGCCACCGCAATGAGAAGCCCGCGCACCACAATGAAGAGTAGCCCCCGCTCGCCGCAACTAGAGAAAGCCCGTGCGCAGCAACGATGACCCAACGCAGCCAAAAATTAAGTAACTAATTAATTTTTTTTAAAAAAGAAAGTAATACAAAGTCACTGACTAATCAAGGGGTACGATGAAATGGTAGAAAAAGCACTTGAAATATGTTCCAGGAGAGGAAGGATCTGGAAAGAGTAAAGATATGCTGAAATCAGAGAGAAAGCAGCTGTGGACAACTACAAGAAATTTTTAAAAGACTTATTAGAAATTAATAAAAAACATTACATATTACATTACAACATCCATATTGCTGTCCAAGGAAAAGTATATTTTAAGATAACAGTTCTTTGGGTAGAAATACTCCTAGAATGGAGGTATTCATTTTCCTCTCAAGTTGAAGGAAAAGAAAAATATTTACAAGTATTCAGTTTTATCTGATCCGAACTTCTACTCAACAGCCTGTAATTAAGTTTCCTGAATAGATCTGCATGGCAGAAAAGGAAGTTACTGTGCTGATAACCAGCGCTGGTTCATGGCCAGGAGTTTCAGCTTTAACTTTAAATTCATAAACTGATATTCTAGCAGCAGCCACACTCACACTAACTTGTGGAGCATAAACCACCAGTTCCAAAGATGCTGTCATCAAGTTTTGAGTCGTGAAAAATGAGGAGGCCAGACCTTGGACCTACACTCACTCGATGAATATGCAGTAGCATCTCTTTTGGGATCCTAACCTAAACACTATTAGAGACACAAAATATGTACGCAGTTTAGACGTTTAAAATGTCTCTGCTTCCACTGAGGTGATGAGTAAGTCTCACAGAGGCCATTCCTATGGAAAATGGGCAAGACCCCCTCCCCTCCTATCTTGTATTTTGAGTCAAGTTTAGTCCCCGTAGTCAATTACGTCACTTTGTCCACAGAAGCAAGCTCTCCCCAACCCCTGGCCAACATCCTTCACAGCTGCTGGTCAGGGATAACCTCTGGCCAAATGAAAGCCAGTATAATTGTATCTGCCACATCATCTGCTCTCACAGCCCTTTCCAGCTGCTCTGTCCCTAGAGGAAGACAACCTGGGCCCCCCCAGGGCTCCTTCGTGTACCTCCATGTATGTGCATCTACAAGCACCATAAGAAGAGGTAGGTGGACGTCGAGAAACCTGGAACCTCTCGCATCATCTTATTTCTATGAAAAGATGATGGGGAAGGAGGTGTGGGTATTAGAAAGGCACTCACTCCTCAGCGTAATGCAACTATGATCCAAGTTAATGCCTTGGGATCCTCGTGAACCGTTTTGTTTCTGAGGAAACAGACACAGAATACAATTTAACAGTCTGATACCTACTCCTAAGTAAATGGGGCCAAGGTGGCCCTGAATTTAAAAGTAAGCTCGTGGGGACTCCCTGGTGGTCCAGTGGCTAAGACTCTGCACTCCCAATGCAAGGGGCTTGAGCTCAATCCCTGGTTGAGGAACTAGATCCCGCATGCCACAACTGAAGACCCAGCATTCCGCAAGTAAGACCCAGCACAGCCTAAATAAAGAAATGTTAAAAACGAAAAGAGGGGCTTCCCTGGTGGCGCGGTGGTTGAGAGTTCGCCTGCCGATGCAGGGGACGCGGGTTCGTGCCGTGGTCCGGGAAGATCCCACATGCCGCGGAACGGCCAGGCCCGTGAGCCATGGCCGTTGAGCCTGCGCATCCGGAGCCTGTGCTCCGCGACGGGAGAAGCCACAACAGTGAGAGGCCCGCGTACCTCAAAAAAAACAAAAAAAAAACAAAAAAAACCCAAAAAACCGAAAAGAAACCCAAATTTCATTTAAAAAAAAGTAAGCTTGTGTTATGAAGGAACTGGAAATGACTCAGAAACACACACACGTGCTCAGTAAAGGAAAAAAACATAGAAGACACATTTTAAGATGTGAAAACTATTGATGTCTCTATATTACATGCAATAATTTGGTCATTAACCTCAAATTTCACAGCAAGTCAGAGACACTTTCATCAGCTTAATGTCTGCACCTCTGGGACGAGTTGTATCTGCTTTGGCCTAACTCAGTGGTCCCCAACCTATTTGGCACCAGGGACCAGTTTCGTGGAAGACAGTTTTTCCACGGACAGAGTGGGGGTGTGGGGGATGGCTAATGCAAGCGACGGGGAGCGGCAGATGAAGCTTCGCTCGCTCGCCCACCGTGCACCTCCTGCTGTGTGGCCCGGTTCCTAACGGGCTGTGGACCTGTACCGGTCCATGGCCCAGGGGTTGGGGACCCCTGGCCTAACTTGACAATAAACTCCCCAGAGCAACGATTATTCCAGGTATGATGACACGTAAGCCCCTATTAAGTGTTTATGTGGAGACATTACAGCTGGGCTGTGAAACCATCCCTTGTCCCTCGGCCCGAATGTCATGGTGAGCACTGCCAGTTCATCAGTGCCACTCACACCGACAAGGCTCCACAGGGACACTAACCTTGTCCCACTCCCGTTCAGACATCACACGCTTATCCAGAAACTCTGCCATCCCAAATCCCATCTTCCGGCAAATGTCAACAATCACTGTTTGGTATTTCTCAGCCAGATTTCGAAACTCCAGGGAGATCTGAAATGGAGGTCATAAAAAAACAGAAAATTTGAAACACGTATTAAAACTGGGCACCAACAGGGTACCTACAGATCATAAAGCAAAGCACCAACAGAACGCGTTAGGGAAGACTCCCAAACGATCCAGCTGTAAGTCTAACATCTAGGTTATGCTAGCTTTCTACATATAGAATAAGTTCGGCAAATTTCATAAATATTAAAATAGAAGGGTACAGAAATGCTAAAGTTTCTAGACTCAAAATAAGATTCAGGGAATTCCCTGGTGGTCCAGGGGTTAGGACTCTGAGCTCTCACTGCTGAGGGCCCGGGTTCAACCCCTAGTCAGGGAACTAAGATCCCACAAGCCTCGGGGCAAGGCCCCCCCACCCCAAAAAAAGAAGATTCATAGTCTTATTATACGCTCATCTTCCCACCTAATGAGCAATGAGATAATTCAACATAAAACTGGACATATGTGTAAGAATTTTAGGAAGAATGCCTCATTTTCAGACAAGCCTCATGATAATGAAGATTCATTTGTGCAAACATGTCTTGGCCACTTCCTATGCAACAAGCACTGTTGTGGGCACTGGGAATGCACAGCCGGGAGATGACCAGAAACTCCGCCCCCAGAGCTTATGTTCTAGCAAGGAGACCAGCCAACCACTGTCTATCCTCAGTTCCCGAATTCATACCATGAAGCTACAGTGTCTCCCTACTATAAGGCTACACTTTCTAATTCCTTAAACAACTCAGTTTCGTTCAATCTGCAGCAGGCTATCCAACATTTATTTTTCATAGCCCAAGCTTTAATGTCGAAAAGTACTACTGATGTTCTTAAAAGTCACTGCTACTGTACAAGTATCTTGCTTAAGTTCAAAGAAGTGTCTGTAGGTTATCAAAATAGAATATACTGGGTTGGGCAAAAAGTTTGTTCGGGTTTTCATCCCATCTTACAGAAAAACCAGAACGAACTTTTTAGCCAACCCAATAAAACACCATGAAACTTCTCAAATAACATGCTATCAACACACAATACTGCGAACAGTGAACAGACGTTGCTAAGCTTCCGCAGTGTGAGAAATACCTGGCCTATGTTTACAGAAAGGTTAGAAAAACTCCCTCAAGGAGCACCTAAATTTAAGGGCCTGAGAGAACCCAGAGGGTTGCAGGGCACTGAAGGGGTTCAGAAGTCTAAGATCCTTTAGGATTATTCTGATAAACATAAACTGTTAAACCCCCCAATTCCATAAAACCAAACTGATCTCTCCAGAACTCTTCTCTACAGAACAGCTGTTCCAAGACAGAGCCAAAAGGTAATTCCCACGTGGACTGAAGCAAACGAACAGCTCTACCAAAGGTCATGTGAATCCCTGAATCTCCCAAGGACCTGGTCTTTCAACAGATCCCAGGCTGGGTCAGTTCTATTTATAAGAGGGGAAAGGCCAGCGAGCTGGGGGAGGAGCAGCTCAGGCTTGAAAACAAAGGCTCCAAAATAAACACTTCACTGCTGGATGTGAACCAACTTCAACTCCTTGGTACTTACTACATCATTATATAATTCAAAACATGAAAACAAAAATATCTAGGGAGGAGTGACCATGAAGAGCTCTACGTTCTCCCAGAAACCTGAGGGAGGGTGGGGAGGGAGGGGCCCGACTCCCCCAGGCAGCTCTGCCCGCGAGGTCAGCCAGGAGGGGCTTTTCCTTGTCCCTCCAGGGAATTCTGTTTCCCAGCTACAGTACACTTCTAGGTCCCGGGGTCACTCTCTAGTGATTCCAAGTACGAGAAGGAAGGACACCACGGGGAGTCCACTGGTACAATGGAGAAAGGCCAGCCCCGAAGCAGGGGCAAGGGGAGCATGTACACAGAAATCTCCCTGATTATAAACTTTGGGGTGTTATGATCAAAACACTGGGTGGGGCTTCCCTGGTGGCACAGTGGATAAGAATCCACCTGCCAGTGCAGGGGACACGGGTTAGAGCCCTGGTCCAGGAAGATCCCACACGCCGCAGAGCAACTAAGCCTGTGCACCACAACTACTGAGCCTGCGCTCCAGAGCCCACAAGTCACAACTACTGAGCCCGCGTGCCACAACTACTGAAGCCCGTGTGCCTAGAGCCCATGCTCCTCAACAAGAGAAGCCACCGCAATGAGAAGCCCGCGCACCGCAACAGAGAGTAGCCCCTGCTCGCCACAACTAGAGAAAGCCCACACACAGCAATGAAGGCCCAACGCAGCCAAAAGTAAATAAATAAATTTATTTATTTAGTTTAAAAAAATATTTTTAAAAAAATGGTTTCCTAGAACCAAGTGCTTTTAAGGTGAAAAAAGGCAGGTGAAAAGGTGGAAAAAATATTTGGAATTTACACTGCAGATAAAGAATTAATATTCCTAATATTAAAAGAACTGCCACTAAGCCCATGTGCCACAACTACTGAGCCTGCAAGCCACAACTACTGAAGCCCGTGTGCCTAGAGCCTGTGCTCCACAACAAGAGAAGCCACCGCAGTGAGAAGCCCGTGCACAGCAACAAAGAGTAGCCCCTGCTCGCTACAACTAGAGAAAGCCCACGCGCAGCAATGAAGAGCCAACACAGCCAAAGGAAAAAAAAAAAACCACCAAAACACTGGGTGATGCTACCTTCACCTATATGCAGTTTTATTTTTAACCATTTTTTAAAGGGGCAGTAGAGTGTGCCAGGGATTAAGCACAAGGGTTCTGGATGTAGGCCTTTTGTGTTTGAATCCTGGTTCTGCCACTTAACTTCACAGGTGATTTGAGGCAAGGGGCTTAAATCTCTATGTCTCAGTTTCCTTATCTATACACACGTGGTTAACAGTGTATCACGTCCATTACATGTTAAAACTATATTAATATTAAATAAAGCAAATGATAAACCAATAACGAAATACATTTCGTAACTCATAACTCAATAAATGTACGCTATTATTGCCATTATCATTTAAAAGTAACCCTTTCTTATTTCTCAAGCTGTGTTTGGAGGTAGATCTCTAAGACTACCAGTCTCCACTAGTACCAGGTGAAAAAGATGCACTCTAATTTAACCCCTAATATACAATGAGTGTTCTAGAAAGCCTGGTATCAACTAATGAGCACTGAAGCCTTATTACAGCCCCAGGTCCCATGTCAATGCTGACCAGAGGAAGCCTTCAGCCGCTTCACTCGGTTAGAAGGCCCCGTGGAGGCTCAGCCCCACCTTCCACCGGGCCTGGGGCAAGAGCACAACGGTGGCCACACGCCATGTGGCTCAAAATCTTAAACCATCAAGCGAGCTAGTAACTTACCAAGTGCAGTATGTTCTCTTCTCCCACCCTGACAAACATACCTTCACAACCACCTGGAGGACTCGGGTGTGAATTTACAATTCTTGGCCCCTCAGGCTTCTGTTCCAAAATTAAATAGTGCAGAGACTGCCAGGAGGAGGAATCTCACACTCGTGTGTAAGGACACCCCAGACAGCAGGGTCAAGCTTCACCCACGACCCTCCTGAAGAGCCACCCTCAGGCCAAGGGTCACGGTCACTGGTGCACAGTACACCCTGGAGGAAATGGGCCCCAGGAAATGGACTGCAAGTCGGTGTGTGTGTGGGGTGTCTCAGGGAATTAGGGGCACGCAACCCCAGACCCCCAGAAGATGGTCTACAAGGGGAGCTGCACAAGCTCGGGGCAGGCACGCTCCCACGGCCCCCCTTGAGGGTGAGGTGGCCCAGAGGGGGGCCCTCTAAAGTGAGGGGCAGGAAGGGACTTCCCTGGCGGTCCAGTGGTTACGATTCTGGGCTCCCAATGCAGGGGGCACAGGTTCGAACCCTGGTTGGGGAACTAAGATCTCGCATGCCACACCGCGCGGCCAAAAAAAAAAAAAAAAAAGATGGACTTAAGAAAAATAAATAAGTGAGGGGAGGGGGAAGAGCCCTTCTTGCCCCTATCTGAGAGCAGTGCTGTGTGAGGGAGGCCCTCGCCCCAAACCCACTCACTGTACACCTAACCCTCAGCAACCGGAATTTGTGGGATCTTCTAAAGCTCAAGATTTTAATTAGAACCCACTTAACTCCAACTGAGTGGACTAAATACCCAATATTTACAGAACACTATTCTAAGTACTCTACATGTATGAACTCATTCAGGCCTCGCAGCTCTAACTTTACAAATGAGGAAACTGAGGCACAAGGAAATTAAGGGGTGTGTCCAGGCTCACACAGCTGCGGGTGGCAGAGATCATCCTGCTTCAGTCCTCAGCTCAGCTGTGAAGAGCCCACGCCCTACCCCACAGCTGCCACCCATCATGAGCTGCAGCTGCACAGCACACCACCAGGTTCAGGGTGCCCCAGAGGCCAGCAGCGCGACACACCTAGGCTGCGTTCTCGGGTGCACTGGCTGGAGAACCCATCTTTCACGACACTGGCACTGGAGTACTCTTTCCACAGGAAGGAAGGCTGGACTTCCCAACAACATCCTGGTAATGACAGTAGCAGCTAACACCTAAGAGCTCCACCTACGTTAACTCTTTCCATCCTCACAACCACACTGGGAGGCAGGGACCATTATTCTCTCTGTCTTACCGATGAAGAAACAGAGGCACAGGCAGGCTATGTAATGCAGCACCAGTTAACGAGTGGGAGCATGGGGCCGCCAACCCAGGCAGTCTGGCTTGAGACGCACCATTGCCACATTATGCTACACTGCCCTGAAACTGATGGTTTTGCAGTTCCCGCCAGGCACACGGGCCAGCTGACGGCCACCCCACCAATCATGCGCACGACTGCATCCCGTTAGTCCCGCTACCGTTGGAAAGTCCTCCAGGACTTGTCGGTCCTTCTCCTTGCTCTCCGTGAACCGCCAGTCGGGCTCATAAAGGTACGAGTGGAAGTTGTGTAACAGGGGGACCTTTCTTTCTATACTGATGGTCATGTCATCTTCCAGAGTGTCCAGCGCTCGGAGAACCAGATAAAATATGCATACTGCATGGCTGTAAGAAAGGAATAACTATCAATACATTGGAACAAACGTTCAAAGATATTTGTTTTAAAATCACATCTCATTTTTGCTGGGCCATTTTCTAAACCCTCCTACACCCTTAACTCTACAGAACTATGAAAGGATATCCAAAACTTTTCGTACTTAATGCAACTTCTTGGCTTCTCTTTCTCAGATGGGAGCAATGGACTTCTGTAGTTTATTTATAAAAATAAAGAAAGAACCTGCCAGCTGCACGTCACTACTACTCCCACAATGAGTAAACATTTAACTAATGCAGCACAACTGTAGAAAGACCAGCAGACCATTTGGAAGGAACTATTATTTTGCAGATAAAATAAAGTCAAAAGACACAATAACTTCTCCCTATCAATACTATCATACCTAACGGCTAAGTCATATACATAATCTGCACAGAGGCAACTTCAGAAGAATTAACCCAATATACTAGAAATGCAAAGTAGCATAAGCGAAGCCAAGGAAAATGCATGAGCCGCTTAGAGACAGGTCCAGCTGCCAGCACTAAAAAAAGTTAATAAACATCCCCTCCCCCTCCCTGAAAGAGCTGGGCCTGCAGGGAAGCTATGAGATGGCCAGGTGCCTGGAAGGGCATTCTAAAGTAAACACAGGCGTGTTTCAACCCCGAACATTTCCTTCACCCACCGGGGCCTGTTCAGGCTACGCCACAAGCACGGCGACAGCCACGCGAGGGGCCGTGTCAAAAAGTGGCTTCGAATGGCCCGTAGCAGTTTTCTTCCCCCAGGTCACAAAGAGCTGCCTGCGCCACTCACCGCATTTCCCCATCCAGCGCCTGGATAACAGCTGCGAAACTGCGACTGGTCTGATTCAAGTACTTGTAACAAGTTTTCAAGCTGCTGCTGAGCGAGTCCTGCGTGCAGAGGAGACACACGGCGGTGGGAGACGCGGAGGGGCTGGAGTGGGGTTGGGTTGAGCGGCCGGCTACCGCGGGGCTCCGCAGCCGGCCGCACACGCCCTCTCCCCGCGGCCGGTCCTTGGTGGGCCAAGCGGCGGGGGGCAAGGGGCAGCCGCGCGGCGGAGTGCCCGCGCCCCTGGGCGCCGCGCCGGGGCTCAGCACCAAGGTCCGCTTGAAAAGGGACATGGCCTTGGTGCCGCAGGCGACTGCGGCCATGGGAACCGCGGGGCCAGCGCCGTTTTTCCTCCATAGACCCGAGAGGAGCGGAGGGGCGCCCACCGAAGGGCGGGACCGGCTCTTGCTCCACCGCAATAGGCTTGGGGAGGCGGAGCAGTGAGCTGACGTCCACCGCCCCGCCCGCCCACGTGCGAGCCGAGCACCGCCCCACACGCCCCGCGGCCAGCCCCGCCTCGCGGCCTATGGCTCACCACCCGCGCCTTCCTCACCTTGTTCCCCTTCTGCCCAGAACCCGCAGGCTGTTGACAGAACCCCAATCTCTCCTCGGCCAAACTTTAGTCAGGCTCCTCAATCCTCCACCTTTGTACTTCTATGTTTATCTTTTGCGTCGCTCAGCTTTAGCAAGAACTCTGCTAAATTGGTTTAGCCAGAATCCCTCATCCGTCATGTATGATCACTGCACCATCTGACCCGTTCCTCTTCCCCCACCATCCCGGCGCCCTGACCTGCCTCCAGCAAGAATCCCGGTAGGTCGTTTCAGCAGAATGCCCCTTACCCCAGAGGTTTCCTCTTAGTACTTTTCCATCCACCCACACCCACACTCTGCTCCTTGTTGTATTCGGAACCGAGCCCAGTTCTATACTGAGGTCTCTTTCCTCTATTGCAGTTGCTTTTCTGAATGAAATCTGATTTCACCCCTTTAACTACTGTCCAGTTCTGGTTTTCCTTTAACACCTGTTAAACCTCTGTTATCCTCTGGAAAGCTAGCTATTCCTTTTAAGATTTCTAATCATCTTTCCCTTTCAAATCAGTGAGCTGTAACGATCTTTATGAATCTTATTAACTCTTCCCTAAGGAAGACAAAAACTGTTTTTCCAGAAAAAAAAAAAGCCATGTTCTGATATGCAAGCATATCAGAAAGAATTGCTGGCTGTTTTGTATATTTTTTTATGGAGACTTTATATTTTAGAGCAGTTTTAGGTTCAGGGAAAATTGAGTGGAAAATACAGAGTCCCCATATACCACCCCCCCAAGTCTCCCCCACTCTCTTTTTGAGAGAAGCGGGAAACATTTGCAATATCTAACAACAGGGGGGATGGTTTAAAATAAATATATGTACACACATATACATGTGTATATATACATATATATATGTATGTATATGGAAATCCCATAGTCACTTGGGAATGTCAACAGTGAACCTTGGGACCCTGCTGGGGTCCAGGTGAACTATCTTCTTTTCATATGTGTTTATTTCCTACCATGGATACATGTTCTTCTGTCAAGAGAATAAAGCTTTTCTTTTTAAATCACATAACCATGAGAAATTATTGCCAAGTTCAATTAAAAAAATAGTAAAAATTAACATTTACTAAGCACCATATATTAGTAAAATCATTTCGTACATACAGTCTGGCATATAAAAATACTCAGTGAAGGTCGGATGAGTAAATGAATAAGTTCAAAGAGTATTTAAAAACAATTCACCAACTCCTTCCCTATCAAAATGTGGAGAGGCAAGACTTCACAATAAAATAGAAGGAACAGAATAACAGCTCTTTTCTGACCTCTAAGCCAGCTCTTCACATACAACTGTTGTTATCAGGCCACAATGATTCCTTTCACTGCACTGCCAAATGTTTTAATCCCCGGATACAACTAAGGGTTTGGGGGCTGATGTCAAAGGTGCATCACACATTGGGACTTCCCTGGTGGCGCAGTGGTTAAGAATCCACCTGCTAATGCAGGGGACACAGGTTGGAGCTCTGGTCCAGGAAGATCCCACATGCCACGGAGCAGCTAAGCCCGTGCGCCACAACTACTGAGCCTGCGCTCTAGAGCCTGCAAGCCGCAACTACTGAGGCCACGCACCACAACTACTGAAGCCCCCATGCCTAGAGCCCGTGCTCTGCAACAAGAGAAGCCACCGCAATGAGAAGCCCGCGCACCGCAACGAAGAGCAGCCCCTGCTCGCTGCAACTGGAGAAAGCCCGCGCGAAGCAACGAAGACCCAACACAGCCAAAAATAAATAAATAAATTTACATATTAACAAAAAAAGGATCGTCGCACTCGTTCTGAAGAGCAACAATCTTGAAGGTGTCCCCCCTCCTTTCCAACACACCTTCTCCACTCTTCTTTTTTTAAAGCAGTCATCCTTGTCTTTTTTTTTTAATATAAATTTATTTATTTTATTTTTGGCTGCGTTGGCTCTTCGTTGCTGCTCGCAGGCTTTCACTAGTTGCGATGAGCGGGGGCTACTCTTCGTTGCGGTGCGCGGGCTTCTTATTGCGGGGGCTTCTCTTGTTGCGGAGCACGGGCTCTAGGTGCGCGGGCTTCAGTAGTTGTGGCACGTGGACTCAGTAGTTGTGGCTCACAGGGTCCAGAGCACAGCCTCAGTAGTTGTGGCGTACGGGCTTAGTTGCTCCGCGGCATGTGGGATCTTCCCGGACCAGGGCTTGAACCCATGTCCCCTGCATCGGCAGGCGGGTTCTTAACCACTGGAGCGAGGTCACGAAATCACTTCGCATCTCCTTACCCCATCATTCTTTTTTCCTGGCACCTATTTGTGTCAATACCTCATTCTGTAACAATAATTTCCTCAAATTGCCAAGAACATACAGGGAGATATAACTATGAAACACACTATGGAAAACACCACTGTTAAAAATATTTCCATTGCTTGCTTCCCATGAGCTAACGGAAAAAAAAATTTTTTAAATAAAAAGCTAAAGCTACTGTGGCCTGTCCCTAGAGCCTCCTGATGTTTTTCTTTGCTGAGATGAGCGTGCTCACAAGAACTCTCCAGTGAGAGAAAACAGGGATGAAGGGCATTGAGAGGAAGAGTGTGCAGTGGTGAGAAGGACAGGACTGTCCTCCCACGACTGGGGCTCCACCTGAAAGACAGTTCCACAAGTGGACGGAAACCAACCCGCCCCACGGCCTTCCATTCAGATTAAGTAACACAGGCTCCCTGAGAAGGGAGGGAAAACCTCACAAACTTGAGAAATGAAGTTACGTACAGCAAGAGTAATACCTGCCGCTTGCTGGGCAGCTACTACATGCCAAGCACAATACAAACATTACGCAACCTTTTAAAGATGACGTGATACAGACCTGCAGTCCACCCAAGGTCTTCATGGCCAGATGTGTAGCACAATTCAGAATCTGGAGTGTTTTAGAAGACAGGCAATGAAATGCACATACAGCCTGTCATTGTGGAATGGCTCCCTGTAACTGATTATCGACACTTCCTCAGCAAAACATTTTGAATAGTTATACTAAGTGGGATCACTTTATCATATATCAGAGCACACTGTACTGCCAAGTGACCTTGAGCCAGACTTATTAAAAACCTCTTTGTTTTCAGACCATTTTGGAGTTGGGAAATTGTGATTGACAGATTGTGATCCACTGTCTCTATTATACGGAGGAAGAACCTGTTGCTGGACGTTAAATCACCAAAAGGAATAGAGTCAGGATTAAACTTCATAGACATTAGTCTAAGTAATAGGATTTAGACTTGATAGAAGCCAGAACTGCATGATTACAAAACACTGAGTTTTTCCATTATGTGCTCTCTTAGTGATGTCACATAACTTGCAGGTGGTAGTATGATGCCAGATTTACTTATATGCTCCTAAAAATTCAGGATAAGTCAATTTAGGGAACCCTGAACTCCTACAGCCAAATCCTTCTGTGACTGAAATAATCTCAGCCCTCCATGTCTGCTAAGTGTAATTTTTTTCCCCCAGCTTCTTCGTTACCCAAGAGAGAAACTAAGGTAATGTTAAGTGAAGGAAAATGGTTTTTCCTATGTTTCCTCTAACTAGAGGTATACTCAGCTATATTTTAAAAATGGTTCATGGGGGTTAAAAACGGCTCAGGAAAACTACAACTAACAAAATAGTACTGTACTGCATTGCTCATCAAATCTTAGAGCTAGGAGAGGAAATAGCCCAGGTCTCACTTTTTAAAAAATTTAAAAGATTATACTGTGAAAAGTCTTACCCCTACCCCTTACTGTGGCCACCCATTTGCCTCTCTAGAGGTATCCAATGCTACCATTTTTTCCAAGTCTTATTTCATAGAGAAGAAAATGTGACACAGAGAAGTCTCTGGACCCAAATCACAACCCTATAAATTGTGTCCCCTGACTTCAGACACTCAGCTCCCTTGCCCTTCTATCATTTTCCTTTGTAGTACTTCTCTCCACCTGAAATATTGTATATTTGCTTTTTTTTCCCTTCTCTCTCTCTTCTATTAGAATGTACGATTCGCAAAAGCAAGGTCTTCACCTATTTGGTTCACCGTTTTATCCCAGCACCCAGAATAATATCAAGCATGCAACCGGCGGCCAGATGTTTGTTAAATGAATATAGGAAGGATAGGAAGGAGGGAGGGAGGGAGGAAATGCACAACAGAATTGGGAAGGGCAGATAGAAGCCAGAAATTGCTGTGTGCCCGTGAAGTGTCTGGTGCACACGTGACAGCACTGGAATGTGATCAGCTCTCTGGGACCAGTCAAAGCCTGTGCTCTTTATTCTGGGTGGCCTCCAGAGTGGAAGCATGAAGGTCTTCAGACAGGCCAGGGATGGCATCATGGAACCACCACTCGAGAGCTTCCAAATTCAACTCCTTTACGCCACAGTTTCCTGATGTGTAAACTGGCAGTAACAATAGCACTTACCTCTTTAGCGTTGTCATCAAGATCGACTAAGTATGGTAAGTTACAAAATGGCCAAAGTTTGTGGCTCTTCCCATCAGGAGGTGGAGTCTATCTCCACCTCTTCGCACCTGGGCTCCCCTTGTGACTTTTTTTAGCCAAGAAGACAGTAGCAACTGTGAGTCAAGCAGAAAGCGGAAGAGTGCGTGCACACTGGGGTTTGCATGATTCTAGTCAATAGAGCAGAGTTCCCAGGCTAGCCTGCTGGATGAGACACACAGGGCCCAGCCTCCCCTCAATGTTCCGGCCTACAGCCTGCTAATCAGATGGTCCAGCCACATGCCAACCAGCCAGCTGAGCAAACCCAGTAGAAATCACTCAAGTTGGCCCAGACCAGGACACCCCAGCTCTCCAAGAGAACTGTGAACTAAGTAACAGTTGTTATTTTAAGTCACTGAGTTTGGTTTTTTACTTGTGGTAAAATATACATAACATGAAATTGACCATCTTGACCATTTGTGAGCGTGCACTTCAGGAGTGCTAAGTCACACTGTTGTGCACCCAGTCTCCAGAATTAAGCCACTCCGTTTTGGGGTGGTTACCCAACGAAAGCTAACTGATAACACTGACATAACAGACTTCAAGAGCTTCTCCAGTGCCTGGAACACAGAACTCAATAAATGCTGTCTATTAATATTACTATTATCGTTATTAATTTGATTATTCTCACAGTTTAATCCCCTAATTCCATTCACCTGCCAAACTACTGTTCCAAAACTACTGCTTTCATAGTGCCACAGGTGCATCTGACCATTGCCTGCTTCACGGAATACAGCTCAGCTCCTGGACTCCCACATGTACCCACTGCACTTTGCACTCAATTCCAGCCACACACACTGTGCTTAGTCCTACCTACATGACTGGCTCATACTGGCTTTCCCCACAGAGGATCCTCCCCCACTAATCTAAATCTAATACCTCTTTTCAAGGCCCTACACTTTGCAAAGCACTTCTGTGTTTTTTAAAAACTTTTCACTGTAAAACAGTTCTACTTCACTAAAATTTCCTGAAA
Organism: Globicephala melas; assembly: GCF_963455315.2. NCBI lineage: Eukaryota > Metazoa > Chordata > Mammalia > Artiodactyla > Delphinidae > Globicephala > Globicephala melas. The sequence goes on along the minus strand of NC_083319.1, from coordinate 107,920,216 downwards.
TCTCAATGTACTTAAGATGACTTGGCACTTCCTAGGTATCTTTTGTACACCTGCTCTCCATCAGGCTGGGAACCGACTGAGGATACACGGTTTCCAGTCTGTGTCCATCACACAAAGCGTGTTCAGCTTTTAGCTGAATCTGGACGACCCTCTGCTTAATGTGACTCTCTGGCCCATCACCTTAATGACCAGCAGCATGATGGGGTCAAGAGAGTGAGCTCTGGACTCAGACTGCCAGGGTCAAAGGCAGTCTCCACCAGTGAACAGCTGTGGGACCTCAGGCAATAACTAACCTCTCTGTGCCTTTTTTTTCATCTATAAAAACAGGAAAAATAATAGTAGCTTCCTCACAGGGTTACTGGAAGGTTTAAATAATACACGTTAGGAGGCACTGGGCACACAGTAAGAGCACAATAAATGTTAGCCATTATTATGACACCCTTTACCTAAAAGGTAAAGATCTAGGTTTAAAAAGTCTTTCAGGAGGACATCAAGATGGAAGAACAGACCTTGAAGGGATCTGGGCTGACCATGGTTCTAAGTCCACAGCATGGTGAGACTGCCTAAAAAAGTCAATGAACCAAACAGACTTAATTGATATTTATATAATTAAAGTGGCAGGATACACTTTCCTCTCAAGTACTCACAGAATATTCTCCAGGATAGATCACCTCTTGGGTCACAAACCAAGCCTCTGTAAATTTAAGAAAATTGAAATCGTATCAAGTATCTTTTTCAAACCACAACACCATGAGATTAGAAATCAATTACAGGAAAAAAATTGTAAAAAATACAAACACATGAAGGCTAAACAATACGCTACTAAATAACCAAGAGATCACTGAAGAAATTAAAGAGGAAATAAAAAAAATACCTAGAAACAAATGACAATGAAAACACGACAACCCAAAACCTATGGCACGCAGGAAAAGCAGTTCTAAGAGGGAAGTTTATAGCAATACAATCCTACCTCAAGAAACAAGAAAAATCTCAAATAAACAACCTAACCTTACACCTAAAGCAGCCAGAGAAAGAACAAACAAAACCCAAAGTTAGTAGTAGGAAAGAAATCATAAAGATCAGAGCAGAAATAAATGAAATAGAAACAAAGAAAACAATAGCAAAGATCAATAAAACTAAAAGTTGGTTCTTTGAGAAGATAAACGAAATTGATAAACCTTTAGCCAGACTTATTAAGAAAAAAAGGGAGAGGACTCAAATCAGCAAAATTAGAAATGAAAAAGGAGAATTTACAACTGACATCACAAAAATACAAAGGCTCATAAGAGACTATACAAGCAACTATATGCCAATAAACTGGACAACCTGGATGAAATGGACAAATTCTGAGAAAAGTACCTTTCAAGACTGAACCAAGAAGAAATAGAAAATATGAACAGACCAATCACAAGTAATGAAATTGAAACTGTGATTAAAAATCTTCCAGCAAACAAAAGTCCAGGACCAGATGGCTTCACAGGTGAATGCTATCAAACATTTAGAGAAGAGCTAACGCCTATCCTTCTCAAACTCTTCCAAAAAATTGCAGAGGGTGGAACACTCCCAAACTCATTCTATGAGGCTACCATCACCCTGATACCAAAACCAGTCCAAGATATCACAAAAAAAGAAAATTACAGGTTAATATCACTGATGAAAATAGATGCAAAAATCCTCAACAAAATACTAGCAAACAGAATCCAACAACAGATTAAAAGGATCATACACCATGATCAAGTGGGATTTATTCCAGGGATGCAAGGATTCTTCAATATACACAAATCAATTAATGTGATACACCATATTAATAAATTAAAGAATAAAAACCATATGATCATCTCAATAGATATAGAAAAAGCTTTCAACAAAATTCAATACCCATTTACGATAAAAACTCTCCAGAAAGTGGGCATAGAGGGAACCTACCTCAACATAATAAAGGCCATATATGACAAACCCACAGCAAACATCATTCATAATGGTGAAAAACTGAAAGCAATTCCTCTAAGATCAGGAACAAGCCAAGGGTGTCCACTCTCGCCACTATTATTCAACATAGTTTTGGAAGTCCTAGCCATGGCAATCAGAGAAGAAAAAGAGATAAAAGGGATACAAATTGGAAAAGAAGTAAAACTGTCACTTTGCAGATGACATGATACTATCCAGAGAAAATCCTAAAGATGCAACCAGAAAACTACTAGAGCTAATCAATGAATCTGGTAAAGTTGCAGAATACAAAATACACAGAAATCTCTTCCATTCCTATACACTAACAACGAAAGGGCAGAAACAGAAATTAAGGAAACAATCCCATTTACCACTGCAACAAAAAGAATAAAATACCTAGGAACAAACCTACCTAAGGAGGCAAAAGACCTGTCCTCAGAAAACTGTAGAACACTGATGAAAGAAATCAAAGATGACATAAACAGATGAAGAGATATACCATGTTCTTGGATTGGAAGACTCAATATTGTGAAAATGACCATACTACACAAAGCAATCAACAGATTCAATGCAATCCCTATCAAACTACCACTGGCATTTTTCACAGAACTAGAACAAAAAATTTTACAATTTGTATGGAAACACAAAAGACCCTGAATAGCCAAAGCAATCTTGAGAAAGAAAAATGGAGCTGGAGGAATCAGGCTCCCTCCCTCACTGTAAGATAACACCTCCTAAAAACCAGAACTCTCTGGAGATGGGCAGTCTCCAGAGGTAGTGAATTACCTGTCACAGGAGGTGTTCAGGAAACTGTATATCCTGGATTGTAAAGCAGTGACTATTTTTCTGTTTTGGGTCACAGATCCCTGGAAGCATCTAATAATAGTGAACAGAATTCTTTTTCCCCCAAAACACACAAATATACAGTAACATAAGTATCTGCAAATAATTTCAGGAAAGGGCCAAGTAAGAACTCTTAGCCAGAATCTCCTAATTAAACAAATATCTATTGATCAAGACACAGGAGAAATTTAAGGCTGTATTTCCTTTAGGCATCCCTCAAAAGATTAATCCCCTATCCCAGCCAGCGGTGATTTTTCCCTTCTGTGAATTTCCTTATGGCATTTACTATATTCTGCCACAGTTACTTAAGTTTCTCTTGTTTAAAAACCTAGAGGTATCTTGAGGGCATTGCATCCACCTTTTGTTCATTAATTCACTAAAGGTACATCAAACAAGACTCCTGTTTTCAAATAGCTTAAAGTCCAGAATCAAACATAGAATCTTAAATCTGAAAGGTACTTTGGGAACATAAAACCCATAGACAAATAACAGCAATACAAGACTATGGGACTGATATAAGGTGAAACAGTGCTAGAGAAAATGGTCGAGGGAGGGTCACAGGTAACATTAAAAGGCATCTCGTTATGGTGACTTCCTAAGCTTTCTATGAACAATTTTATAACATTTTATCGACCTGACAAGACAATGAGCTCTTTGGGTGTCTTATTTGTCTATACATGTTATCCTGCCCTTCTGCACCCAGTATAAAGCCTAAAGCAGAACAGATGTTTAATAAATATCTGCTGAATGGTCAACAGAGGTGGTATTCATAGAAGCCAGACCTTGAAGGATGAGAAGGATTCTGAGTTATAAGGCAAAGGGAAAACTTTTCTTTCTGATGAGAAACTGAAGTGTTTTAATAAAGAACAACAACTAAGAGTATAAACACAGGACGGTTTTGTGTTACTTCCATTGGGGAAAAGAATTTAGAACTTTTGATATAACCCCACTAATTCAGTTGAATGTGTCTATTTATTCAATAATCACTTAATGATTTTCTTGTTGGAATAAATACCTTTGTAAGTATTCATTTAACAAAGGGTACAGGAGTGAGGAAGGTGAAATATAAATAAAACCAAGTCTGGCCTTCAAGCAGCCAACAGGGTAACTAATCGACAGATATAGAGAAAATTAATAAGAACTTGCAAAAGTAGACAAGTATTCTAAAAACCTCAGGGAGCACTGAGGAAGAAGGGCTTGATCAGACTGCAGGAAAGGGGGAGAAGCTTATGGAGGTGGTGTAACTGAAAACTGGAAGGATGAGTAAGGTTTCATTCCAGAAAAGGTATTCGTGACATTTGCATAGTTCATTACGTTCACAAAATTCTTTCACACGTCCTCTCCCACTTAATCTACCCATGCAGTCTCAGTTTTGTAACCCACATATTAGAACCCAGAAAAACATCTATCTCAGGGACAGAACGCAATATGAAGCAAAACTACTTGAAAACCAATGTCGTGAACGAAAATTAACATTTTAGGCAGCAAGACAACTTGGGGATGGGGGCGGATGCCTAGGAGACCAAGGGCAGCTGGGCCCGACATCTGATTAAGGAGAGGGGAACCAGGCTGGAAGGGCAGGGCCGCCTGACAGGGGTCAGGGGGTTGCTCCCCCGAGGGAAGGAGGGAGCCCGAGGCGCTTGGCACCCATTGGCCGCAACCCTGGCCCTCGATTCTGGGCCCTGCCGGCCAGGCCCAGAAGCCGGCGGTCGCGCGCAGCCTCCCGGCTCCGCCGGGATGCAGGGATGCTCGGCCCACCTGGTCCATCTTGGGCATCACCTTCCGCCGGCCCCCCATCTGGAAGCGCAGCAGGTTGTAGAACTCCTCGGGGTGCCCCAAGCACTTCACGAACTCCATGCTGGCTGCGGCGAACTGTCGGACCTCGGAGCTCACCTCGCGGATACCTCGGGATGGCCCCTACCCGCAACCAAAGAAGGATTAGTCGGCGGTTGGGGCGGGGCGGAGGCGGGCCCAGCGCGGCGAAGGCGAGCCCCGCGCGGCGGCGCCACGCCCACTTCCCAACCAACTTCAATTGGCCTCGGTCTCTCGCGTCGCTGCCCGTGGGCTCGCGGGGTGGACTGGCGAGCGCTGATTGGCCTGGGCCGCTCGCACCAGCAAGATGCCGGCCAATCGGCGGCGGGATGTGTCTGGCGTGAGGACCACATCCTAGAAGCTAATTGGAGGGAGAGAAAGAGGCAGGCGAGCGGGATTGGTGCTCCTAATGGGGGCGGGCCTTTGCTTTCCTCTGTTTTCCCAGTGCAGGGCTGGAGGAGCGAACCGAGACTTTGAGAAGCCCCCCGAGGTGGAGCTCAGTGCGTGGGAGGCTGGCTCCGAACGGGCTTTAGCTGAGAGCCCAGCGGGCCAGAGCCCGCTAAGCCCTCCACGTGTTTGTCCTGCCAGGCAGATTAGCTCTTCCGGGACGCGCTCGGCTCACAGCCGCGCCTCGAATGGGTGCAATCAGCCTGAGGCTTCGAGCACGTAAATTTTGTCCCAAAAAAGGATCTGAAGCGTTTCTACGGCCTATCAAAGGGTGATGTGGAAATTTTTATCTCGATCCTAGAGCACTCACAAGCCCTGGAAAAACACGTGCTACCCCAACCACCAAATCTATTTTAACACCGCAATCAGTGATCCTTTTAAAAATTAAGGCAGCTCTCATCACTGCCTAAAAACCCTGCAGTATCTGTCCATTTTACTCGGTAAAAGCCAAAGTCCCCATGAGGGTCTAAAAGCTCTGCACGAATAGCCCTCCATCCCCATTACGTCTCACCTGCATTTTCAAACCCCTCCCTCCTTGGCCCCAGGACTTGTCTACACTTCCTTCTTCCTGTAATATTTTTTCCCCCGGATATGCAATTGGCTAACTCGCTCGCCTCCTTCAAGTCTTCGCTGAACCCTCACCTCATTTAGGCCCATCCCATCACACTGTTTTATACTACAGCTTGCCCCACCCTCACCACTGCCGACTCCCCGGCCTGCTCTAGTCTTTCCCGTCCTAGTGTTACTAAGGTCTTTGGACTCTTTAGTCAATAGAAATTGATGAAGCCAGATCAGGAATTCAGGCAAGGCGTTACTGGGACTCCAAGGAGTGAAGACAAGTAACCGGTACCCCTGCTCACTCTCTGAAGGGGGGAGAGCTTGTTCCTTAAATGGGGGGGAGGTAGAGGCAGATCAGTGGGTGGTGGGTGGGGCCGGAGGGGCGGCTTAGGTGGTCTGCCCACCCCTTCGGTGGTACTGTGTGCAGGGATCATGTAGTACCTGCTTTTGTTCCTGGCGCCTCAGAAGTGCCAGTTGGGTTTTGGTCTTTTTGTATCTTATTGTTCAGGATTTGCCCCAACTGCCCACGCAGTTATTTTTAGTCCCTTATAGTTTCTTTGTATTCTGTTGCTCATTTGTCCGGGTGCAAGCACTACAGGAAAGGGTCTCAGGTCCCAGCCTATCTCAGCACTGATCACGTTCTGATATAAAATACATAGTTTACTTACGATGTTTAGTGTCTGTTTTTCCTTGCTAGAATATAAGTTCAATGACGACAGACTTTGTTTTGTTTGCTCACATACCCCCAAGCCTCCAGAACAGTGCAACTCTTTGATGTCCCCTCAGCATTGCAAACTTAACATTGCCCTAACTGGACTCTCTCTCCCATTGAGACTGCTTCTCCTGTGAATGGCACTAACCGCCTCCCAGTTGCCTAATTATAAAATCCAAATGTCATCCCTAACTCCTCCTTTCTCTCCCTACACCTGCCCTTTGTAAGTCATTCAACAGTTCTCTGGAATCCAAGAAACAAACATCTCTCCTCTTAATCTTTCCTCTCTGCTCCGGCGAGGTTCAAGCCCCACCTTCTCTCTCAAACTGTTACAGGTCAGTTTACCATCTCTCTCTCTCTATCCATTCCCATGTAACAGCTTGAGTAATCTCAATCTTTCAGTTTTATTTTATAAGGTATTATGATTTTAATTAGCTTAAGGTGAGACCCTGTGGGCTTCTTGACTTTGGTTCCACGAGTCCAGTCTGGCAACACAGAAAAACAGACTGAAGGGAGCTTCGCTGAGAACTGACTCATTTACCTACAATTTCTTTGCGTTGTATCTGATGTTTGGTCCTTTTTTAAACTCTGTCAAGTTATAACTTTATATCTCTACTTGCATACTGCTTTTGGCCAGAAGACATAAAGCTAAGAGTTTTAGCACTCCCCTGCCTGTTAAAAGGACCCTGTAGAAAAAACATGCCCTTCTTTCTATTTTAAATTGCACAAAGGAAATGCCTTTCAAGATAAAATCTGAGAATTCTGGCATAGAATAAAAATCCTCCCATCATTTGTCACCTACATTCCCTTTGGATTTCAGCCTCCTATTCAGTCACTCGACAACTCTCAAACCCTGATCCAGCCCTGGCAGCACTCACCACACAGGCCACAGTAGTTCATACCCCAGGACTCAAGTAATTCACCTGCCCTGAATGCCCTTCCTCCGTCCTCACCAAGTTACCTGCCACGCCTTCATTACAGCTCAGGTGGACTCCCCTGCTTCAGGAACCCTCTTCTGAAGCTCCCTGGCCTCTCCTTTATCTGTTCTTCAGATTTAACAAACACCCACTGAGCACCGACAACAATGTGGCAGACACTGGAAATAACAGAGACAAAGTAGGTGAGGTTCCATCTCCCTCCCAAAGAGGGAGAGACAGAAGCATCTGGCACGGTGCTGCTGTTTACTAGGCACAGCTGGAGCCTCCCTCAGCTCCGCAGTCGGGTCCAGGTGCCCAGCCAGAGACTGTGGGAATGGACAGACAGACAGTGACCAGACCATATACAGTATCACAGTTCTGTCCCACAGCCTCTGCACCAACTGGCCTGGAATAGTCAGGTCTTGATCAATTGCTTCTGTATTCTTTGCCTCCACTTCCAACTCAGGACCAACCACAGAAAGCCAAACATGCTCCCCAAACCAATCACGTAAGACAGCCCACTTCGAGTTAGTCTGCTTCCAGCATCCCCTTGCCAACTTCCTCCCATCAGAGCACAATGATGAGTTCATTTTTTCTTTTTTGATAAAGTTTTCCCACTCCCTGCCTGCCTCTGAGTTTCTGCCACATGCAAGTGGTGGGGGCTGATGCCCTTGCTATAGCAAGCTCTGAATAAAGGGCCTCACTTGCTTATTCTTATTTTGGTGGTCTTTATTTCCACAAACCTCAGTACTTCAATGATGTTCAGCGGTCACTCTCATCCTGAACTTTCTGTATGTTAATTATCCCTTGTCTGACTCTTCACCTCACCTTGAACCCCTCAAGGTCAGGGACAGTGTCTAAACAGGGTACCTGGCACAGTACTTGCCACTTAAGAAGTCTCCATTACTTCTTATTAAGTATCAGGGCTTGAAATAGGGACTGTACTGGAACTTTTAGAACACAGACAGGCAGTCACCTATCCAATCCCCCGCCCCCCCCACAAAAAAGCACTTTACAATAACCTACTAAAGTGCTTCTAACACTCTGTTGTAACAAGCCCGCCTCCTCCTACTAGTACAGAAGTTTCCTTGTTTATCATTGTATTCCCAGAACTAGCATTTAGGAGGCATTTAAAAAATATTTTAGATGGCTAAGGCCACTGAAACCTCACACAAAATTGCAAGTTTTTTACAACGTCAGTAATCATGAAACTCCAGCTCATAAGTAACTCTTTACCCTGGAATCTGCTGAGTCCAAATGCATCACCTCTCTCCCTTCTAAGTGAAACCGGGACTCGCTGACTCTGTACCCCATCCCTCAACTGCAGCCTTTCCTTACGTCCAACAGGCACGCAGGCCACAGGAGTCATTCCCACTGTTCACCTCGCCAGCCCTGTAGGTTCTGTACCACCATCCTCTTCTCTTAACCCTCATTCAGCCCACCTCTGCTATCCCTGCCTTTCCCCTTTGCAGAAGTAACTTGAGACTTTCCGCCGAGAGCCTCCTGCCAGGATGAATGATAACCTCGCAGAGGGCTGCAGTAGCTGTGCTTTCTGTTGGCAGTCCACGTTTCCGCTTCCCCGCTGCTTCCATGCGGAACCCAGTCTATGCAGTTCCGATGCAGAACTCATGGTGCGGCCATCAGCCTTTACAACTCAACTGCTAGGTGCTACTATTTTCCCCCAATACAGACTGAAGTCAGAGAAATGATGTCAGCTCCTAAGAGGACAGGGTAGACTGAGGATTATTCTTCCATGTCTTGCTCTATAATCTTTTGTATGGCTTGAATCTTTTGATGTATTTTTTAAAATAATTTTAAACAACTTAAAAAAATAAGGATTCTCCTTTGCCCTCTTGGACTTCTACCGTTCATACCCTGACGACCTTCAACTGTGGGTTCATCCAGCATCCCTCTTTGGTTTTGACCCTAAGCTACTGGAGACTGCTGTACAAAGTTGGGAAACGGAGCGACTACTCTGGTCTCTAGTGTGGCTCTATAACCCTCCCTTGAGCCCTAAGCGGCTCTAACTTCCCCTCCTAGCTGTTACAAACCTCCCCACTCCTACTCTGTGCCAGCTGGTTTTCTCTGGGTCTACTTTTCTTTCCCCACCGGAGCCCAGGTGTCTCTAAGTGCTGGCGCTGGTGTCTCTCTCCCTCCTGGATTTCCCCTCACCCGATCACACACGAATCCTCACATCACACCCATCCTTTCATCACTCTCCCTCCCTGACCCCCTTTCTCATTTCTTTCAAGGACAACCTTTTTTAAAAAAAACATTTATTTATTTGGCTGCGCCAGGTCTTAGTTGCGGCACGCTGGATCTTTTTTTTTTAAGTTGTGGCATGTGGGCTCTTAGCTGCAGCATGCATGTGGGTTCTAGTTCCCTGACCAGGGATTGAACCTGGCCCCCTGCATTGGGAGCTCGTAGTTTTAACCACTGGACCACCAGTGAAGTCCCTCAAGGACAACCTTCTTGAAGAGCAGAGCACACTCACTGATCCCTGGGCTCCCACCCAGTCCTCAGCCCCTGCAGACTGGCTACCACTCCACACAAATGGCTCTTGAAGGTCATGACCTCAAATTCGACCAAATCGAGGTCATGATCTCAAATTCAACCAACCGTCAAACTCGAAGGCCTCTTCTCCGACGTGTGCACCACTGGCTGCCCCCCGAAGTTCCTTCCTCCTGTTTTATCTGATCTTCCATTGGCTTGTCTTCTCTTGCCCCTTGAACAAAAGACCTTCTAAAGGTTCCCCTGTGACCTCCATCCTTCTCATGCCGCATGATCGCCTTGTTAACCTTCTCGAACCGACCCTCAGCTGTGAGGAAAGCTCCCAAATCCATACCTGCAAGCCTGCACTTGTGGGGAGCCAGGCCCATTTCCTGGGTGTGTTGTCCCCCCACTTAGGTGCAGGTGCCTCAAGCTCAGCACACAGGGTCTGACTGTCTCCTCACGGAACCTGCTCAGCTCCCGTGACTCTCTGTCTCAGTGGCGAGGTGGGGGCAGCTTCCTCCAGCTCTCAGCCCCCTCCCTCCCTCGTTTTCACATCCAGCCAGCTGACGCGTAAGAGCCCATCACCGTGGTGACCCTCCCATCTCTTCTTCTTTCCACACCCACGGCTGTTTCTAGTTGTGTTGCTGCTTTTCTCAGCAACTGCAACAGCATTTCCCCTTTTCTACCAATCGCAGTGGGTGCCCACCCGCACGCAGGCTGTGATGCCTGTCCAGCCCACCCCCCTCTTGTACTCCAGACCCTGACAGATGTTGACTTACAGGAAATGGCCTGTCTGGGTACCATCTTGGCCCTGAGCTAATGCCTGCCATAAGGTGGCTTTCCCCGCTGTGGACAACTCCTAGTGACTTAAGACAGACAAGTATAAGGGTGCATGTTCACCTTTCTCCCTGCCTTGCTCCTTCTAAATGGATCCATCCGACCAACCCAACAAGTCCTAAACAGCATCTTCACAAAGAGCTCAGTTATGTACAGTGAAAGAACCTTTACTGCCAAATAAAGGTGACAACACAAAGTAACAAAGAGCTTTATTTTCATGTCCTGGTTTCTTCTAGGTTTTGCTAACGACCTGGATTCCTGCACTGTTGAGCATGTCAACTGTCACAAACACGTCACCTTGGGGAGGAAACAAGTCGCTTTTTTCTAAAGCCCATGGACACACCGGGAAGGGGGCCAGCTCCCTGGTCCCCCCGTTTCCCCTCCTTCTCCTGGCATCTCTGTCCCATGGGAAGGGTCCAGGCAGGAGGCTGAACCTGAGCAACACTCTCCTGTTACTCCCTCCCTCATCCCTGGATCCCTCTTGGGGAACCAAGAAGGATAATTCCCTTTTCCTGGTTCTCAAATGGAGGGACTTAACACCAGCCAATGTTTCAAAACCAAAACCAAACCAAACCAAACCAAACCCCTGCAAAGCGATGCTGGCTCAGCTGTCTTCCACTGGCTCTCATTTTCGCCGCCCCACTGTCACTCCGGGAGGTTTCCCCTTAACTGCCATCGCGATTTGCCTCATCTGTCAACAGTGGTGGGATTAGATAGGAAGAATTAACCAGAACTAGAAAAGAACAAAATCGGACCCTGTGGAAACTGCCTCAGCCTGAACTCCGGTGAGATGAACACCAACAGCACTGGCATCCCGACCCCACTCCCCCAATTCCTGTCCCCAGTCCCAAACCTGCCCACCACTGCTGTGGCGACACTCAGGCATCACGGTCCCTCAAGGGCAAGGCTCTGCGTAGAAGGGGCCCGAGCACCCGAGGAGGGCGGCACCTGCTCTGGCTCGTCCAGCGACAACCTGGGCTGGCACTGGGGGCACCACCACGTGAGCCTCTGGAAGCCCCCTGGAGGTCCCAGTGCCTCCTTCACAACCTGGTGCCCAGCAGGGCACCACTCCTTCTGGTAGATCTGCGTGTGCTGCTGTCTGCCCTGGAACTTGCCCCGCAGCCAGCCTGCACTGAAGGCCACCACGTGGTCCACCAGGGCCTCGAGGCGCGGAAGACCCAGGAGTGAGCCGGGAGAAAGCGGGTGGATCCCAGCTCTGAACAGGACCTCGTTCTTAATGATGTTCCCTAGAAGGAGGCAGGGAGGGGACAAGGGAAGGAAAAAGGACACATCCATAAGGAAAGCTGGCCACATAATTAACAAAACAGAGCGCAGCTGATACGATGGCAGCGGAGAGCATCTCAGGAAGATCCAGCGTGGCCGAGAAGCTCTCGGGCAAGCCTCACACTGAATCATCCGGCCCGTCTGCGAAGTAGTTGCTAACACTTACCCTTTAGGTTGTTGTGAAGACAAAATGACATAAAACTCACGCGTGGCCCATGTTACAGCAAAGAGATTAACAAAATGGGCTCCGGACCTGAGTGCCTGGCTGTGAATCCCGGCCCAACCAGATCCCGGCTACCTGACCCTGGTGAATTCCCTGCCTTCTTGAGGCTTCCGTTTCCTGGTCTGTAAAGCGCGGGTAGGTTCCCCGGTTTTCGTGGGCAGTAAATGAGAATTCTCACACACACATACAAATGCTGAACACTGTGCTGGTACGTAGAGAGGAATCAATAAATACTAGCTGTTATTATTATTTAAAATGTCAAGCATGATGCCTGAAATATAGAAAGTGTTTAGGAGGTACTATTATATTATTTTCCTACTCCTGCCTCATTTGCTGTGAAGTCAACCTCGACCTCTCCTTCCTGAATCAGTAAGTTTCTTCAAAATGTCCCAACAGTGCACTTTCTTTAACCTCTACTAGGCATTTATCATAGTCTATCTTTAGCTCCAGGGGGCTGAGTCCATGCTTGCTGGGTCACTAAACAACCCTCTCCTTCAGGAGAGAAGGTGAGCTCGGTGGAGGCCAGGCGTTTGGCACGTGTGGTGCAGATGGACAGGTGAAAAGGCTGCTCTTTCCAAGAGCTTCACAGTCACACAAAATTTCTCTCTAAAATTCGCCAGCAGACTACCTGCTTCATATCTCAGCTGTGCCCTTAGAGCAATGTGTCTTTTGCTTTAGTTTCTTCATCTGAATGAAGGGAAAACTAGTAAGTGGCCATCTTGAGGAAGAGCAGTAAGGATGAACCCACGTACCTAGCACAGTGGAGTCACCTGAAAAATGTCGGGTGTTCTGATTATCGTTTGTAACAACAGCCGGTTACACAGCATTTCTCTTGCTAATTTACCCCAAAGGCTGCTCCTGGAAGCCTGTGCTCCTCTGGGTGCAGGGTCTGCGTTTGTTCTACTATACTTCAATTAAAAAATAAATTAGGGCTTCCCTGGTGGTGCAGTGGTTGAGAGTCCACCTGCTGATGCAGGGGACGTGGGTTCGTGCCCCGGTCCGGGAAGATCCCACATGCCGTGGAGCAGCTAGACCTGTGAGCCATGGCCGCTGAGCCTGCACGTCCGGAGCCTGTGCTCCACAATGGGAGAGGCCACAGCAGTGAGAGGCCCGTGTACCGCAAAAAACAAACAAACAAACAAACAAAAAATAAATTAAAAAAAAAAAAGGATGGAGGGGATGTGATCCCTGCCCTCTAGAAGGTCATGCTCCAATGTGGCTATCAGGCAGACTACGACTGATAATATAATTAGGGTAGGAGAGAAGTTAGAAATGGCCTGATCTACTCCCTCATTTTAAAAACGAGGGAAGTGGAGCTAAGGAGCCCAGGTGATCGTCCAGCATCACTGACACCAGTGGCGGGTGCCAGTTTCCTGCCTCCTGGACGAGGGACTTTTTCATTAGGTCGGTCAGCAGGATCACCCTCTGCCATCAGCCATACCTAAGCCTGAGAAGTATCTCTGGTCCAACAGCGTATAGCAGACGGGTTGCTCCCGGCCCAGAGCTTCCAGGGCCTGTCCTCGATGGAACTTTTCCGACAAGATGTCAGAGGTGGGTCTGACCACCGGGCAAGAGGAGCTCCACACCATCCGACAGTTATAGAAGGCCAAGAAGCCGCCCCCGCCGAAGTGCAGGACCAGCCTGGGAAGAGAGGAGAGGTCACAGTGCACAGGGCTGTGACAGCAGCATCAGGTCACACGTGCACACACAGCTCCCACTCCGCTCAGGATAATCTGGGGAAGCTAAGGTCCCAGAGGAGAAAAGGGATGGCTCTGCCAGAATTGTTAAACTCTCACGGCCAAATGGAGTAATTAAAAGAAAATGTCTACTCTCTCCTTTTTTCTGATAATAACAATACGTGTTGGCAGAAGACAACTTGGGACGTACAGAAAAGTCTCAAGTCCAGGAGGTGTGGCTATGGCACAAAGCAGGGCTTGTTAAGGAAGGAGGACAGAGAAACTGATGCCAGGTAGGCACCTCTCCCAGTCCCGGGCAAGATCTACCAAGAAAGACACATACACACACCGCCCCCACCAGGGACACAGGAGAAACCTCATGAACCCTGATAAGCAATAACGGGCTACTCTGTGAGGGGAGAGACTCGGGCTGCAGCTGGACTCCAAGACTCACGTATCTGACCTGGGTGGTATCTTATGTGAAAGTAAAGGGACAGCTTGAGAGGAACAGGACTCAGAAAAACACCTACGCATAGTACCTGCGGTAATTACTCAAGGAAAAGTACATCCCAACAGAAATTAAATCAGCAAGGATCTCAAGAGGAGGGGAGATGGAAAGGATGGATGGAAAGATTAGCACTGGACTCTGTCACGTCTACTGTGAGATCCGAGTGGCCTGCAATCATAACAGTGCACCTGTAATCCAAGTGTGAGGAAAGGATTCTCTGAACAAAAAGACACCTATATTAGTGTGTTTTTAATATTAATTAATTTAATTATACATAACTAACAGTGTAGTTAATTAACAATACGGAACTAAAATTCTAAACTATCTCAGCAGACACAAGAGATGGGGTAGAAATGGCAGGAAAGTACAGAAGTAGAAATATTTTAAAGGTCTCATCTCAGATGGAGGGGGGAAAGAGAGTGAGCAAAATACCATTGTTAATAATAAGGGAGAGATTATTAATTTAATACTATTAAAAATTTGATAGTTATTAACTCAGGGAAAAAAACAGATATCATTTAAAGATAATATTATTACCAAAAGAATAAAGATGAATAGCAGTACTTCCAAATTAACAGAGGTTTAAAAAAAAAAGGAAGAAAAGAGACTTCCCTGGTGGCGCAGTGGTTAAGAATCCGCCTGCCAACGCAGGGGACACAGGTCCGAGCCCTGGTCCGGGAAGATCCCACATGCCGCGGAGCAACTGAGCCCATGCGCCACAACTACTGAGCCTGTGCTCTAGAGCCCATGAGCCACAACAAGAGAAGGCACCACAATGAGAAGCCCACGCATCGCAACAAAGAGTAGTAGCCCCCGCTCACTGCAACTAGAGAAAGCCCGCACACAGTAACAAAGACCCAATGCAGCCAAAAATAAAATTAATTTTTAAAAAAAGGAAGAAATGTGATAAATCCAACAGAAAAAAGAAAACAAGGGACAATAAAACTACAAATGAAAGAAAATCCAAATAGCACAGTTACCCCATTTCAAAACAAGGAGTTTGCATCTGAGTTTAAAGAGATACAAAAGCCTGCTATTTACTGTTTATAGCAAGCATACCTAAAATAAGTGAAAAAACAGACCTACAACTAAGTGGAAAAAAGACCAGGGGGTGAGCCAACCAAACATGGAGTGGCACTGTTAACATCAAAGAGAAGCAGAATTAGGGCTAAAGGCAGAGACAGGGTCCAGGATTGTTTAATAATGAAGCTGCAAAGAACCTTTGAGAGTCAGGGACACTGATGCCTGGGACCAAGGGCAGCAAAACACAGAAACAAAAACGAAAGACAAGGAGAAACTCTATAAAACCACAACTAGCCTGGGGGACTTCAATGATCCTCTTCCCAAGTTTTGCATATTAAACAAAAAAAAATAAGCAAAGGGCTTCCCTGGTGGCGCAGTGGTTGAGAGTCCGCCTGCCGATGCAGCGGACACGGGTTCGTGCCCCGGTCCGGGAAGATCCCACATGCCGCGGAGCGGCTGGGTCCGTGAGCCATGGCCGCTGAGCCTGCGCGTCCGGAGCCTGTGCTCCGCAACAGGAGAGGCCACAACAGTGAGAGGATCGCGTACCGCAAAAAACAAAAACAGAGAAAAGCTGAGCTATCAAAACAATAACCTGTTCTTAACATTTACAGAATGTTTTTCTTTTTTTGTTTGTTTGGTTTTTGTCAGAATGTTTTACTTTTAATGAACATTCTATCTTCATTTATGTACACAAAACGTAAGCAAAGATCAATTATGTGTTTGGCTGCAAATCTTGATGCCAAAAGTAGAAAATTTACAGGCTGCCACCCTGATCGTAATCCAATAAAAAAAATTAAAACAAAAACCCCAAAAAAGATGACCACAAACACTCAAAGATTTGAAAAATTAGGAAATAATCTTCCATGTGGTTAGTATACAAAACTATTAATTATTTGAAAGACCCACAAAGTAGATAAAACTCAGGCAAGCCTAATAAAGAAAAAAAGGGGGTAGGGCAGGCAAAGCAAAATATGCAACATGGAAGGAGTTATAACGTGACAGGAAGAGATTCAAAAATAAGTGAATGACATGAGTTCACTGTGTGGCAATAAATCTGAAGGCCTGCAGGACAAGCCTTGTTAGTGGAAGAGCGTTCCAATCGCCCCGGCTGGTGACCGGGTCCGGAATCAGCCAACGAGCCCAGCTTCGGGGCCATGAGAGGTTTCCTGGGGGTTTCGGGGAAAGCTCTCCTTGCTCATCTGAACTTTAGAAATGACCCTCTCTCCTCTCTTCCTCTTTTCTTGTGTGGATATAAGGCCTGGAACTGCAGGAGTCTCCTGCTGCTGGTCTAAGGACAAAAGCAACATGTGGCAAAGTGCAAAGTCAGGAGAATCACAAGAATGTGAAGCCAGAGGCTTGCACCTGCGTCAACGCCTCAGCCCGCACTCCCTCTGAGCTTCTAACGTGGTTGACCCCTGAACAACTTGGGGGTTGGGACACTGACCCTCTGAATAGTTGAAAATCCGCGCACGTAACTTGCAGCCGGCCTCTGTATCCACGGTTCCGTACCCACGGATTCAACCAACCTCAGAGTGAGTCATGCAGCAATGTAATATTACTATTGAAAAAATCCCCGTGTAAGTGGCCCCGTGCGGTTCAAACCTGTGTTGTTCAAGGGTCAACTGTCTGTGAGTCAAAAGAATCTCACCATTCAAGCCAGTCTGAGGTTTTCTTTTTTTCTCTCTCTCTCTCTTTGTTTTTGGCCTCACCATGCGGCTTGCGGGATCTTAGCTCCCCGACCCGGGATCAAACCCAGGCCCTCGACAGTGGAAGCGCCAAGTCCTAACCATTGGACGGCCAGGGAACTCCCGATCTGAGTTATTTTTATTGTCCCAAGCATCTTACTGGCCTTACATAATACCATAAACAAAGACTGTAGTTCTGGACATGAAAAAATATATAATTATGAAACTAGAAAAGTATTTTGATTTGGAGATAGAAGGAGCCTTCTTTAGCAAGAGGATAAAACTTAAGAGCTATCAAGGAAAATACTGACCACTCACTACCTACAAACTAAAAATCCTGAATGCCTAAAGGCACAAACACCATCAAAGGACACAGACAGGCTGGAAACACTAGCACCACACATCACAGAGGTTAACACACAAGGTCCGAAAGCCCCTACAAGTTGATAAAAAGTACACAAAAAACTCAGTGCTACCAATAAGAACGTTCATTCTCTCTGACCAGCAATGATTCCTCTGGGAATCTACACTAAGGAAAGAATCCTGAACATGGATAGAGTTTTCTGCACCGATATTCTCCTCAACATGAACAGACTGAAAACTGGGGCAATTCTGTCCCTAAATTCAGAGAGCACTAGTCAAGCCATAAAATGTTGTTCAGAGGCCTCCCAGCCTCAAGGGCTGTGCTTGTTGGGAAAGTACTCCCCGCTCTCTAAGCTGCCAGGTGGTCCCCATCCCTCTCTGGGTGCAGACCACAGTCGACCTGCCATCTCAGTAGGCAGAGGAGTGGGTTCTCTCTCCTAGGCGGCAGGCTGCTGGAGATCACCCAGCTTGCCCGCAGAGCCCGGCCCAGGCCCGCACAGCGGAGCCCTGGCGAACCCCACAGACCCCGCACAGCTGCCGACAGTCACAGCCCACGGCCTGCTCAACCACGCCTTACCTTGGAACAGGGTCCCTCCAGTCACCCCTCTTGTTTGCTTTCTTCGCTCTGGAGAACTCGTTCCCCCAAACGCTGCCAAACAAGCCAAAGCTGACCTGCAGCCACCTCTTGGCACCTCCTGCAGGGGTGTCTCCCCACAAACACCGCAGACCATCACCTCCACTGGGGACAGCATCGTCTCCTCCTGGGAACCGGGAGGACTGCTCAGAGACTTCCTGGTGGTGCCCGGCCTCTTCCTTCCACTCTTTTTGTAGAGGCTCTGACAGTGGGTTGTTGCCAGGGGACACGATTTCTTCATCTGGATCAAATCTAAGGAATAATTTCTTTCCATGGACCTAGAAAAAGATGAACATGATCTAAGGCTCTGCTATAGACTTATCTGTGTCCTCCCAAAATTCAGGTGTTGAAATCAACCCCCAGTGTGATGGTGTCTGGAGGTGGGGCCTCCAGGAGGTGATTAGGTCATGAGGGTAGAGCCCTCCTGAATGGGATTAGTGCCCTTATAAAAGAGACTTCAGTGGGCTCCCTCAACCCTTCTTCCACATGAGGACACAGCAAAACGATGGCTGTCTACAAACCAGGAAGTGGGTCCTCACCAGACACTGAATCTGCTGGCACCCTGACCTTGGACTTTCCATGCTCCAGACTGTGAGAAATAAATTTCTGTTGTTAATAAGCCACCTGGTGTGAGGTATTCTGTTACTGCAGTCAAAACAGACTGAGTCTTACCCAGAACGGGGAAGACTGGAAGAGGTGTATACAGACATTTATCCTAACGCAAATGTCTCCCCTCTTGCCTCTTCCATGAAACTTTCCCAACTTGAATATTTGGGACTTGCCTTTTCCTTTTTGCTCCAGCCATGTGGGCACTTAGTACATGGTTTTCAAAGTGATTAGAAGCAAGTGGAAGAATCAGATCAGCAATGAAATAGATGCACGCTAGATGCAGGGCCACCCTAGAATACCTGAGGGGAAATACTCCCAATTTTTTCATGAATTAGCTAATAAGTAAATACTTATTGTCATTCCTGTATTCAATTCATAATACTTTTTCTTTGTTAGAAATAATCAGCATACCTACACACACACACCACACGCAAATTGACAGCAGCTGAAGACGACCCACTGTAAAATTCTGCAGCCCTCACCGTCCCCCCGAAATTGGATTTCATAGAAGGAATGGCCACACGAGACCTCACAATCAAAAATGACGATCAACACGATTGCAGTAGAAGAAAATGAAAACAGAAAATGTGTGTAAAAGAATGTTCCAGCTGCTGAGTATCCTATTTTCATATTGCTAGTCCTGGCAGGTAATGTGTATATGGCCCGATTCCAGGATAAGCGTGTTCTGCAAGACCCGAAATTCAGGCAGTCTTTCCAAGAACTAAACACCAAACATCTGGCATTCATAATGGAACTGCCTGTGATATTTTGACCCCCAAAGGTACGTACTTAAAGATCACAGTTCTGATGAGATCTCCAATTTGTCAATTAGTATAAAAGTTAACCACTGGAGCAGTCTTTTGAAGGCCTCTCCCCCAAAGAGGGCATTATCTTTCTAAACAATTCCAGAATAGCTTAGCTGCAAATCTGAGCACAGTTGTTTGCTGCCACACATCAGAAATGGCTTAACTGAGCTCACATAAAAACCTGGGCAAGGAATTAAGCAGGCATGAGAGAATCTGCTCCAGGCAACACTTTCTCGGTGCAACTCACCCACGCTGGAATAAGGGTGATGAAAATATCTGTCAGATGACCCTCAAGGTCAAAACATTTACCAGGTCAAAAGGCCTAGGTCAGGAGACCCTTGCACCCTTCCCAACAATGGCAATTTCCGCCGTCCCTCTTTTAAATTCCTCTGACACTATGGATAGTTCAGTTCTAACTGCTAACTGGGTTTATACAACGTGCCAGACAGTGTGCTAGGTGCTGAGGGTCACACAGAGGAGTGAGCCTCTGCTCCTTCCCTCAGGGAATTCAGGATTTAAAAGGAATGAAGTTCTGACACAGGTTGTAACAGGGATGAACCTACGAAACATTATGCTCAGTGAGAGAAGCCAGTCACACATGGCATGATTCCAAGTATGTGAAATGCCCCCCCAAAAGGCAAATCTGTAGGATAGAAAAGAGAGTAAAATGGTCGCTTAGGGCTGGGGGTGGAGAGTTGGGGTGAAAGGGAAAGGACTAATGGGCACAAGGCTTCTTTTGGGGGTGACGAAATGTTCTGAAGTTGATGATGGTGATGGTTGCACAACTCTGTGTCAAGAAACTGAATTGTACACTTGAAATGGGTGAACTGGATGTGATGTGAATTACACCTCAACAAAGCTGTACATATTTTTTAATTGGAGGACTGATATGAAGTCTAAGTATACAGTGGGATTTGATCTCCAGATGTCCCACCCACCCAGACTAGGATGGGACAGAAACATTAACAGGCGGAAAGGACTCAGTATTTACCTCCCACCCCTAATGCTTTCTTAGGCAGCTCTGGAGTGTGTGCTCTGCAAAATGAGAGGCTAAAACAAAAGAGAAGATGATATGGGACCAAGTGTGGAGAAACTGCTGGCTGCCTCCCAATATCCCTCTCTCCCCTTCTCCCTACCAACAAATTTACTGATTTACAGGAACATCAACATACTCAGCTAAAAACCTACGTCTCCCAGCCTCCCTTACAGATGGGGAAGCCAGTGAGATTGTGCAGCAATGGTCAAATGTGGTTTCCGGGAAATCTCTTTAAAATGGATGAACCAGTTTCCAGCTCTCTCCTGCCTTTTCTTCCTGCCTGGAATGTGGATGTAATGGCTGGAATTCCAGCTGCCATGTTATCATCATCATCATGAGGATGAGGGCTAGACCCCAGGGAGAGAAGAGCAGGAGCTTGGGCCCCAGTGATCTTGCATCACTCCTACACCACCCTGGACCGCCTCCTCTGGACTTCCCATTATGGGAAGGGGGAAAAAACCTCCTGACTTGTATAAGCCACTCTTCTGAGTCTGTTATGAGCAATTATACATAATTCCTGACACAGAAACTGGAGAGCTTATAAGGAAGGACAGTGAAGGGCCATGCCAGATATACAGCCGGCACAGAGTGGAGCCAATTTTCCTCTGCCTCACGAGCCCACCCTGCTCATTCCACCTCCATGTTTGAATCTGTAACTGATTCTCAAACCTGAAATGCCCTTTCTTCTCCTTTTGACCCACTTAAGTCCTCCATCCTTTAAGGTCCAACTCAAGTCCCATCTCCATCATGAAGGCTTTTTCTCCAGGCCACAGGACCTCTTCTATGTCGAGGCCCCCAGCTGGGCCTTAATCACACACTCCCTTCCTCCATTCATTGTTACCTAACAGCTTCCCATTTAGGGACACAGGTCTAAACTTCCAAATTCAACTCTCAGATCCTGAGAATAGGACCCACGGACAGAGAAACAGAAAGGGAGCCCACTGATGGGGACCCAAATGCCAGGCAGCTCCCCAAGGCCACCTCCCTTAGGCTTCTGGGCTCCCAACACTGACCCCTGCCTTGGTTTACTGGGAAACCAGTGCCCAGATCCATCTCAAGGCTCCCTTGCCTCACATTCTTCTGTCCACTCAGCTATTGAGTAAATATTTTCTGCAAGCCAGCTCTGTGAGGGCAGGTGCTAAGATCCCGGCCACTGGGACCCAGAGGCAAAGGGACATTAATCCTGTCCTGCAAACTCTGCAGGACAGTCTGGACAAAGAGTCCAGGTGCTCTCACGGGAACAGCACAAACCTGGAGGTCAGGGGGCCTGTGCTCCAGTCTCTGTCCCTTGCTAGCTATGTCGGCTTGGGCTAACCGCTCCCCCTCCCTGAGCCCCACCTCCAAATGCAGAAAACACACATGAAGGTGTAGCAGACCTCTTCCAGACCGCTTCCAGTTCTAACCAAGAATGGTTTTATAGCCCGTGTGTGTGTGTGTGTGTGTGTGTGTGTGTGTGTGTGTGTGAGTGAGAAGGGCAAGGTGGAAGACAGAGAACTAGTATTTACCGACCACCTATTATGTGCCAGGTGTGTGTGTGTGTGTGTGTGTGTGCGCGCGCGCGTGTGTGTGTGTGTGTGAGTGAGAAGGGCAAGGTGGAAGACAGAGAACTAGTATTTACTGAGCACCTATTATGTGCCAGGTGTGTGTGTGTGTGTGTGTGTGTGTGTGTGTGTGTGTGTGAGAAGGGCAAGGTGGAAGACAGAGAACTAGTATTTACTGGCCACCTATTATGTGCCAGATGTGTGTGTGTGTGTGTGTGTCTCTGTGTGTGAGAGAAGGGCAAGGTGGAAGACAGAGAACTAGTATTTACTGACCACCTATTATGTGCCAGGTGTGTGTGTGTGTGTGTGTCTGTGTGTGAGAGAAGGGCAAGGTGGAAGACAGAGACTAGTATTTACTGAGCACCTATTATGTGCCAGGCATAAAGTCGGCTTAATTCAACAATTTTAACTGGTAGGTGTTTATCCCCATTTTACAACTCTAGCAGACACTAGAGCTAAGAGGTTATGTAACTTGCTTAGAAACACACAGCTAAGAAGCAGCAGAAATCCTTGGTTTTTCTACCGCCAATTACCAAATGCCTCCTAAGTGCCGAGCACTCAGTTAGGTGCCAGGAATACAATATTGCGCCCTGTTTACTTGTCTCCTCCACTCAACAGGCAGGACAAATTCAGCAGTGAGCATCCAACAAGAGGTACAGGGTGCCCGGGAAGCACAGCAGAGTCTCTTCTCCAACTCAGAGCAGGCAGGGCAGGCTTCTCAGAGGACGTGATGGCAAGGCTGAATCCAGAAGGAGACTAGGAATTACCATGGTAACATGAAGGGACAGGAATGGGGGTGGAGCTGGGAGAAAAAGGGAGACCTGCCCGCACAGGGGAGCAGCACGTCACCATGAAGGACTGTGAGAGGAGCTCTAGATAGTTCAAAATGATTGGAGAGAGATCTGGGGCAGGGTGAACTGCAGGCCAGAGAGGGAGGCATGAGTCAGACCACAAAGAGCTCTGCAAGCCCCTTAGGGCAGGGGTCCCCTACCGCCGGTACCGGCCGGGCCGTAGCCTGTTAGGAACCGGGCCGCACAGCAGAAGGGGAGTGGCGGGCAGAAGAGCGAGCGAAGCTTCATCTGCAGCTCCCCGTCGCTCACATTACCGCCTGAAGCATCCCCCCCAACCCCACCGCCCCCGCCATCCGTGGAAAAACTGTCTTCCACGAAACTGGTTCCTGGTGGCAAAAAGGTTGGGGACTGCTGCCTTAGGGAATTCTGACTCATGCTCAGAGCAAAGATGAGTCAGGCTGAAACCCAGATCAGAAGGCTATGCTCTTTCCTCACCTCCTTGCTGGCCCCATAGAATTAAACACGGTTTCCAAACAAGGTGCACATCAGTCTGTCCGAGTCATCACCACCACTCCAGACGCTGAATGTGAATACCCAGCTCATGCGCGTGTATTTTTTATAGTTCCACAGGCTACTGTGCTGCTCACCCGAGGCTGAGAAATGTCAGAAGGGGAGCTGCGTGGGGTCCCAGCGTGGTCGCCTCAGGCTCCAGGAAGTGACAGCATGAAAAGTCTTGAGATAAATTTAGGGGCGGTACAGGGTGTGCTGATGGAGTCGGCCCGCTGGGGTGAGCTGTGGAACGAGCCCATCAGAAGATGACGAACTCACCTGGGTGTCCTGCAGCCACAGGGACTGGAAGCCCACAGGGTTCAGCTTCTTACTGCTGCCCCCTGTCTTGACCACCTGCTGCCCCACGAAGGGGGAGACCAGATGGTGAAACTTCCTCACAGACGGCCCCTCCGGCATCCCTGCAGGCAGAAATGTGGAAAAGAGGCCACTGACTTAGCTGGTTTCTCTAGCATTTCTGATGGGTGCCAAGCTCCACACAGCCGTTTTTTGGGGGGTTTTTTGCCATCAACTTTAAGAGCATATACGGCCAAAAAGGGAATGTGCTGGGAAGCGGGGGTCGGATCAAAGAGAAAGCCCCGGTGCGGCAGGCTGTGAGACAGCTTCCTGAGGACCGTTGCCCCATCCCAGACCCTCTCGCCTTTCTTCAGGCAGCACCAACAGTGTGCCAGGCATCACACCACAAGCGCCCTCCGCTTTGATCCTGTGGCAGCCTGGACGGGAGCCCACCCTTGTTACTTGTTTCCTGGACTGTGGTCCTAACTCATCTCCAGGCTTTCTCTGTCCTCCTTCTGCCTCCCCAAACCGATCATTCCAGCCCACTGCTGCTGCTTTATCTCCCCTCTTTCAGTGGAGAGATGGTCGAGGTAGAGAAGGCTATAAGGGACACAGACACAGACGCAGATCCAGCCCTGCCAGGATCACCCTGCTAGTAGCAGCACTGCGTATGTGACAACAATGCAGGGCTCAGAATCATGACAGGTGCAGACACAGGGTCATGTCAGGTCAGATCAGGGAGACGCCACATCCGGCTTACCTAGAGAAGATTATCCCTGGTAACTGAGAAACAGCTGGGGCTCCATTTTAACCGTGATGTAGGATGACCTGTGACCCCCACCTCTTCCTGCCCAAATCATCCAAGTTCACTGCGAGCTTGTGTGGGAGCCATTCATATGTTTGGGCCTGAGCGCTCGGCACCCCAGCTTCTAAGACACAGAAGGCATTCCCCCCACCCTTACCCTACTTATCTACCTGTTTCCTCACCTGCACAAGACTGCAAGTTATGATGAAAACCCAAAGAACTAAGCAGTTTCCTGGCACAGTGGTAGCTACTGCATTTCAGTAATTTTAAGTAATATTTAAAAATCTCTGAAATGGCGGTGCCTCTCACAGTCCATGCTTTCTCAGAGTTTAATTAGCAGCACGTTCCATAATATGTATTTTTAATTTGATGGTGCTTTAAACTCACTAAAATGTAGTACAATTGCCCCTAATCAGACCTTCAAGTCACTCGAGAGGCTCTCCTGACAAAACTGCGGGGCTGCAGGAAGACCGGCCACAGTGCAGCCGACCTGATCCTCTACCAGCTCTGCGCCCTGGTCTCTCTAACCGTGGAAGCTTCTGGAAAAGCTCCCCTCTGAAATGCCTCTGATGCTTAAAATCTTCCGACACAAGGGCATGTTTCTTTCTCGGTTTTATTTATGGAGATGGAAAGCTGGGCAGCGAGCTGCCTCTACCACAGCCTTAAAAGATAAGAAGCCGAAGGGACACAGGTCCCGAGGGGACACCCCGCGCACCCTCGTTAACCGAGGGTTAACGGCGTAAGGGGCTGGCTAGCGGACCACACTGACAGAGGAGAGGGCGTCACCGCCGCCCCCGGGAGAGTCTAAAATGCCTGCTTTGCCCAGCGCCTTCTCGGGGTGATGCGGGGGAGAAGCGGGCGCAGAGACGGGACTGACGGTCACTGCAGGAGCCTCGGTCGCGGGCGGGGGAATGTTAAAAAGTGGTAAACAGCCAAAAAAGGAAGAAAAATTCAACCCGGGCTGCGGGTTTCCATGAGGGACGCTTCTAAAAGGTTCGGTAACAGTTTTCACGCCGGTAACAAGGTGACGAGGGTAAAGCTGGGGAAAGCCCTGCATTTCCGACGGGGGAGGTGGACCCGCTACAGCCAAGGACGCGCCGCTCCGCCCCCTCCCCACCCGCGCACGTCCCGCGACGCCGCAGCGGGACTCGTGGCGGGACTTACCGGCTCCCCGCCCGCAGACGCCGGGACCCCAGCGCCTGCGAGGCCCGCAGACCGCCTCCGCGCGGGCCGTGGAACACCCGGCGCCCGGTGTGCGCGCGGGTTCCTCCCGGGGTGCGCGCTTGACTCTGTCGTAAGCGGGCGGGGGAAGCAGACCTCTGACTGGAGGTGGGGAGTGGGTAGAGCGAGGCTCCTCCCTCGAGGGGGTGGGGTAGCTCGGGGCTCCGCCCCCCAGTCAGCGTAGGAGGCGGGGCTCGCCCTGCGTGGGTGGGGTTCGGGATTTCGTTGTCCAAACAGGTGCGGGGCTCTGTCCTGGGAGGCGGGAGTGGGGGGCGGGTCTCGCCCTTGGGAGAGCTGGTGAGGGTGCGGAGCTCCTCACCTAAGGAGGTCGCTGGACGCTGGGCCAATGCCGAGTGTCGCGGCTTAAGGGTGGAGAGAGAGTGAGTCTGAGCAGATGCGGGGGAAGAAGCAAACCGCGTTTGGAACGTTTATTGTCTTACGAAGGTAGAGAAAATTAAGTTGCTGAATAGGAGAACTTTAGGTGGTCAGGCAAAGGCAAGCCTTTGGTTTTGCTGGGCCTCCGAGCCCGGCGAGGTAATTGTGAAAAGGAAACAGGTTGTCAAGAAATCTCATGAAGTTTTTAAAGGGTGGGATTTTTTTTTTTTACTTTATATGATTTGAATATTATTATTTGAATTTTTACCATAAGCAAATTTTGCTTTAAAGGTAATATTAAATTTTTCCAGACAATACAAAAGATAAAATAGTAGACTATTTTAAAATAAGAATGTTCCATTGTTGTTAATTCTCCAAAGAGGATGGGGAGCCAGCACTTTCCAAGAAGTCAGCAGGGAAGTTTGGGGAAACTGATCCGGATGGCAGGCACCAGGGACCATAGCTGAGAGGGCCCTGGGGAGGTCTTGGCCAGCACAGGGAGACAGGCCCAGCCCCTCCCCAGGTTGTGTCCTGCTGATCCAGCCGGAGCAGTACGGGTGGCCCTTCTACTGAACCGGCTAGGGCAGGAAGTGAGGAGAGGAAGGCTGGAAGGTCTGTGTGCTGAGGGTGCTCAGCACAGAGGAGCCCTGGAGGGGGGATGAGGTTTGAGGGGATGGTGTTTCCATCCCCCCCGGGCCTTCTGGTCTCCCTCTTTCTGTACCTGGCGTCTTCTGGGAACAACATACCCACCACAGGATGCCACCTGCTATAGGATCAAGCACACCCTAACAGTAGCTTCTGGAGCCCCTAACTCCCCATTCTGTAGACTCTGGCTGAGCTGGGAAGGAAGCCAGAGACACAGTCCTTGCCTCACCTCTTGGACTGAATGCCTGGTGCCTAAGAGAGCTCTTCTGAGGCCGAAGGCTTGTAGAGTTGAGCAACCACGTGGTTCACAGCTTACCTCTGTCATTTACAGCATAGCTGTTGTTTGCTGAGCACATGCACTGTTCTAAGCTCCTTACATATATTGCCTCAATAGTAGTTATGGGGAGACAAGCAAGTCACAGTACCTCTGAATCTATTCAGCATGAAGTGGGATAGCTATTTCATGGTGTTATTATGGAAATATCACAAAGCAAGGTTTGTAGCAGGGCCCAAGATTTTGCCTTTTTCCCACAAGCTCACGGATGCTGCTGCTGCTGCTGGAGGTCCAGGGACACAAGGTGGAGCAGCGAGGACTCAGCAGCACGGTGGTTGGCAGTTGGTGGGCACTTAGTAAATATTCTTTGAATGAATGGCTAAATGAGGTCTTAGATACGAAACTCATAAACTGTAAAGTGCGGTGCAAATGTATGCAATCACCATTCTAAGACAATAGAGCTGGGGAATCTGCCTGGAGAAGGGCAAGCTTCCAGAAGCGCAACTACAGGATAGCAGTGAAGAACACTGTTGCTGCCTCAGACTACCTGAGTCCAAATCCCACCTCTCAGTGCGCAGAGCTGGGCGAGTAATTTAACCTTTCCATACCTTAGTTTCTTCGTCTGTAAAATGCAGTGAAATGCCTACCTCACTGGCTATGGTGGGATTTACTGAGATGATTCACCTAAATCTCTTAGCACTTAGCCTGACATGTAGCGATAGATCAATATGTTCTTAGTTATTATTAGTTGCGTCCTGGACGGGGACGGGGGGCCACCTCAAAGCCCACAGGAGCCTGGGCCTCAGCACAATGGGGGTCAGCACCCAGTTTTCTAAGGGCCATGGAGCCAATTTCTCCCTCTCCCTTTGTGCCGGTGACATCTTAAACAGGATTAAAGTTACAATGACCATGAAAATCGATTAAAGCAAGAAAGGATGTGATGGAGAAAAGCAGTAGGATGTGGTGAGGAATCAGACTGCCAATGAATGAGCTTGGGGTCCTGAACCACATGGAGGAGGTTTCATGTGTCTCTAGGAACACCTGGGGAGCCTGGAGAGCTGAGAGTGAGGCTCCCGGGTCCATTCCAGTTGTCCCTCTTTTTTGGACGTGTTACTGTGGACGGTGAGCCCTATTTTCCAGTGGTTCTAGGGCCTTCTTTCATCATGTCTAAATTGGAGAATTCGGAACCAAGGATTCTCCCCAACTTCTAGAAAGACGTTGAAAGACTTCAGCTTGGAGTGGGACCCCAGGTTGTGTGGGGTTTTCAGCTTTTAGGTTTCCACTCTTCGGGAGAGGCAGGGGGGCGGTGTAAAAACTCAGATTCTGCAGTCAGGTTTGAATCCTGGTTCTGCATGTACTAGTTCTGCGGCCTAAGGGAGCTACTTAAAATCCATGGGCTGTATCTCCTTCGTGTGCAAAACGTGGTTGTGAGGGTACAGGAAAGTTTTAATGGATGTATAAGGCTACTTACTAGCGCAGCTGATTTGCAGGAGTGCTCGGTAAGTGGCAGGTACTTTTTTTAGCACAGTTTCCGGGGTGGTCTCAGATTGAATGTTTGAAAATCAGGCTGTTGCATTGTGGAGGCCACAAGGAAGAGAACGCCGGCGCCCCCAAATGGTGAGCGCATTAACTGCAAGGGAGGTATCTTTATGCCAGTCTCGGCCTCCTTAGTGAGGGTAGGTGCTCAGTAAGTGCCCCTCTTCCTCATACCGGCTCTGTGGCCTTGGGCAATTTCTCTCGACGATGGTGGGACAAGAGGGTTTGGACCCGATGATCTCTGAAACCCCTCATGATCTGTAAATGAGTCAGGCATGGCCTCCCAATCCAGGCATCCTTTTTCCTAGTGGGGTTATTTCCCTTCAATTCGACTTGCCCTGGTCAGCTGAGGAAGGAAACCTCAGCAATACTACCCCCAGTCCTTAGCAGCTCGTGTCCTGTAACCCCCCCTGTACTCCCACAGACTCCAGGCCCAAACCCTTCTGTAAGGAAGGGGCTACCAGGAATTCCTCAGCCCTGTCCCTGTGCAAACTGCTAGATTTTAGGCTGCAGGACCTCCAGGGGGGCCTAGGGCCTTGACAACTGCCCTGGGACTGTCCCACTGCTTTACTTCATAGCTAAATGGCAAGGTTTGCTCTGGGTCCCAAGTACCAGGACACCCTGGTCAGATGGAGCTGACCTGGTCAGTTCGACCACCACAGCCTTGCAGCCCTGGACTAAACTGGAGCCTGAGTGTAGGTGTTCTTAACCTGGGGAATATGGAGAAGTTTCCAGAGTTCATAGAACCCCTGAAATTGTGAATGGTGTATGTGTACCACTCATATATGTGTACCTTTCTAGGAAGGTGGTCATGGATTTTGTTACATTTTCAGAGAGGTCTGGGACTCCAAAAATTTAAAAAAAAAAAACACTGCCCCAAATTGCAGAAAAGACTTTCTTCAAGCATTCTCCAAGCAGGACCCTGTTCCGGTCCCATAACCTGCAGCGCCTCTCAAACCTCATCAACGCAGCTGGGTAGTGAGGGAAGACACCAAGGTCATTTGATGGACGTAAGAAAACACAGCACAACTACAGCATGGCATGCTGTCCCCATCAGTGTGACAGTGGTGAAAGACCTGAAAATGTTTCCCATCGATCTGCTTCCTCCACTGAAATCAGCTTTCAGTGCCTACAGTCCTTTCTTCAATAGCTCTTCATGATGGCAAATTTCTATTCTTTGAAGGGGGCGTTTAGGATCAGGACAGGTGACAAAAATTGGTCAAGTGATGTAATTCTATTTGGGACCCCCAAATTCTGTTTGTGGCTGAGAAGCAATAAGCTTGGTTCTTTTAGGCTGATCTGAGCAGGTCTGGAGAGCCTCTAAAGGGAGTTCCAACCTGTGTTTTCACCGTGGCTGAAACAGTGGAATTAGTAGTTTCCAAGGCAGCAACCTTGAGAGGCAATGCTCATTTGGATGAAAAGCTTCTGAAACATTTTTAAACCTCATTACTTGGGTCACAGTAAAGGTACTATTTTCCGCTTGGAGAACATCCATCCGGAGTCTCCAGAGGGAGTATTTTCAAATCTTGGGGCCCTGAGATTTCATCTGTACCAACAAGAGTATGTAAGACTCAGAGAGATGAGCCACTTTGCTCAACTTGTGGTTTCAGAGCTGCTGGTCCAAAGTCCTGGATGCTGTATCAGTGTGACCCCAGGGATGAATTTCTTCATGTCTTTTCCTGACCATCCTCACAGCATGACACCAACCAGCATGGGACTTGTGCTCCCTGCGTGATACCAGATATGGCAAGGATAATTTCGGATTATTTCTGCTCTCACAACTGCTTAGAGCTTAAAGAGAACTTAAAGATTCCCTCCTCCAAAACATTTGCAGATGAAGCTGCTGAGGTGAAGAGCAGTTTGGTGAAATGCCCAGAGTCACACAGCTAGACACTGGCCAAACCTGGGCTAGAATTCTGAAACCTCAGAATCCCGTGTCTAGTGGTGGGCTCCTCCCTTACTTTTCTTTTCTTTTTTTTTTTTTTGGTCGTGCCACACAGCTTGTGGGATCTTAGCTCCCCGACCAGGGATTGAACCCGCGTCCTTGGCAGTGAAAGTGTGGAGTCCTAACCACTGGACCGCCAGGGAAGTCCCTCCCTTACTTTTCAAGGAAGCAGAAGCACAGGGGGAAATGGGTACAGAATCTGTTCCAGGAAGTGATTGTATGGTAGTGTTCCCCTCCGAGAGCCCCCGGGACCCAGAGATTCACCCAATAGGACCCCATGAGCCATTTTCAAATAGTCAAAAAAGCCCCAAGGTAACCAGCTATCCGATAGCCATACCAAGAGTGCAGAGCAACCTAAATCGAGCATCTCTGCCTAAGACGGGAATGCAATCAGCTTAGTGTTACGGACTATCTGGTAGTACTTGTCAGCAGAGATGAGCAGTTATGCTTTCTGTTCTTTAAAAAACTGAAGTGTAATTTATATGCAGTTTGGGTTTTGATCTATAAAAAGTGAGAAAAGCCCAAGTAATTATGTAGACAAAATAATTTCAAAACGTAGGGTGGGGTAAAGGGGGAACTTTGGCTATGGTAAGGCTGGAGGCCACATTAAGGAAACCTGCAAGGATGTTAAGGGGTGGGGGGACAGGAAGACTTCCTGAAAGTGTGTCCAGCCCATACCACTCCAGAGAAGTCTGGGGGATTCTCTGACTAAGTACAAAGCGATGGCTTTACACTGTAAAGCACATTAGCTGGTATCACTCATTGCTTTGTTCAGCAGAGTCCTGGTCAAAGGTCTGTTTAGGATTCTGTTATTTCAGTCTTACCTCTTTTGTTTCCCAGCCCAGCCCCAAAGTCTTAAGAGAATCAAGAACCCTAGAAATAACGGATCTTTTCAATTTTTTATTTTCATGAGTTCTAAAGGAAAAGGACAGAGGAGGAATGATAGAGCTAAATGTTTCACATGTCTAATTACAACCCAATTCATCTGAGTAAATCCATCTTAAAGAAGCAGTGGCACAAGAGACTACAATATCTTGGTTGTAACAGGGGTCTACTGGTAGTGTTCACTAGTATCATTTACTAGTAGTGAACTTCATCTGAATTAAGTCCTGCAATCAGAGATTCACTGATTTGGAACTTCCAGACTGCCCAGTGATTTGAACTTCAAGTACATCTGGTTAAAAACCTATGCAGTCACATGTTTATTTCTCAGGTGAAGCAAGGCCACCACAGCTGTAGGACAGAAGGCAGTCACCGCAGAGCAGGGAGGGGATGGAGTGTGTGCGTGACGGGGTGTGGGGATCTCACGTATCACCCTTCACTCAAGAGAAGCTCCCTCTTTGGGTCTGTCTGAAAACCCCCTCGCACAGGGCCTGCCACCGCTGCTAAGCTGGGGCTCAAGAGTACCACCCGGTACCTTGCAGGCTTTTCCTGGTTCCACTGCTCCTGTTAGCCCAGAGCACGGCTGTGTATGATTGCCTCTTTCTGTAAAACTAAACCCACAATCCCCCAGGCTTCAACCAGTGATCTAGTCATGCACAGACCTAAAGAAAACTGGACTTTGAGAAACTAGGTCTGTTTTAATGCCATTCTTGCTTGGATTATTTAGTTCTCCTTGTTATTGAAGTCTTTTTGCAAATGTTACAGCTGCAGCTATTGGAGGGAAGATAAAAATTGCACAGGAGCCAGGGTGAAGTAGAGCAGCAGTGCTCCCAGGAGGCTAAGGAACTGAACGGAAAGCAACAGTGTCCAGGGCAGGGAACCCTCAGGAGCATGGATTCCACTTCCCAGGCTAAACCTGGAAGCTTAGAGGCTGGTCCTTGGTTCTGGGAAGATACATATCTGTGTTGGTAAGGATGGTGGCGTGTTTGTGTTCCAGCTTCAAGCAAGGCAAGGATGCAATCTGAAGAGTAGTTTCCAATGTCAGAAAATGATTTAAAAAACTGAAAACCCGTCACCTCCACTCCCAAAGCAGCTTTCCAAGTGGCTGTTTCTCATGCGCTAGTATCCAAGTCAGTAAGTTCTGCGGGCTCGGAAAGGGGGGTACATCAAATAAACTCCAGCCCAGCTCCCTCTGATGCATGTTCAGTGAATATAAACTTATTTTCGCTACTGTCAACCCAAGCCAAACATAATCATGGCTAAATCTGCTACTACTCACCCCCTAAAGGCATCCAAAAGTCAAATATTAAGGATTAATGCTCTCGACTGTTAAAATGATTTGACCTGTGCTTCAGAATCTTTGTCGTCGTGAGAGGTGAGCCCGAAAGGGAATGTGAGGGATGTCTGAGCCCGAACACATGCCACTGGCTGCTGCACTCACCGTATTAGGCCAGACATTTCTTGTTGCTGGCCCCCTACCCCCCCCCCCCCACCTCCAGCCACTTCCCAACCATCTGGGAATTGCATCCTTTTGAGTATCCTGATTGGTAGCAACTTGACTTACTCTGAGGATGCATCGATTTGGGAAAGCAACCAAGTGTGGTGAGCAAGGAGGCTGAATCAAGCTGGATTTCACCATCTGGAGTGAAGCATAAGTTATGATTATATAAGGAGTGAGGTCAATCTTCTGGTAGTGTGTGTGTGTGTGTGTGTGTGTGTGTGTGTGTGTGTGTGTATTTCTGAAAACCATTCCTGAAGGGAAGTGGCAAAAATGTTCTCAGCAAAGACTTCATCATCAGAAAACACGTCCTCCCCAAGGCCAACATAAATCCTGGTAGGTTTTATTTTTGGTTTTGAATCTCTTGTTATTCTTTGCTAGAGTTACCGGTTACTCATCCCTTTGGATGGTAGCTGTGTTTAGTAGCTTTGGCTATTTCTCAGCCAATTAAAAAGCTTTTCCTATTTTACATAGAAGAATGGTTGTTAAGAGTTTTTTTTTTCCCTTACCTGCTCAAAAATAACAAGGGTGTTGTGAAAGGTCAAAGGCCGCCAGTTGCCCACTGGGTTTGGCATAAGCCAGCTGAGCGGCAGGAAGCTACTGCCAACAATTCTCAGTGGGGGTGGATTTGCCTGTCCGGGTTCCGTTCCCCAGGGCTTAGGGCCGCTCCCCTCAACCCTACCTCACTTTTAAGATGAAGCAATTAAGCAATTCTGTAGACTAAGAAAGTGAAAACAAAATGGACAAAGGAGAAATTTTCACCTTCTGTGCCACTGGCGTGGAGCACCACTGACCTCCTCCAGGGGCTTGTTTGGATCAAACCAGAAAGTAGGAGATGACAGAGCACGTCTAGTGCATGTCTCAAACCAGGAGGGCTGGAGAGACCACTGCCCTGCAGCTCTGCCTCATGCTCCAGCCACTGGTGTACCCGAGGGGAGGTCTAAAAATGCCCCCTTCGTTGGGAGGCAACTTCTGGGCCACAGGATATTTAGTTAAGGGCTGGTCCAACCCTCTCCTAGGAAAGCAAGCCTAGAGGTTACCTGTCAAGGTCACAAGCTAGTCCTTGTCACTAGCCCCCGACACACACAGAGGAAGCCTCGGCCAACTGCCGAAAGGAATGAAGGGAGAAGCGATTCAGACGCAGCCTGTGAGCGGATCAGCAAAGGGGCCTCAGTGGCTCAGGGCTGCCTTGCAAAGGGCAGCAGCGAACCTCCCAGCAAAGACCTCAGAGGGAGGAGGAGAAGGGGAAGAGGAATACAGATAAATTTATTAGTTAAATACTGATTTTACAGCCATTTCACCTTAAGACAACGTTAGCAGGTTTGTGGATTAAGGAAGGTATATAAAGGCGGCTTTCTTAGAAGAAAGCGATGTAAATGATTAAAACAGAACCTGGGTTTAAAGATACTCTCTGCTACCGCCAGGAGGATTTGGGCTGGGGGCTGGGTGTTTGGAGCACAGAGGAAGGCCAGTCAGCTACATTCTGTTGGCAGCCAGGACACGGAAGGAAGCGTCTTCGTGAGCCCAGGGCCACGGGCAGCGACAGCAACGTGGAGAGGCGGCCGATTCCCAGCCCGTGAGAGTGGGAGGGCACCCCGCCCCCGGCCGCCCGCCCGGTGTCTTCTCATCACTCGTCGTCTTTCTTCCATGAGTTGTGTAGTGTTGGTTTGAAATTATGTTGAGAAGCCCCTAGCATTTGCCCTCCTGGACAAAAGACTGCAGCTGGAGAAAGGACGTGGGTGCAGGAGCTGCGCCCCTCGGATGCCCTCGGTTGTCAGTCCCGGCAACAGACGCGTCTCCGCGGAACCACGGCGCATGCGCAAATTCCAGGCTGACAACCCCGCCCCGCGCAGCGCAGCTCCAGGCCCGGCGATGGTGTCCACTAGACATCCTCTCCAGAAAGATCTCAAGTCTTGGATGAATGCTAGTCAAACTTGCTTCAGCACCAGAACCGTTTTTGTTCTTACTCAGGACCCCCCTGAGCGTGATGGGGTGGAAGAAGGATTTGGGGACGTGTTCAGGCTGCGGGCAGAGCTGAATCACCGAGAGCAGTGGAGGGGCGCTTATTTTCAGAGGCCTCGGGCATGAAGAGAAGGAGCGATTTTAGCCGCGGAAGGAACTTGCGTGGGAGGCAAAGTTGCCAGATGGCGAGTTTGCCGAAGCCACTCTGCGGTGGGAGAAGCGGCCCCTCCTCCATCTCCCCACGGAGCATCCGGTAACACTGGCCCTACCCCGTGTTTCTGGAGTCAAGATTCGGTATGAGGGATGCAGGTGTGCCAAGCCGGAAGGGGAGTGTTGGGCGAGGGCAGGACCCGCCGAGGGGCCAAGGCGTCCAAACACACGTCCATCAGATACCCTGATTCAGGCTGGAGCAGGGGCCCCGGCACCCTGCCCTCGGATCCCCCGTGCCGGGAACACCGTGCAAAAACCACCATTTCGGGCCACAGCGGTGGAAAGACAAGGGAGAAGGACATCTCGTCTCTTGTCAGGGGTGGTGAGGCAGAAAATGAGAAAGAGTCTGCAACTCCGTGGAAGGGGCTTAAGTGTGATCTGGCGAAGGGTGGGGGCTCTTCCAGATCAGAGTCTGCGCTCTCTCCAGTCCCCCACCTGCAAAGCTATCCAATAAAATCCAGCGCCCGCTCCCCTAACCAAATCATTGACTTCAAGTTTCTTCCCAGTTGTTGTCTGGAGTCATTCCCAGACAGAGCAGGCCGGCCCCCGGGAGCCCAGAGCCTCATCTCTGCTGTCCTCCGAGTCCCAAGTCCATGCAGGAATCCAAGGAGGGAAGGAGGTGACATTATGCAGTGATTATGTCCCCGTGACTGTCAGCCAAGGCCAGGCTGTTCCAAGGGTCCTGCTTGGAGCTGGCCTGCGGTGACTGGTTGACAGAAGACGCATAACCTTGCGGAGAGAGCTTCAGGGCCGAGAGGACTGGGTGGATGGAGGACCCGTGGCCGGACATCGCGCTGACCGAGAACGTCTGAAAGCGAGAAGTAGTAAGATGCGGTCAATGGGATCCCTCCTGGGGCTCAGGAGGGGGTCTGGGCTGGAGAGGGGAGCCCCATTCCACAGCTGTGCCCAGGCTGGCTCCCACCCCAGGAAGGGGACGAGAGGACAGGGCCAAAGGAGAAGGGCAGGAGAGGCAGCGGGCAGCACTCTGTTCCCCTGACCCCTGTGTGCTATGGGATTCAGGGGGTCTGCGTGACTCGTCAGCTGCTTCTGAGCACTGACCCAGTAGCTTCGTGACTATTCTGGTTTCTCAGAAGCCTCTGACGGTCACACGAGGCATTTTCTACAGTCTTTTCACCGTCAATCTCCATTTTCAGAAGGAAGCCATCCCCCCGCCCCCCCTCCCTGCCCAGAAGGGGCTCCTGGCTCTCCTGGCCCCAGGGCACCAGCTTCTCTTCACCCTGACGGCAGAAGGCTCCTTAGGACTCGCCCGCCTCAAGTACAGGCGGAGAAGAGATCAGAGTTACTGGGAGACCGTGACCAAGCTCGGGGGCATCCTGATCCCGGATGGGGGAACCACACAGGGAAGGGGCTAGAGGAGCAGGATTGCCATTGTATCTGACAGAGGGAAACGAGGGTCCTGCTGGCCCGTCTTCTGGACACACATGTGAAGCTGGACCCGCAGCCAACCCTTGTGACAACGGCATCCTGCCTGTGACCTCCTCACCAACCCCAGCCCGCCTGCCCTGCCCTCTGCAGCTTCTACACCTTTGCCCACGCCAGGAGGGGCCTCCTCCTCCCCTTCCTCCTGTTAAGATCTACCCACCCTCAAGGCCAAGGTCAAGCCACCCTTACTTAGGAGACAGACTGGCCTAGAAAGCCCCGCTCCGCCTCCCACACAGTGGCCGCACTCTGATTCCGGTTGTAGCAATGCTGTGTGCCAGCACACGGGTCCTGGCACAGAGGAACTGCTAAACGCGTGCATCACGGTCGTGTGTCCAAATCGCTGTAGCTTGATCAGATGTGCTGAAACATATCCTCGTGCAGACAGCCCCTCGCCTCGGGCGGGAGCCTGGCCGCCTGGAGCCTACCCCCCAACGAGCAGTACCTGCGACAGGGAGCTGCCGTGCCCATAATGGGATGAGAGCCCAGGCTCTGTCTTGATGGGACGCATCTCTTCCGCGCTGCTGCTGGAAGCGCTGGTGGTGGGAGGGAGGCTCTCACTGCCCGAGGGACCTGGAACAAGGCAGAGTCAGGACACCCAGCCCAGGGGCAGGGACAAACGGATGGCGGCCCTTGGAGACAGCCAGGGCAGATCCGCACTAACGGCTTGTCTACATTTGCTGGGGAGAGAAGCAGGGTCCTTCCATCAGTGCAGGGCAACGGTTCTCACAATGAAGCAGAAGTAGCAGAATTTCGAGGGAACTTTTTCAGATGACAGGCTCACCACCGCTTATCCCAAACGCTTGGGGCTACGTGTGTCTCAGGATTCAAACTTTTGGATTTTAAAAAGGACAAAGACTGAGTATTAACAGAATACCTGCAGCGGGGTCTGGGACAACACCCCGTAATTAAATACATTAATAGTTCTACAGCAAAACATGGGAATATTCGCACATGGGATAACTGAAGACTGTAACTAGCCTGTGTCAGTTCAGATAACATTTTACTGCCAAATCTAGCTCCCTGGATTTGGAATTTCGGATAGGGGATTGTACACCTGAACCGACGCCTGCTCCCGCTGGGACCCCACCATGTAAAGAGATGAAGTTCCCCAGGGGAAGGTGCTGTTTGTATAAACAATGTGGAAGCAGGGAGAAAGGCCGAGGACCTGGTGTGAGCCAGTGAACGCTCTGCTAAGACGTGACTGCCAGAAGGAGCGAGCCACTGTTGAATCTGGAAAAGGAGAACTTTGGTCATGTTCTCAGCAGTGGAACAGGGAAACTTATCTGACTTTGTCAGGCCTTAGATTAGAAGATAAACTTTCCATCATATCAGCCGACTTAATTTCTCCACAACTGCCACATTTTCCAGTGAAATCTTTAATTTGACAGCGGTACTGAGGAGGGAGTGCTCTTGGTAGGGGACCCGAGTAGTCCTCATTCTGAAATCTAGAAATTGAGAAGGCAGAGTATATATTGAACAGAATATGGGCCCTGAAGTGAAAACTCTTGGGTTTAAATTCCAGCTCTACCCATTCACAGCTGTGTGACCCTTGTGATGTCACTGCCCTCTCTGAGCCTCAGCTTGCTCATTAGTAAAATGGAGATCATAAATGGGGTCTCATGGGGGTCTGTAAAGATCAATGAGATAATATTTGTGAAGGAGCTTGGCAAGGTACAGAGTACTACATGATGTTAATTATACACTGGCTTACAAATTAATGTTACAAATCAATCTGAACATGACTCACAGGACCCTGTCTTCCTGCACCCCACTTAGCCCAAAGCAAATTGAAAGAACTTGAGTTCCTGAGTGGCTGGAGCACCAAAGATGGAGGGACCGACTCATGTTCCTTTTTCCTCCAGGCCCTCAACCGGTCCAGCTGGACCTCTGCAGTCTTTGCAGCTGGCAAAAACCAGGCCACAACATGAGTTGAGCCTGCTTTAAAACCTCCCAATATGTTCCACGGTGATGTTACTTTTGCACTGGGTTATGCATTCTGTCCTGAACGGCCGGGGATGGACGATGCTATCATTACACCCTGGTAGCCTGGGCTGGCCCACCTGAGCATACACGATGCTCACACACTCTGAGAGCTACTGAGTTATTCATATAATTATACATCGATCTTTTTCTCACCTGCTGGTGTCTTCGATTTGTTAAGGTTCTTGGGCTTCCGTTTTCTGGTTTGAATCCCCTCTTTCCGCATCGCAAGAGGCCTGGGGACCTAGGGGGTCACAAGTCAATATACGTGGTTTTCCATTTGTACCTGACCCGTGACATTATTTACACACACACACACACACACACACACACACACACACACACAAATACACAACGAGAAGGCCAGATCTATGCAATTCCTCTACAAACCTTGGGGCTGAGCCTGAGTGAATCAGGCCTGGAACTCCTGCTGAGCAAGAAATCAATTCTACCAAAAAAAAAAACATGTTGAGCATGTCTATTCCATGCTGGGTATTATACTAAACTCTAGAGAAACAAAGACCTAAAGACACAGTCCCTTCTCTCCAGAGGTTCACAGTTGGGAAAGACAGACAGATAGAAGATAACCAGATTCATAGGTGATGAGGGAAAATAGAAAAGAAACACTGAACTGTTTCCCGGGCTGGGGGAGGGAAAGTGGCACATGGGCACATCAAGGCAGGCCTCCCTGAGGAGGTGATGCCTGGGTTGTAGGAGACTGTCAAGTCGATGAGGGGCAGACATTTCAAGCAGCAAGAACAGTACGTGCCAAAGCCGCTAACTGATCAGCCACACTGGGACACTGTGCGAGTGAAGAGGGGGTGCTATTAATAGCTATGCCGAGATCATGGGCACGCCCTGAGGCGGCCTGGAGAGTGGGGATGTAAAGTCACTCTACACGGAGCAGCTCTGCACCGTGCTGAGCCTGGCTGGGGCAAGTGGTGGTTTCCATGGGTGTCGGGAGCAGCGGGGACAATGGTGGAGAGACTGCCCTGTGGCCAGTGCCTGAGTCCTTTATGACAGCACTTTAGGGCGTCTGAATTCTCCTAAAGAAGCAATGACTGTCGGGCATCACACTCCTGAGCCATTCAAGATGCCTAAACAAGTGTCAGGGGCAGGCCTGCAGGGTCATCTTTCTACTAGTTTAAAATAGTGTGCCTGCCCCACATCTGGCTTCTTTCAGGCCTGGCCAACCAAATTGTTTAGCCCCTGGTCTGTGCTAGTGTCCCATATGGAACTAACAGAGGCCACACCCGCAAATACAGAAGGACAAGTGATGACCACGTCGGAGATGTGAACATGGAATTGTTAAGAAAGAAGTGCAGGGAATTCCCTGGTGGTCCAGTGGTTAGAACTCTGCACTCTCACTGCTGAGGGCCCGGGTTCAATCCCTGGTCAGGGAACTAAGATCCCACAAGCCGCGCATGGTGCGGCCAAAAAAAAAGAGAAGTGCAGTAGCATACGTGAACTCGAACTGCCTTCTAGTCAACTGCGAGTCAGACGAGACAGCACTCCCACTCGTGGAGGAAAGTATCCTCCCCTCCCCGCCCTGCCTCCCCCTACCACCCCTGCCCCCGCGCCCACCTCTTGAAGACCATCCTGACTTCAGAAGAATCCTGTCCTCATGTTTATCCCCACCCACCTCAGTACTTTTTTAAAAAAATTGTCATAAAATGCACATCACATAAAATTTACCATCTTAAGCATTATCAAGTGTGCAGTTCAGTAGTGTCAAGTATACTCGCATTAATGGATAAAGTCACCTGTGACAGTATAGTGTAAAGAAAGGGAATGCTTTCTAAAAAGACTTCGCAGATTTTCATTTTGAATTTTAAGTGGCAATTTTGAATTTCGGCTGCCAGTGCCAACCTCAAACCTGTAATTCTTAACATAGACGTTAAGATCGTACTCGTAATTATGATCAGATATATGTTAATTGATTTTCCTAACTTGGTGTCAGTTTCTAAGGATAAGTCTCCTCTTAGATGCCATAATTAAATGTGTTTAGAGGGCTTCCCTGGTGGCGCAGTGGTTGCGAGTCCGCCTGCCGATGCAGGGGACACAGGTTCGTGCCCCAGTCCGGGAAGATCCCACATGCCGCGGAGCGGCTGGGCCTGTGAGCCATGGCCGCTGAGCCTGTGCATCTGGAGCCTGTGCTCTGTGGTGGGAGGGGCCACAGCAGTGAGAGGCCCGCGTACCACCAAAAAAAAAAAAAAAATGTGTTTAGAGCTGATGATAAATTTCTTAATCTTAATTATTCTGGGAGTATTGTCCTAGAGACATTATGTTCTTATGAAAATTCCAAATACCAAAAATGCCACAGGGTATTTTGACATAGCATAGTGATGGTGGGGAGAAGAAATGCATGTGACTGAGAGAGTCACTAATTCAGTGTTTCTTAAAACTTTTTTTTGTTTGTTTGTGGTACATGGGCCTCTCACTGCTGTGGCCTCTCCCGTTGCGGAGCACAGGCTCCGGACGCGCAGGCTCAGCGGCCATGGCTCACGGGCCCAGCCGCTCCGCGGCATGTGGGATCTTCCGGGACCGGGGCACGAACCCGTGTCCCCTGCACCGGCTGGCGGACTCTCAACTACTGCGCCATCAGGGAAGCCCCCTTAAAACTTTTTTTCATCAAGCCCACCCCTAAAGCCTTTTAAACTTTTTTTTTTAAAATAGTGCCCCAATGAATTTTTTTTGGCCGTGCCACATGGCTTGTGGGATCTTAGTTCCCCAACCAGGGACTGAACCCGAGCCCTCGCCAGTGAAAGCATGGAGTCCTAACCACTGGACCGCCAGGGAATTCCCCCAATGAATTTTAATATCATAGATATGCTGTATATGTATTATATCTGCTTTATACATGAAAAGACTAGGGGCTTTTTTGGGTCCTACTTGGGGGTGACACCACGTGACACCATCCCCATTTGAGAATGCGCATGCTAATATATCTTTTTTAAAAGGAGAGGGGACCTAGTGATAGACATTTGCACTGGCAGATGTATCTCTATGTGTGTCCAAATCTTGAAGCAGTATTTTTTTCTGCCAGCGTCACTAGAAAATAGAAGAACTTTGTTTTCTGCCAGTCACCATCTTTTAACAGCTGTGCTTTATACCCTTCCCACCATAGGCATCAGACAGATCATTTCCCACTGGCTTTGGAGGTCTTGCTAGATTCTTACTTGATTTATAAATGTACCATAAATAGAATCATTCAGGTTCCTTCTCATTTATAAAAATCAATTAAAATCCTAGGTGAATGAATTTATTTTAATTAAAGTTTTTCATCATAACACGTTGATAAATGGCACTGAAATTTTACTGATGAGTCGACTGTCATATTCAAGTAGGCTGCTTGCAGGAACTGATAGAACTATTGGTTGATTTAAAATGTAACACAGATGCCAAAGTTTTAGTGTACATTATTACCTAGACTACTGCATTATCTTTGTAAAAATTTCCTCAGATGCTATGTACAGGTGCCATGTAAAACAGGCTAATGTGCATTTCTATGAGAATTCTGGTAAACTGCCTTGCTATGATTTTTCATGTAAAGTATGTCCTCTAGTATTGATACAGAGTATGTCTATTCACCAGTCTACTGAAACCTAGTGGTTTAAAATATGATTATTAAGAAATAAGTTTTTGGGCTTCCCTGGTGGCGCAGTGGTTGAGAGTCCGCCTGCCGATGCAGGGGACACGGGTTCGTGCCCCAGTCCGGGAAGATCCCACATGCCGTGGAGCAGCTAGACCTGTGAGCCATGGCCGCTGAGCCTGCGCGTCCGGAGCCTGTGCTCCGCAACGGGAGAGGCCACAACAGTGAGAGGCCCGTGTACCGCAAAAAAAAAAGCAATAAGTTTTTAAGAAGACTTTATTTAAGTGGGATCTAGAAGATGTGATAAGTACTTTTGACTTCAAAATAATGAATTTATAATTGGCCTCTGTCTAAAAACTTGAATTGCAGTGGATTTGTACCTAAACACAATCTTATGCGTAATTGTATGAAATTTGGTGTGGTTCAGAAAGGCTTTCCCTCCCCACTTTTTTTCCTTCTATTTAACTGTGGGCTATTAGCAGCCATATCAAATCCAATCATTTTAATTTTCCAATGCACCTATAATCCTTTTATCCTTATTCTAAGATTATCATTTCACCTCTTAATGAATTGAAAAAATGGTGAGGATACTTTACAAATTCACTCAATCACTGTCAATTTAGTAACTCTTTTTTTTTTTAAAAATAAATTTATTTATTTATTTATTTTTGGCTGCTTTGTGTCTTTGTTGCTGCGCGCGGGCTTTCTCTAGTTGCGGCGAGCGGGGGCTACTCTGTTGCGGTGTGCGGGCTTCTCATTGCAGTGGCTTCTCTTGTTGCGGAGCACGGGCTCTAGGCACACGGGCTTCAGTAGTTGTGGCACGCGGGCTGTAGAGCATACGCTCAGTAGTTGTGGAACACTGTAGCACACAGGCTTAATTGCTCCGCGGCATGTGGGATCTTCCCGGACCAGGGCTCGAACCCATGTCCCCTGCATTGGCAGGCAGATTCTTAACCACTGTGCCACCAGGGAAGTGCCCCAATTTAGTAACTCTTAATAACCTGAGTTAAAGTAAAAGCTCAACTGCTCGTGCCTACCATAGAGCCGTTGAGGACACGTGGCAACAGATCTGCTCAGTCCTTTGCTTTGTAGACTTTATCTAGAGGGACCAGTCAATATCTTATTAAACTATGATATGATTAGAATGGCTATGGCTGTATTATTGCAGGTCTGGGAACTATGCATTAAATGTGTCTAATGAATTTGGGGTGCTACAAAGTTATCAAATATAACTGAGCTGTTTCATTTCAGGGAATTTCCAGTCAGTGTAACCATTTTTAAATATTTTAGGATGAAAATAGTTTAAACCATTTTTTTAAGCTTGAAATCCTGAAGGCTGTGCTTCAAGTTGACTTAGAGGTAAACCTATTGGGGAAATAAGTGACCCACTTACAGACTGAAGGCCTCTATTACTTCAGAAAGATGCTCTACATTTTCTGGCATCCTAAGAATCAGATTTTATCTCTGTAAGTACACCTCATTTCCATTCTAGTTAGGACTAATGGATCCTCGTGTGGCAAAGAGCTGAAGAATGGAGAAGACTGGATAGCTGATAATCCAGATAGTTCTTAGCACTCTGAACAATCCCAAGTACAGCCATCCAAGCCAGTAACTACACTGCTGCATTATTTCTTTGTGAAATTTGCTTCTTGTCTGTACTCTTGAAATTGAATAACATTTCATGAGACTCCTTAAAAAAAAAGTATACTTGCATTGCTATGAACCATCACCACCATCCACCTCCAGAACACTTTTCATTTTGCAGAACTGAACTCTGCTCATTAACTGGTCACTCCTCATTTCCCCGTCCCCT
Organism: Globicephala melas; assembly: GCF_963455315.2. Lineage (NCBI taxonomy): Eukaryota > Metazoa > Chordata > Mammalia > Artiodactyla > Delphinidae > Globicephala > Globicephala melas. Next base: position 107,876,447 of record NC_083319.1, on the reverse strand, counting down.
CAGCCCTTGGCAACCACTATTCTACTTTCTGTCTTTAAGAATTTGACTCCTCTGGGACCTCATGTAAGTGGAATCACACTGTGTTTGTCCTTTTGTGACTGGCTTCTTTCATTTAGCACCATGTCCTCAAGGTCTATGCATGTTGTAGCCTGTGTCAGAACTTCCTTCCTTTTTTTTTTTTTTTTTTTTTTTTTGCGGTACGCGGGCCTCTCACTGTCGTGGCCTCTCCCGTTGGGACGCGCAGGCTCAGCGGCCATGGCTCACGGGCCCAGCCGCTCCGCGGCATGTGGGATCTTCCCGGACCGGGGCACGAACCTGTGTCCCCTGCATCGGGAGGTGGACTCTCAACCACTGCGCCACCAGGGAAGCCCAGAACTTCCTTCCTTTTGAAGGCTGAATAATATCCCATCGTATGTGTAGACCACATTTTGCTTATCCATCCATCCATCAATGGACACATGGGTTGCTTCCACCTTTTGGCTATTGCGAATAATGCTGCTGTGAACATGAGCATACAGATGTTTGTTCGAGATTCTGCTTTCAATTCTTTTTGGATCTATACCAGAAATAGATTGCTGTATCATATAGTAATTCTATTTCTAATTTTTTACAGACACAATCCTTTTAATACCTGCATAATATTCCTCTATCAGTTCCTTTTATCGTTCCCCTATTGAAGAACAATAGTTTCTTTAACCATTTTCCTCCCAAAGGTTTTTTTCCTCCATTTTCATTATTACAATGATTCAACAAGTATCCTTGTATACACGTCTTACAAAAGTTGACCCTTGAACAACATGGGTTTGAACTGCATGGGTCCACTTAAATGTGGATATTTTTTCAATAGTAAATACTACAGCACTACATGATCCGTGGTTGGTTGACTCTGCACATGTGGAACCACAGGTAAGGAGAAATCATGTACACGTAGGGCAGACTATAGGTTAGAAATGGATTTTTGAGTGCAGAAGGTTGGCACCCCCACCCCCTGCATTGTTCAAGGGTCCATATGTTTTCTTATGAGTATTCTTAACTATATTTTTAGACTTTTTTTTTTTTTGGCTGTGTTGGCTCTTTGCTGCTGTGCGTGGGCTTTCTCTATTTTTAGACATTTTTAAGCTCATTATAACAAGAAAACATGAAAAGATGCATGAGATTAAGTTAATAACAACCCCTCCCATCTTACTACTATCAATCCTCTGCCCATGAGGCAACTGGAATAACAGCCTGTTTCTTACATTTTAAAAAGTTCTCAAACATGTGTGCACATGTACATATCTATATACATATGTATGTGTATTCATCCGTCCAAAAGTGTTCAATGTATATATAAGCAACTACATATAAATTATGTTCTCCCTCTTTCTTTATAAAACTGGAACCATGCTATGTACAGTGTTCTGCGCGGACTTCGTTTTTAAGCACTATGTAATGGAGATTGTTCCAAATTAGAACATAAAGAGCTTTGGTAATTCCCTGGCGGTCCAGTGGTTAAGACTCTGCACTTTCACTGCCAACGGCCCGAGTTCGATCCCTGGTTGGGGAACTAAGACCCACAAGCCGTGTGGCCAGAAAAAAAAGAGGCTTGTAGAAGCTCTCTGTGTTCTGGAAATATTAATCCTTTTTCTCATGTATGTGTATATTGGTTTTACTTTCTTGGGGTATCTTTTTCCATACACTAATATGAATGTTATACAATCAAATATATCTAATTTTTCTTTTATGGCTTAAGAGTTTTGAAAACGTGCTGAAGAAAACGTCTCCTCCCACCCTTAAGGTTATATAAATACTCCCCCTCTACATTTTCTTCTAGCATTTTTCTTGTCTCTATTTAAAGATGTTTTACGTTTCATATGTTTAATACATCCAAGTTTGTTTTTGCTTTTGGTAGGAGGTAGAGGTCAAGTTTTCTTTTTGTTTTCCAGATTATGTCAATACAGTCATTCTTAAAAAGCTATCCCTTATCCATTGAATTGTTACCTTTGTTATATATCAAACTACCACACATATAGACTATTTTTTAGTCTCTTCAACTGTGAAATGGGAATTAGACTTATGTAATGTTAAAGATGGAAATGATGTTCCATAGCAATGTCTCTGTTATGGTCTGAATGTCTGTGTCCCTCTCAAATTCATATGTGCACAAACCTAACATGCAAGGTGATGGTATTAGGAAGTGGGGCCTTTGGGAGGTGATGAGGTCATGAGGGTGGAGCCTTCATGAATGGGATTAGTGCCCTTATAATAGAGACCCCACAGTGCTCCTTTGCCCCTTCCACCAAGCGAGGACACAGTGAGAGAAGTCTGCCACTGGACAGGGGTCCTCCCTCAACCCTGCTGGCCTCTGATCTCGGAGCTCCAGCCTCTAGAACCATGGAGGTTAATTGCTATTGTTTAAGCCGCCCAGTCTATGGTATTGCTATAGCAACCCTAACGCACTACGACAGTCTCTAAGGTCCCTTCCAGATCTACATTTCTTTGTTAAGAAGGAGAAAATGAATTATGATCTGCAGGGAGGAAGAGGGGTGAGACCCGAGCGGTGGAGGAAAGCGCGGGACACGGTCGGGGGACGCTTACGCCGTGGAGCTTCATGTAGAGGCCGCAGGCGTTGCACACGGGCTCGCCCTCGGCGTTGCGGCGCCACAGAGTGGTGGTGGTAGTCTGGCAGTTCGCGCAGGAGAGGCCCACTCGGCGGGAGGCGGACTGCAACACAGGAGACAGACCCTTCAGGTCCAAGGACAAGGACACGGCAGGTGCCGCAGCATCTCGCTTCACCGGCAGCAAGTGTGGGGCGCGGCTGTGTGAGAGTCTCAGACCAGCCACTGCACCGGATGCTCGGATGCCGCGTCCCTAAGCCTCTCCTGGGGGCGTGGGAGCAAAAGGGCTGTGCTGCAGGGGATGGCAGATCCTGGTCATAACTGCGGCGTCAGCAACATTATCAGTCACTCGCGTCAGGGAAAAGCCCAGCAAGCCCTGCACGCTGTAGGCAGAAAAGCTTCTCCCCAAAGTAGAACGAATCCGGGCCTCAGGGGCCGGGAGTGAGTGGGGGTGAGGAATTACTGTGTCCGAGTGTCTTCAAAGACTGACCTCAAGAAAGGGAAGCACCAGGGTTTATCCCCTCTGTTCTTCTTTCCCTAATATCTGTGGAAAGCTAGTTCAAATTGGTCAAAATCAAAGTTTAGTAGAAAAGACCAGGAAACTAGGAGACAAAAACTTGGTTCCAACTCTTCCCCAGCCACAGGGCCCAGCATGCCCCACATAATCTCCCTGGTCTTTGGGTTTATCAACGGATCAACTGAAAACAGGGTAAGTCACAACACAGAAAGGATGAATTAGCCTTCCTTGTGGAGTTGATGTGAACATAGGCGATACACCAGACCACGCTGGGTCGGGGAGCAGGAAGTCTGGACTCTGGTCCCTGAGGGGAGACTCAGTGTCTAAGTGGCCATGGGCAAGGCCATTAGTTTTTCTGAGCCTCACTGTTCATTTCTGCATAATTAAGGGGTTGAACTAAATGGCCTGGACCATCCTCGTAGCTCAAGCCAACTCTGAAGGCGTAAGAAATTACTATTTGCCACTCATCCAGCCCTTAAACCTGCACCTTCTCTGAAACATGACTTGAAGCCCCAAACTCAAAACCAGGAATTTCCCACCAAGGCCGAGCCCTGAAGCCAGGAGCTGACAGAAGGAGAGAAGCCTGGCTGCTGGGCGCGCGGCACTGGCTTACCAGGCGGCGCTGGGGCTTGATGAGGGGCCGGTTGATGCCGTTCATCTTGTGGTAGAGGCCGCAGGCGTTGCACAGGTAGTGTCCCGTCCCATCCCGCCGCCACAGCGGGGTGGACATGGCCCCGCAGTTGACACACTCTCTGCCTTCCGAGAAGTCGTCAAACATATCTACTGGGTGGGAAACAATACAGAGGATTAGTTCTCTGTTTATGCCAGAAATCTCACAGTGGAGAATCTAGACACCAAGGAAATAATGCCCTCTCCTTGCAAGGAGTGGAAGACGGATCGCTTTGGGCTGCCTGGCTTTTCCTCGCTTGGCCCTAAGCCTTGGGAACCGGCTCAGAGGGCTGTCCTAGCAAGTGGACCTTACCCCCGGCATCCCAGACACAGCAGGCTCTCCCTGGTCACGAGAAAGGGAACAGAGTGTGGCAGAGACCACGAGCGCCTGGATTTCTCTCTTCAGAGCCTGGCGGGGGCGGGGTTTCACCTAACACTGAGTTCCACTCAAGACCTTCTTTCTCTCTTTTTTCCCTTTCAAAATTGAGATTCCATTTCCTTTTCAATAAAAATATAATAAATATTTACTTCGGGAAAATTAAATGCTGGGATGTGTAAAAAAATATAGGAATCATACATAATCCTGTAACTCAAAGATCACCATGTTATTAACATCTTGTTCTGTTAGATCCTTTGCAACATTTTATATATTGACATATTTTTGTCTACTTGAGGTCAAGCTGTATCATTTTGAGCCCGTTTTTTCACTTCGTAACAAAGCGTTTTCCCACATTAGAAATTCTTTAAAAACGTATTTTAGTGTATATTATCCCATGCTAGTACTGCACCATCCTTTATTCTCATTGGACTTCTACTTAGCCAGTTTCTGACTTTTGTAGACACCGCTCATTTTGAAAACTAATCTTAGCATTTCTGCTTATTCCTTAGGATACTCCCCCTAGACGCAGAATTACTGAGCCAGAGGGACTATCTTTTTCTGAAAGTTCTTGAAATTTTCAAACTTTCCTGCAGAAAAAGGCTGTAACTCATTTTTCTCATTTCAATGTATCTGTATGATATGCTGTGTCATAGCTTGACATTTTTCTTGCTTATTGGAACATAAAATAAAGGTGCATATTATGAGCAATGGTGTTTTAGAGTGGAACCCGTCCACAGGAACGTGGCCATCCCTGCCATTTCCCTGCACTCACTCACAGGCCCCTCCCTCCCCATCCCCTTTGTCTTCCATGTCTATAGAATTTAACAATTGACTCATCTCACTCGTGGCCATTTCAGTCATCCTGCTGAGACAGGCTGGGCCAGTTTCCTTATTCCTTGTGATCTACATAAAGTCTGGCTCAGAACTTCCAGAAGTCTCTCTGACTCCATGTATACAAAATGCTTCCTATTTTGAACATTTTTATATCCTTTCTAAATTTTCTGTCCCTAAATACAGCCACCCTGGTGTTCAGATTGTTCTTGTCCTACTACCAGAGGCAAAAGTGGATTTTTCTCTAGTTCAGGGGGCAGACTTGGGGAGGAGGGTAAGAGCTCTCCCTCCATCAGCCTAGCCCCTTACCCTGGGGTTTAAGGCCGCACATTCTGCTAGTTCTGTGGCCTCGCTACCTGCTCTGAGGGAACTCGGGCTGGAGAAGAGGATGGTGGAGGCCCTCTCCTCAACTCTGGGTACACAAACAGTCATTTGCACCTGCAAACAAGTAACTATGAGTAAACAGTGTGCAGGTGTGAGGGGCTGTTTGCTCAGGCCGGGGAGCTGAGCACACATCGGTCACAAGAGAGGCTATTTTTGCACCTGGGTCACACTGAGAACCCTCCAGCAAGGTCACCTGCCTTGAGAGCCGCACATGACACGATGACTCCTGTTCCCGGCTTGCTTCCCCAAACCCGGGGGGAGGCGTGGAGTGAACAACCTGCATGTCACCCTCCACCTGCCCTTGCCCGGCGGCCCTGCTCCCTCGGCTCAGCCTTCCAGTGAGGGGACTGGAAAGGCCAGGGGAGCTCACACAAGGCCCTCAGACCAAGGAGGGGCGCTGGCAATGTCCTCATTTTGTAGAGTGTTTGCAATCAACACTAGATGGCGCTACAGCCCCTAAATTGATCCTCTGCATTCCTGTCTAAATCACGACGGAGGGCTTTTTACATTACCTTTCCAGTCCAAACAGAGCACAACCCAATTAGTCTATTTTTTTTTTTAACAATGAAAAAATTTAAACATATTAAAAAGTGGCCCAAATAGGAAAATGAGCGCTTATTTAATCACCATCCAGCTTCCAACAATTTGTGGCCAATCTTGTCTCAGGTACACCTCCTCCACCCACTTTCCCCCATCCTGATTTCTTTTGAAGAAAATCCCAGACATTCTGTCATTTCACTCATAAATATTTCAGAACGTGCCTCTCACCGATGAAGATTCACACTCTTTTCCTTTTAAAGATAAGCAAACCAACCTCTTTCCTATGTTCCAGTTCATCTAAAGAAGGCTGCACAGGGAGAGGGTCTTTCTCCATCCATTCCGCTTTTCTGGAGGGGAGATTCCCTTTTCTCTTCATATTTATTGTTTTACACCCAGGACAGGATCTCAGCCCAGGAGCCTCCCTAGCAGTCCTGGTCTCTCTACTGGTTACTGGCCTGACTACCTTGAGAACCCAGCACCGAGGCTCGCCTTAGAAATGCCTTCTTGCCACACAGAATGGGTTACACAGTCAAGCAACCATTTTACAGGCTGGGGGAAGGCACTGGAGGTTGGCAAGTGTGTATTTGTCACCGACAAATACTTACTGAGCATCTGCTCTTTCAGCACTCTGATAGATGTCACAGGAGCTCAGAATGCTAATGACCTGGTTGGGCAGATCGGGTCAGAGTATCAATAAGGAGTAAATATTACTGAATTCATTTGGGCCACATATCTTAAACAAGGTGGGCATTACGGGGGCAGAGACTTCTTGCCTAGGGTAGGAAGTGCAGTCCCAGATTGAAGAGTCAGGTGTTACAACAGCAGCCAAAGGAAGGATGGGGAGGTGAAGGCCGTGCTTCCTAAAAGCATCCCTCAGGTGCACCACGTCTCCTTACAACCCACCACACCTCCAAATGGGCAAAGTTTCCATATCTTCTACCAGAAAATCTTGCCATCCAACCCACTCAATGGAACGTTACATAATTGTAAATGATGATGACAAAGACAACCTAACAATAAAGAAAAATGCCTACCTCCCATGTTAAATGAAAAATGCATCACGCAAAACACCAAATACACTGTGATGGCAGCTGAGACTACCAGGAAGGGGCTTCTATTAGGCTAATCAAATTGTACAGACTTTTAATTTTTTTTTAATTTTTTTATTTTTTAAATTTACTCAATTATTTTTGGCTGCGTTGGGTCTTCGTTGCAGTGCACGGGTTTCTCATTGCGGTGGCTTCTCTTGTTGCGGAGCACAGGCTCTAGGCACGTGGGCTTCAGTAGTTGTGGCACGTGGGCTCAGTAGTTGTGGCGCATGGGCTTAGTTGCTCCGCAGCATGTGGGATCTTCCCGGACCAGGGCTCGAACCCGTATCCCCTGCTTTGGCAGGTGGATTCTTAACCACTGTGCCACCAGGGAAGTCCCTGGACTTTTCATTTTTTAAAACACCGTTCTGTAATGTTATAATTGCTTACTTTTTAAAATGTGAAAAAAAAAATAAGAATGAAACAAAAAAAAAATTTTGATCACCTCAAGCAGCTCCCAGTACACTCTGGGGGAAGGGACTGTTTTGCTCTCTTACATCTGACACATACATATATTTCCCCCCTTGAACTGAAGAAGGGAGAGAAAGAGGTTCAAACCCTGCTGTTTAGCACCCACTCTGGGGGAAGTGGGAGGTGACAGGCTGGGAGCCCCAAACCAGCACCATCATCTGACGGTGTGAACCTTGCTAATAACCACTTCATCAGACATGCACTGGGTGGAACTTCCCGAGGGCAAGTGGGCAGCAGCCTGATTTCTAATAAGGAAGGGCACAGCCATGGCCTTGAATTACGAAAGCCCCACCCACCCAGTGCTGGGCATCACGGGAACTGGACCAACCACTTAGAAGGCAGTGGGAATCCAGCTCTCGGAAGTGGGTCAGCTTTACCCCACATTCAGAGGAAAGACTCGTAATAATAGTTGTAAAGTACTTTGTAAATAAGAGGAAAAACTCACAACAATGGTTGTTAAGTGCTTTGCAAACACCAAATGAGATAACAATGATAGGTTATTGTCAGGGTTGGAGGGTTTGGGACGGAGTAGGGACAACCAGGGAGAACCTTGGTGCCTGGATATTGGGGGAGGGACAGATAAAAGAGCCAGGAGATTTGGGAATCTGACCTTTTCTCAGAATTGTAAATTGTCTATCACTCTCAGACTTGGTCCAGTTTGAGACTTGTGGGCAGGGAATGAACTTGCAGGCAGGTTGACTGGTCTCGGGGCTCTGCTCATGGGAAATATTAATTCATGATCATTTTAGCAACCAAAAGGAGAAAATGAATTGTGCCCTCACCCCAAGAATGGGGGTCTAACTCCTCACTTCCATCCATGCCCCACTTAAAAAAACTCTTTTTAAAGAGGGGAACAAACCCAGCCTGATTTCTTCGGCATCTAATTTAGTACCGATAGTCCTAGGAACTAAGGCAGACTACTCCCATCCAAGTGCCTGAAAGAAAAATGGGGGCCAGGAGGTTGAAGGATCCCACCCTGACTTCCCCACGGAGAGCTGACGCAATCACGGGTAGGGACCTGACCTCTCATGCCCGGCTTCATCCATCTCGGGGAACCCACCCACAGGCCAGCAGGCGAGTCATCCATCTCGGGGAACCCACCCACAGGCCAGCAGGCGAGTCAGGGCTGGGAGGAAGAACGCCAGGAGAGGAAAGAGGGGAGGTGGAGGGGAGGAGGAAGAGGACTCAGAGGCCGGGATAGCAGTTGGCAACACCCACTGGGCGCGGCCCCAAAGCTGGTTTGTCTCCCGACTGCTGGAGAGAGAGCTCAGGCTGAGGGATGGGGCCATGCGTGTGCCAGCCGCTGGGTCAGAGCCACAGAGCCTGGCTCTGCGCTGAGCTCCACCACAGGGGTGTCCGTCACACCCTCCCTCTTTGGAGGGGCTTCCACTTGCTAGGGGAGCTGGGTCTTGAGCCCGAGCCCGGGTGGGAGAGACCCTCCTCTCCCTCACCCCTCAGGTGCTGAGTCCATCTGGTTTCTGGTGGGGAGCCCAAACATTTGCCGTGTGTGTCTGCTCTACCTGCCTCTGTAGCACGTGCTGGACATAGAGGTATACTAGGTAAAGTTGGGGCAAAAATCTCTGCCCAAAGTTGTTTCCGTCTAGCTGGGGATGCATAACTCAAAGCAAATAATTACATAAAATGTGACAAACTGCAATGACGTCTGGACTGCATCACTACCCGGCCCCCCCTCCCCCCAGCAGCACATCCTCAGCCATCCTAGATCTCTCTGCGATCTGCGGAGGGAAGACACACAAACACAACGGAAATTACCCATGCCCAGGGTAGCGACTCAGTGCTGCAAATTAAGGCCGGCAAAGAGAGGGGAGGGGCCGCCCCGGAGACCTCCCGGAGCCAAAGGGGCTTCAGGAACAAAGTCCCCAGCCCCACCCAGACGTCCCATGCTGAACCCCAGCCCCGAGTCCCATCCAAAGTTCAGCAGAGATTGTGCCTGGATTTCCTGACAGGCCCGGCTCTGTCCCAGGGGCTGGCGCCTGGTGAAAAGCAAACAAACCCGGAGGTTTTGGGGCAGCTCCTGAGGCTTCAGAATTCTGGGCTTCGTCAGGCCCAGCCTGTGACAGGCTGCTGCGGCGGGGAGGGCGGACACAGCTCAGGCAACGTCTGGCTGGCGGGATTAGAGCACCTACTTTGGAAGCTCCTGCCGAATAGAAGCGGTTCCTGCTGGGCTGGGCTGGAGCTGCCCTGCGGAGCCGGAGCCGGAGCCGGGGGCCCTGCCTCTGAGCGCCCAGAACAAAACGCTGGGGTTCACAGAAAGCATCCACTACATCCCAACCCGATCCACGAGGGGCAGACAGCTTTAGAAACTTACAAACAAGGAAGCTGAGTATAATCTATATGAAACATTTAGCACACTACATTTCTGGATAGCCACGGAATAATATGAGAGACCTTTAAACTTTTCTCCGGGTGAATACTGTAATTGTACTGGAAATAGATTTCCACCACAACCTCCAACACACACACACAGAAACACACACACACACCCCCCTCCAGCATTTACCTAGGACCCTGGCTTCAGGCTTGAGGTGAGAGTTAAAGAATGAGTCAGGTTAAAAAAAAAAAAAATCACAAAGAAGCAAGGACATTCTGAAAGGAAGGAACAAAAGCACCAAAAACAGGGAGGGATGGAGAGAGAGAGAGAGAGAAAGAGGGAGAGAGAAAGAGATAGAGAGGGAGGGAGGGAGGGAGAGAGAGAGAGGAAGGAAGGAAGGAAGGAAGGAAGGAAGGAAGGAAGGAAGGAAGGAAGGATGGAAGGAGGAAAGAAAGAAAGAAAGAGAAAGAAAGGGAGAGAGAGGAAGGGAGGGAGGAAGGAAGGGAGAAAGAGAGAAAGAGAAAGAGAAAAGGGGAGGGAGGGAAAGAAAGAAGAGGTTGAAGAACAACTCTTGCTATGACAGACTGGAGGAAAATATTTACAGCATATTCCCAAGAGTTAATACCCCCTAATAAGCTAAGAAAAATTACACATCACACAGAGAAACATGAGGAGAAGACTTCACTGGGCAGCCAATGCCTGTCACTGAAGGAGCTGTGGGAAGAGCCAAGCCTCTATCTTTCCATTCTGTGGACCACCTGCTCCTCCCTTGAAGATCTACAGGCTCCCAAGTATCTACCTTCACTCCTACCTGGTCTGTGTGCACAGCAGGGGCAGAGTGGGAGGGAGGCCCGGAAAGAGGAATGTCACTGGGGTTCAGAGAAGTTAGGTCTTGCCCAGGAAATAGAGCAGCTGGGATTTCAACCCAGACTGACTGGGCAGCCTCTTAACCGTGGGCCCAGAGTCCCACCAGCTCCTGCCGGCAGATAGATGGCTTGACCATCCTGTCAGGGACTAAATTCTCTTCCCAGCAGCAGACAGTATCAACGCGAACAGTTCGAAAATCAGTAAGTGAAAGACAGTCTAGGGTCGCAACATGGCATGTTAGTGACGAGGACCACAGGAAGTCCAGGACGCAGGTATGCCCTGTTTACCCAGCTCACCTGATAACAGAAGCGTCTCAGGGCACGTGTGTTTCAGTGCTCTCCAGCGCACCAGCTCGGGAAATGCCTCCTAGCCTGCATCTTTGTGGCCTTCAAGAATCCCCACATGGGCTTCCCTGGTGGCGCAGTGGCTGAGAATCCACCTGCCAATGCAGGGGACACGGGTTCGAGCCCTGGTCTGGGAGGGTCCCACATGCCGCAGAGCAACTAGGCCCGTGAGCCACAACTGCTGAGCCTGCGCGTCTGGAGCCTGTGCTCCGCAACAAGAGAGGCTGCAACAGTGAGGCCCGCATACCGCGATGAAGAGCGGCCCCCGCTCGCCGCAACTAGAGAAAGCCCTCGCACAGAAACGAAGACCCAACACAGCAAAAATAAATAAATAAATAAACAAATTCCTACCCCCAACAACAACAACAACAAGAATCCCCACATGTAGGGATATAATTACAGTGTAAAAATTTCCCCATGACAGATGGGTCAGTCACCGGCCCAGGAGAAATTTCTCGGTGCTTTAGAATTCCCAGTTGACCCTCAGTGACCATGACGCCCTGAGCCTCCTGCATTGTGCAAAGTTAAGCCCATGATGGATACAGACTGCCACGCGGCTATTTAGAATTCTGTGGTGTTAGGTTCTGAGAATGTGACTTCGTTTGCCAGATCTGGAAGTTAAACACCCGAAGACTCCCAGGAGAGGGTCACTGTGGCCCTTCCCACCTGTGATCCACGGGCTGGGAGACCGTCTTCAAAGTAGGCAAATGAACTGAGCAGGAAACACTCAAAGATTGTGTTGTGTTGTAATTTCTATTGTAAAACTCTTGCTAACGTCGATAGTTTGTCCTTCTAACAATAAGTGTTTTTACGAACACTGTTTTGCCCAGTGGTCTCCTCGTCCTCTGTGGGCTCCCTCCTGTCCATTTCTACCCAGTGGATGAGCTGCCTGGAGTCTTCCCCGAGGGGCCCGGGGAAGAACCCTGCGGGACGTTGAGTGAAGACTAGCCAGGGTCTCTCTATAGGCTGCTGCGTTCAGCAGACACCCTGTCCTGTAGCCTCCACCCTCTTAAACCCGGGACCACCGGCTCTCCTCCTTTCTAACACCCCTCGGGCTGGCTTGGATGCCACACACCTCATCATCCAGAATGGCACGCTTCTGAGGGAAAGGTGCTTAATACCAATTATTCTGGGACAAGAGGCTTAAAATCAGACGTATGGCCACTTGCGGCCGAACTCCAGGTATGAGACCTACCACCCTGACACGCTTACTCCCCCGTGGTCCCCTGCACACTCGTTTCTCCCCAGTGCCACCACCTCCCAGGCAGGGTGCATGCAGAATGCAAGGAAAGGGGTGCCGAAAACCGCTCTAAATGCTGGGTTCTCTAGTTGGTCACTGACATCTCCCAGCTCCCTGGGTTCAGGCTGGGTTCAGCCTTCGGCTCGGCTACAGCCACGGGATCCCTGAGTGGCCACCAGTCATTGAAAATGTTTGCTACTTCCCGGACTCTGGGTACCGAGCCCAAACCCTACCCTTCCTTTTCTGGGCCTGGTAAGTTCTGAACAGCCCCTCATCCTGGTCGCCTTGTGATGGCTCTAAGGCTTCTGGGAGGGCAAGCACGCAGTCTCGAAAAACTAGAAGAGGTGTTTGGGTGACTCCGTGGACGTGCAGTGGAAGAAACCAAGGTCCAGAGATGGTGAGTCACTCACTTAAGCTTCTAGAACATTTCGTGACCTGATCTTTGCCCTGCGAGCACCACGCTGCTCTCAGGCTGGGTCACTCCATCTGCAGTGCTCAGCACACAGCAGAAACTCAGTGCATTTTGACCGATCGGATTTCAACAAATCAGCATCCTAAAGCCTCTAACGAGGCAGCAGCAGGATGGTGTCAATCTGAAGGCTCTGCCCCTGGCCTGCCTGCCTGGCCACTAAGATGCATGTTCCTGGACAAACATCATAATTCGGCTGACAGAATATGTGTACATATAATTATATATACAGATGGATGGATGTGGAAGAGTGCTCCGTGATGCATTAAAAACCAGCCCACACTTGCTAGTGATAAAACTGCTCTAATAATTCATTAGTATACATTAAAAGGACCCCATCACCACCACACAGAGAGACAGAGGAAGAGAGAAATATTTATTTTTAAGATGTTCATGGCAGGGCTTCCCTGGTGGCACAGTGGTTAAGAATCCGCCTGCCAATGCAGGGGACACAGGTTCGAGCCCTGGTCCGGGAAGATCCCACATGCCATGGAGCAACTAAGCCCATGCGCCACAACTACGGAGCCTGTGCTCTAGAGCCCGCGAGCCACAACTACTGAGCCTACGTGCCACAACTACTGAAGCCCACGTGCCTAGAGCCTGTGCTCCCCAACAAGAGAAGCCACCGCAATGAGAAGCCCGCGCACCGCAATGAAGAGTGGCCCCTGCTCGCCTGCACGCAGCAACGAAGAGCCAATGCAGCCAAAAAATAAAATGTAAATAAAATAAATAACTTTATTTAAAAAAAAAAAAGATGTTCATGGCAAAACACTGGAAACAACCCAAATCTCCACTGATAGGGGAATGAGTAAGAAAACTAAGCTGCAGTAAAAAAAATATGAAAATTTGAGTTGATTTTTAAAATGACAATTACATGGACTATGTTTAGATTTTCTCTTCCTATAACACAGCTCAAATTCATTAAATCAGCAGCTAATTAAATAAGCATCTCTGTATTTGGGGAACAGGGCTAGAGGCAGAGGGAACAGCAATGCAAAAGCCCTGAGCTCGGGGGAAATGGATGGTTAAAAATAATATCATGTACCGTGAAAGAAGCTGGTCACAAAAGACCACTGAATGTGTGGTTCCATTCATACGAAATGCCCAGAATGGGCAAATACACAGGGACAGAAAGTCGGTTAGCGGTTGCCAGGGGCTGGGGGAGAGGGAATGGGAGTGACTGTTAATAGGTTCAGGGTTCTTCTTGGAGCGATGAAAATGTTCTCAAGTTGATTGTGAGACGGATGCACAACTCTGTGAATATACTAAAATCCACTGAATTGCACACTTTAAATGAGTGAACTTTACAGAATGTAAATTACATATTACTTGCATAATGCATATTAATAAGGCTGTTACAAAATAACTAATACCATTTTTTTCCACATATACCAGTGTGTATCTGTGAATCCCAAACACTAATACAATTTTTAATTTACTTTTCAAAAGCATCTCTGCCTAGGAGTCGAGGGATTAGAGAGATGTCTACTTCATTTCTTCAGTTTCCCATGATCCTCTCATTCCAGTGACAAAGTGTCTTCTCCACTGTGGGCCCAGGTGCCTCCCCTCCCACAAAGGTGGCCCTCTCTGGGCTCAGGTATCCACTATGGCACAGACTGTTCTTCCCACCCCACAGAGGGAAAGACGAGGGTCCTTTCCACAGGGGGCACGACCAGAAAGTGTGGGGATGTATGACAAGCTAATGAGAAGCTGCCTGCCCATCTTGCTGTGGACAAAGTCCGGCACTGCTTCTGGCTCCTTGGAGTCCAGGCCTCCTGCCAGCCTGCCTCAGTTACCTAATTGTGCCCTGGGAGGGGGGTGTGGGGAAACAAGCAGGCAGATATTGATGGAGAGCAGGACATGGTACTGCCTGGGGCTAGGGAGATGGGCAACATGACAATATCTCAGGAAGAGTATAAACACTTGCACACTTGATCTAGAAATTCCACTTCCAGGAATTTATCCTGCAGATGCACTGGCGCTTGCGTAAAATGGCTGACGTATGGGGATACTCAATGTGGCATTCGTTTCCGCAGTGGCAGAGGACTGGGAAAACAACTTATATGTTCATCAATATGGAACTACTGTCAACTCAGGGTGCACTGTGTAGCCATAAAGAATGAAAATCTTTTACACACTGATATGGAATTCTTTCCAAAATATACTGTGAAATATTAGAAGGTACAGAACAGGGTATATGACACTCTCTTAAAAAAGAAGAGGTAGGCATCTATACACAGATTGATTTGTATGCACAGTAAAAATACCTCTAGGAGGATAGACAAGAAACTGATAATAATGACTTGCTTCCAGGGAGACTGTAACCTGGTAGCTCAGGGATACTGTTCACTGTATGTTCTTGTGAACATTTTGAATACTGAACTATGCTAATTTACTTCCTAATTACAATAAATAATTCTTTTATAGGTTAAATAAAGTAATGAAGTAAATGAACATGCCCTGACTAGCATCGTCACTGTTTCATGCAGTAATAGGTTTCATTTAGAGCAGGGAAGTTTCCCTTTTTTGATTTCCCACAAGAGCATCTTATCTCCCACCATTTTCCAAGCGGGTTCTCAGTCTAACCGACCCGCTGTCATCTCTCAGAGCACCCTGGTTCCTGTCCCAAGGGCCCCCCGGCCTTGCCTTCTCGGCAGGCTTAGGCCCCAGACCCCGGCGGATCTGGCTTGGCTTCTAACGCTCAGTTACACCCATGCACACTGCTTGTTTAGACCTTGTTCCTTTTATTAATTAGGAAGACTGAGAGGGAGCTATCGCCAGGCCCTTTATCAGGGCCATAGGCGGAGACTTATACCGAGGCAGTCTGGGCCCGTTTGACTCTGCAACCCCTCTTTAAGCTTGTGACAAGCTGGCAGGAGGGAAAGGAAATACTGAACAAATTGGCAGACCAGCTCCCTCAGGGATCAAGACAATGGGTCTGGAGGGAAAAGGCTTTTCCTTCCAGCCCAGTGGCTGTCAAAAGGAAACAACTTTCCTTTCACCTCCTGGAATGGCAGCAGCCAGCCAGCCAGCCGGGGAGATTTATGGAGATATAATGTGACCTCTTTATTGCTCTGAATGCTAGGGAGGCATTTCAGGGGAGATTTACGCCTTCTAGAAGGGGAGCAGCGCTACGGTGTAGAACTGTGTACACGGGACTATTTCCCCCTCTGGGGCTTTCTTGAGGATTATTTAATCAAACTAAGGTTAAACTCAATCACCAGCACTTTATATCTTCTTCTCCTGCTAATCCACCTAGTTACCCTGCAAGCTTTTCGCATGAAATGTGATTCTGAGGAGAGTCAGGAGGGCTCTGTTTAGCTTTGAGTTCACTTGACGTAAAACAAAACAAAAAATAAGGATGAAGATCGCTTACAGCAGGGCCAGGCGACGGTGTCCCTCCCTAGCGATGGACCCAGGCAGCATTCGCTGTACCTGCCTATGACCAGGATCTTCTTTGTAAAATGGGGGTGTCAGACCACCTATCGAGGCCCTTCCTAGTTCTAAAATTATCCAGATTAGTATCAGATCAAATGTATAAATGACTCTGCACCAGTGATTTTGATGTCACTTGTTTTTTTTAAGCTGCAGATCCATTTCTTCAAAGAGAATCTTATTTAGGAAGCTTGACATAAAAAGACAGCGAAGAGCAGCTGATTGGGTGAAAGGATGAACCAGACTCTTCCCAAATCCCCCTGGACATATCTATATCTACTCACGGTGGCCTTGAGGAAAGTCCTCCAACCACTAGAGGGCGCAGAAGTATAGCTGCAGGAGTGTTTCTCAGGACTCTCTGCCTATGATGTCAACGGGGTCCAGTCTTTGCTTCAATATCACAAACTACATTTACCAGATTTAAAGGCTGGGAGTAATGAGAAAAAATTCCAGAAGCAACTGGAGGCCAAAATGTTCAGCAACACTAATGTTACCTCTCTTGCGCTGGTCTCCGCAACTCAAAAATAAAATATTTGGAAAAGATGATTTCTAGCTCCCTACTTTTTGAATCATCTAACTTGGCACTACATTGTAACTCTTCTCATATATATATTTATTTATTTCCCCCTAATTTATGTTTAAATTGTATACATCATAACTGCTATAAGAATTCAAATACTCCAATAAAGATGTTAAAAAAAAAAGAATTCAAACAGTACAGAAAGATGTCACATGAAAAATAAAAGTCTCCACAATTACCATTATCCCACTCCTCAGAGGCAACGGTGGCTAACAAATTTTCTATTTCTAGACATTTTCTGTTATTAATTATAATTTTCATTTTTAGAAATTTAGAATTACAGAAAAGTACCAAAACTAACAATCCCTTTTATTCCCTATCAGCATCTCTTAACCAACCACTATTTTGAATTTAGTGTATATTCTTCCAATTCATTTTTATACTCTTACACACATATATACGTACCTCTGAACATTATAAGTATGGCTTTGTATAAATTTAAATTTACATGAATGCCCTCACACTGTACATTATGTTTACAAATTTACTTTTTAAAAAACATGGAATATTTCAGTAATTGAGAAGAAAAGAATATTAAAAGACTCCTGAAGCCAGCACCTAGCTTTGTTAAATCTTAACATTTTACCATATTTTCTTCTGATTTTTCAAAGAAATAAAGCACTGCAGATAGTTGACTTCTGTGTATCCATCCCATGATCCCCATCTCCTCCTTCCCTCAGTAGGAAAAAACCTCTATCTTGAATAGGTTTATCATTCACGTGAATGTTTTTACTCTGGTAATATATGTGCATACTTTTTTAAAAGCAATATATAATTTTTTTGCATGTTTTAAACTTCATAGAAATAACATGATTTGTATCCTTAAGTTTTATTTTTCATATTAATATGCTTCTGCGTTTTAATTATGTTGATACATGTGGAGCTACTTTATTTGAGTTGCTTTATCGTTTTCCATTATATTCACATATCATGTTTAGTTTGTCAATTTCATTATTGATGTATATTCAGGTAGTTTTCAATTTTTGCTGTAACAAATGCTGCAACAGGCATCCTTGTACATATCTCTACGATATATTAGGCACGTTATAGACATGTTCAAAACCTTCCATCCCCTGTAGTTATTGACTGCATGTGCCAGGCTTCTAGAAATTAGTACGTTAAACTGAACCAACTTGATGGGAGTAACTATCCACTGGACTTGTTTTCCAAAGAAAAGTACTGTTTAGAGCAGCAAAATTATAAGCTTACCTAGACATGTTGTAAAGTCCTTGAAAAGTAACTCAGAGCCAAGTTTTGTGAATTGGAATGCAGTGCTCAAGTCACATTCTGCTTTAAAACTTGTAACAGATAAAGATGAATTAAAGAGAAAAAATATATATATTCAGAAAACACTTATGTTTGGTTTTGGTGCTGTTTAACAATGTATCAGACAGCTTTTGCTAGGTTATGCTGTAACAAACAATCCCAGAATCTCAGTGGCTTACTATATTAAAGATTTATTTTCTGCTGTTCACATTACATGTCAGTTGCAAGTTGGCTGCAGTTCTGTTATATGTGTGTGCTTCACTCCAAGACCCAGGCTGAAGGTGCAACCTCTGTCTGGGTCATACAAGCCTCATGGCAGAGGCAAAAAGTCATGTCAGAACTACATAATGACTCTTACAGCTGTGTTTGGAATCTGCACAAGTGACTTCTAGTTACATGTCACTGATCAAAGCAAGTCTCATAGGCAAGCCTATGTTATCAGGGTTGGGGGATATAATTCTGCCCCGGGAAGGGACACCTGGAAGAACAGTACCATCTGCCCTGAATGCAAATGGGATCATAGCACACAGACTCTTCTGCAGTTTAGTTTCTTCATGGAAACTCATGTAGTTGGATATTTTCCCATATCAGTACAGATCTATCTCACTCTTTTAAAAGGATTTATTAGTTTTACACTGTAAAGGTATAAAACATTTATGTTCTAATCCATAATTCCCACAGTTGTTTAGCTGTACTTTGATATCGGAAAGGGTACATCATTTAATGACAGTCTTTTTGTACCATAGCTTCCCCTTTCCTAATGCCTTGGCTGTATTTCAGCAAGTAATTTTTCACTACTACATACAGCAGGGCTGTAATGAAGATCATTGCCTTAATTTCTGCCAGTACCTGTTTATTTTCACTTGTTTTGATTTCTGATAGCAAAAGTTCTCCCTTCTTACGTTTTCTTTATAAAAACGATCTTGGCTATTCTTGCACAATAACTCTTCCACATAAATTTTATAATCAGCTTGACAAGTTGTATTTAAGAAAGCCTGTTGGGATGTTTGCTGGGACTGCATTAAATTTATAGATTTTGTTTTGGTGGGGGGGAATTTGGAAGAAAGAATACTGCTAAGTTTTCCAATCCGAGAACATAGTATCTTTTCCCACTTATCCATGTCTTTTTAAAATATGTCTTTTAAATTTTATAGCTTTCTCCATAGTGATCTTACATATTTGTTTACCAAAGTTGACTATTTCATCTGCAGATAATGAAAACATTGGCTCTTCCTTTCCCATCTCATCTATTTTCTCACCAGGTAGGTTTACATGGGCTGGAAATCTGAGAGGTACGGATCAGCTTTCCAAGTCTTCCCCTTGATGTGGTTTGAATTTCCATTATATTTGAGAGTATTTCTGTAGTTGAGGGAATTTTCCTAGTTTCACTGGAGATGAACTTCTTACTGTATTCTGAGGGTTCTTTTCATCTGATTTATCAGTATTCAGGGAGGAAGGGGAGAAGGCATACTTTACTCTGCTATCTTCCCCAGAAAGTCTCTACCCGCTTCTTCACTGTTTTTTGCGGTACGCAGGCCTCTCTCCGTTGTGGCCTCTCCTGTTGCAGACCACAGGCTCCAGACACGCAGGCTCAGCGGCCATGGCTCACGGGCCCAGCCGCTCTGCGGCATGTGGGATCTTCCCGGACCAGGGCACGAACCCACGTCCCCTGCATCGGCAGGTGGACTCTCAACCACTGCACCACCAGGGAAGCCCCTGCTTCTTCACTGTACAAGCATCCTTCTCACATCCTAGCACCTGCTCTTCCTCTTCTTGTCGCGAGCCTTCCTAGACTAACCCGATGCTTCCATGGGTTTATTCGGCAATTTATCACATTGATCTTCAATTGCCTGTTCGTATCCTTGTCTTGGAGTGTCATTTACATCTCTTGGTATGACTTCATTCTTTTCTTCCAAACTATATTTTGTTCCTAAACCAAGTTACAAACACATGGAGATCAGGGTATAATTTATACCTTGTTTATGGGGTTAGTTTTATTTTCTTTCCCCTTTTTTCACTCTAGTCTCAGAACTCTGAGGCCAAGCAGACATTTACAAATTACATATAAAGATGTGGAGTTTCTCCACACTGGGGGCCACACAGCGCCCAGCTCTCAGCCCTTCTTTCTCCCACCTGAAGCGCAGCAGCTGAATCCCGGCGCTCCTGGACCGTTTTTGATGACAAAGGTCTAGTAGTTCAACCTGTCCTTTTACAACTTTCACAAACTTGGCAGACATCTCAGGAAAAGTGTGAAGCTGCTACAGAAAAGCAATCTTAGAGAACAAGTTCAGAAGAGATAGTACCACCAACTCTTAGATTAATACTGCTTACACCTTTGTGGAGGCAAATAGTATGCAGTGTTGGGGACTTGCTAAGCTTTTACACGGTCTCTCTTTCTGTTTTTTATTTTTAATCGAGGTAAAATACACAAAACATAAAATTACCATTTAACTGTTTTAAGTGTACAATTCAGTAGTGATAAGTATTTTCATATTGTTGTACAACCCATCTCCAGAACTCTTTTCATCTTGCTAAACTGAAACTCTGTGCCCATTAAATAACTACTCCCCTCTCCCCTCAGCCCCTGGCAACCACCATTCTGTCTCTATGACTCTGACCACTCTAGGTCCCTCATGTAAGTGGAATCATGCACAGTTTTTTGGCTTATTTCACTCAGCATAATGTTCTCAAGATTCATCCGTGCTGTAGCCTGTGTCAGAATCCCCACATTGTACATATACACACCATGTTCTGTGTATCCACTCATCTGTCTATGGACACTTGGGTTGCTTCCACCTTTTGGCCACTGTGTCTCTCCCTTTTAAATCAATTATTTATTCATCTTTACAAAACAAACAAACAAACAAAAGCTAAAAATCAGGAACAAATGCAGAGCTGTGCACTGAACAGCCGAATAAATCAGTGAGATCTCGACCACTACGGCTCCGGTTTGCTGGCCCAGCTGGGGAGATTCCTCATGGCAGGGTCTTCCTACGGCTCTGTCTTCCAGAAAGAAACTCAGAGGTAGCAGCAACTTCAGAAGAGCCAAGACAAAAGGAAAATCCTGTGGCGGCAAGATCCCGAGGGAAGGAAGACTGCCCAAGTAGCCCAGCCTCAACAGAGCTGTTCAGGCACGTGTGCGGTGGCCTCAGCACACACAATTCCCTGAATCCTCCATGATGATGTTAACCAAGTGGTGCTGGACTTGGACCCCAGGGAAGACCCCACCGAAGCAGCTCAAGGCGGAAGGGGTTCTCATTTACTGTCAGACTCCCAGCGACAGACCCCAGCCGGGCCTCCTCAGGACACATACCCCCCACAGACACACCACACAACCCTTCTTCCTTTCTAAGTGGTTTCTTCATTTTTTCCCTTTTGTTCAGCTCTCGCTGGAGGCAGACAACTGGCTCCACCTTCCTTGGAAGGATTTAAAAAAACATTCCAAAGCTATGACAAAAGTCACTCTTCAGGTGTCTTATAAGCCCCATTAGCCTTATGGCCATGTGTCCCCCCCCCCCCCCGTATATAGAAGAAATTACAGACATTAAGTTGGATATGGGGTCTATGTCCCTAAATGTAGACTAATACTGAGAAAGAAGGCCACTTCGAACAAATACAAAACCCTCATTTAATTCCACCTGGCAACCTAACCTTTCATTAGTGGAGCCAAAAAATCCTGTTTGAAATAATATCTGTTTAATGATAACAGTGAACATTTACTAACAGGTGACCCGTGACTAACACTTAAGGATGCTTACCGCGTGTCAGGTACCAGGCATTATGAACATTATTCCAGTTACTCACCATGACCCTATGAAGTGGCTTCTATTCAATTTTACGGACGTGAAAAGTGGGGAACACTGCAATGGGTAATAAAGCTGGAGTTTTAAATCGGATGTCTGACTCCAGACTCGCTCCCTCCACCACAAGCCTCTTCCGTCGCCCCGTCATCACCTACCAAACAGTAAAAAGATGTACGTCCCAACAAGATATATAAGAAAGAGTTGTGACTATGACGAAAACCAGCCCAGCTAACGGGCTCTGCCTTCACCGAGAACAGCTGGTCAGATGGTGCGCTCGGCCAGCTCTCCCCGGCCAGGCAGATCCGTCCTCCTGGTCCTTCTCCACCACGCCCCCCACCGCCCCTTCTGCTTTGTCTTGGGAAAAGGGTCCCCTTTATTAATGCTATTCCTGGAGATGTGTTTACACAGGGCAGGAAACTTAATATCAACATTCCCTGAAGGAGAGTGTCTTGTCACTTCTGTGAAGCACTTCAGGCAGGCAGAGACCAGCCTCCCAAATCAACAGGCACTTATGCCCTTTAAACAGAGTCTGACGGGAGAGTTTGTTTCTACAGAGAATCTTTGAGTTCCTGAGCCCGTTTGTTATGATGAGTTTGAGAGGCGGTTACCCGTATACACAAAACTCTCCCTGGTGCCTTAAGAGGCTCTCTAAGAAGGATCTCAAGGAATCTATTCACAGCGAGGAGGAGGGAAAAGAGTGGATTCGGGCACTCAACGGGTTGGAAAGGACAAACTTGATGAGTGAAATTCTGCAAGTCTCCATACACTGGCAGGGGGAGACGGGCTCCAGGGCCAGAATTCTGATAGGATGTGAAGGCTTGGTGGCAGGGGGAGGGGGCCTTAGGAAGCCCAAGGGGGCACCATGAGGGCTCAGCAGAGCATCACAGGATCAAAGAATGAGCTCAGGTGGGTTTTGCGAGGTGAAAATGGAGGGCACGTAACTGTCGATTTTTTCAGCTTCCTTTCTTAGCTCCTCTTGTCAGGCATCTCTTACCTGTTACCCCTCCCACCTCTGCTGGAGGCCAGCACTGCCCCCCCAGCCCCCCGTCACTGTCCCCACGACCCTGGGGGATCTCTCCTGGTCTCATGGCTTCAAACAGAGTGATGATCCCAGACTCCAGCCCCGGCTACCTGCCTCCTGGACATCCCACCTGCCTGTCCCTCCCCCATGCCTCTGGCCCACCATGTCCAATACGTTGTCCCACCCCTAGGTGCCCTGTTTCCTTGCTGTTACCTTTGAGGACATATCACTAGAGTCTTCTCTGCTCTCCCCTCTCCCGCCACCTCCTAGGTTTGGGCTGCCTGAGCATGATTCTAACAGCTCTTCAATATCCTCCCCTCCCCACCCCCCAGTCCCACCAGATCCCTCTCCCTGTAAAACTGATCATGATGGGGCCATGCTCGTCCCTGGACCCCTCCCCCTCAGGTTCCTTTTACAAGGATGGTTCCCTCCTCCCAGCCAGTCTCAGTGGACCCGGACTGCAGGTATGAATATATGAGCCGGAGGGGCCATATACTTTGTGATGAATTCCTGATTTTATCTTTTCAGATAATGAACGTTTACTTAGTATTTACCATGTAATCGTATCCTGGACTCCAAACTGAGTGAGGTATAATTCTTGCCCTGGAAACACTTTCAATCTAGAAGAACTATAATCCAAATAAAAGGACAGCACCATGGAAACGGTGAGAACGCTGGCTGTGTACGATTCTCGGGGATTCTGCCTGTAGGTGAGTCAAAGGCTGCCTGGAGAGACGAGCCCACCCCAGCTCTCTTGCATTCACGACAAGAGCCACCTCTGCTCCCTCTTGGCTACCAAGAGGCAGTGTGAACCTGATCTCTTTGATTCTTCCTTGTTTGCTTCTGGTTCTTCCACAGGCAGGTGAGTGAGAAGAAGAGACCAAAGTTGTGTGCATGAAAAAGCCACTGTGGAATGACTAGGGTAGAAGGAGAAATGAGACCATCAGATCCCAGGTGGCTTGCCAAGGCGTTTCCTCCCCAGGACAGACAGCAGGCAGCCTGGCCTCTGGAGTTCAGAGCTGAGCTCAGAAGCTCCCACCATCTTGGCCTTGGCATCAAAGGCCAGGACTCTCCAAGCTAAGCAGTAAAACCCAGGGATTCTCTGGAATACAGCAGAATTTGCCCTGCTCTCCACAGGAAAGCAGTCAAATAAGAGCCTGCCAGCTCTCCTTGGTGGCCTCGCTGAGAGAGGCCAGGCATTTTCCGGGCTGTCCCAGCAGTCGGAGGCTACCAGGCAAAGGGGGAAGTGATGCCTCTGATTCCCCAGGCCTTAAATGGGGACGTGCGGGTGAGAAATTCTACCTAACAGTTTACTCAACTCCCTATTCACAAGTTCCTCCAGACTTTTTCAGTGCAGCAAATCAAGGTACTGGGGGTAAGGGGGGTGTGTTCCTGATGGGGAAGTGGAATCCCAGACAAGGGAAGAAGTGACATTGGCCTGGTCCACACAACAGGTCAGGGATGTGAGGCCTCAAATCCAGGATTCCTACCTCGATCCAGTATCCCCTTTGCTACCGTGTATCCCCTCTTTCTCACCCCCACTCCCACCGGGAGATTATCAGCTAAGTGGAAGGGCGGCGTGGTGGAAGAACAGTTCAGATTCCCAGAGAAGGGAAGCAAACTCAGATGCCACCTCCGGGCCAGCGACTGGGGGATGACCACCCCCAGCCCATGTAAACTGGGGGATGAGGGGCGCATGGAAGCTGACATACCACTGTCTTCACCCATGCCTTTCCTGCAACAGTCTGGCCTGGTAACGTCTCAGGCCTTTCCTTCCATGTCCTCTGCCATCACTCACTCATTATTCAGGCTAGAGAAAGCCTCTGACAGCCTCTAACTGAACCAGAGGCCTTCTGTCTCCATGCCAGCCTCCCTCCCTCCCTCTCTCTCTCTCTCTCCCACACACACACACACACACACACACACCTCTGTGTGTATGTATTCCCAATTTATTGCTTCAATTACGTTTGCCTCTATTCATAAAGTCCTAAACTCCTCCACAACCGGCCCCACTGTGTCAACCCTGCCGGTCCCTAAAGGACAACCAGGCCGCTGGAGCACTGGGAAAAGGTCTAAGATGTGGCGGATGACGTGCCAGATGCCCAAGGTGGTCCTCTGGGGTGCAGCACTGCATCAAGAAGCAGGAGATAGGGCGAGTTGCCGTAAGCAACCAGCTCGTGTAGTTGCAGAGGAGCCCAAAGCCAAGAGCTGGAAACACTGGAGGTAAATCCGGAGCCAAAAGGCAAGGAAGGACCAAACAGACAGAACAGGTTTCAGTAACCGAGTGTCAAGGTTAGCGTCGGTACGGGTCTCCTCAGACTCTTACGGATGTTACGGCATAAAGCAAACGAGGAATTATGTTGGGGTTTTTGAGGATGAAGATTCTTGGTGTGGATGAGAAGATTTAAAGATGTAAAATGGTGCAGTCGCCATGGAAAACGGCATGGTGGTACCTCCAAACCACACACAATTACCACACGATCCAGCAACTCCACTTCTGGGTATATTCCCAAAAGAAATGAAAGCAGGGACTCGAACAGATATTGGGACACAGGTGTCCAAACAGCACAATTCACAATAGCCAAAAGGCAGAAGCCACCTAAGTGTCCGTGAACAGATGACTGAATAAACAAAATGTGTTCTATCCGTACAACGGAATAGTATTCAGTCTTTAAAAGGAAGGAGATTCTGACACAGGCCACAACACGGATGAACCCTGCGGACAGATGCTAAGTGAAATAATCCAGACACAAAAGGACAAACACTGTATGATTCCACTTACATGAGGTAACTGGAATAGTCAAATTCCTAGAGACGGAAAAGAGAATGGTGGCTGCCAGAGGCTGAGAGGAGGAAATGGATACAGAGTTTCACTGGGCGGTGGCGGGGGGTGGGGGGGGGAGACGAAAACGTTCTGGAGACAGATGGTGGTGACGGAGGCACAAAAATGTACATGCACTTAATGCCAACTGAAGTGACACTGAAAAACTTGTTAAAATCGTCAATTTTATGTTGTGTATATTTTACGACAGTTAAAAAAAAAGGATGCATAAAGGGAAGTGAAAGTCTTTCAGTCCTAAATTTGAATTGGAAGTATTAGCATCCACACATGATGTATTTTATCTTATCTTCAGGTGGACGGGGGAAGTATTTCCTAACTCTCTATACGGAATGACTAACCCAACAGCAAAAAGCACAACTAGCGGAGCCAACTCTAAGAGTGGTGTCCAAATGCCATTTCTCACTAAAAGGAGTCAGGCTTTCCTGGAGAGATAGCCAAACCCAGGTCTGGGAGGAGAAAATGTATAAGAGCTTGGAACATTTTGTAGTATGGAAAGCAGGAAAGGATCAAACCAAGATTTTGTCAAAAGAACTCAGGAGCCAATTTGGACAAGTTTCCACTGGCAAAAGATGGGACAATGTGAACATCAATCAGGATAATAAGGACATGGGATAAAACACATCATATCTGTTTAAATCCATGAGTTCTTAATGATACTAAAAAGTTTTTATTTCACTGGTAATCTTGGAAGGATGCTAGGGAACTAATTCACGATTTTGAACACTGAAGAGTAAAGTGAAAGAAGCCAGCATTTATCCTGCCTTTCCTATACAAACTGTATCTCAGGGTAAACAAATATTTGATAAACTAAAAAAAAAATTTTTTTTACTGTTATAGACGTGTATCAGCTAATAAATGAAGAAGGAGTGAGAGCGTTAGAATGCGACCGTTTGCAACCCCTGATGAAATAACAGATCTAGGTAATGACCGTCCATGGCTGCTGAACATTACCTAGCCTATTTTTCCAATCACAGATTTACACGAAAAACAGGGGACAGAGGAACATGTTAAATGAGGGAAACGCAATCAACAAAATCCAGGCTGTGGGAAACCTACAGGAAATGCCTAGTTTCTTTAGCAAACATACTGCTGGAAAAAGAAGAGAGAGTAAAAGGGGAACTATAGGTTAAAAGAAACTTAAGAGACATCAACAGAGGCAACGTATGGACCTTATTTAGATCCCAATTTGAACAAATTGTTAAAGAAAATTAGACAAATGGGAAATTTGAACACTGATTGGATATTTAATGATATTAAGGAGTGGTGGTTAACTGTATCAGAGTGATACTGGTCCTGTATTTTTTTTAAAGTGTCCTTATATCTTTTAGAGATACAGACAAGTATTTAGAGATAAAATGATAAGTTGTCTGGAACTTCCTTCAAAATAACCTAGTGTAGGGGAATGCGGGGGGGCGGGGGGGCGGATACAGATGAAATACAGCTGGCCGAGAGTTGAAGCTGGGGGATGAGTAGACACTCGCTACTTTTGCATATGATTGAAATTTAACATATTCTTAAAAACTTGTTTAAAAGGCAGGAATTGAACTTAAAGTCTTAATCTTCACCTCTAACCCTCCTGGGAGGGAGGTGCTGTGGCATCCGGCTTTGCACACCTGCATAAACAGTATTTTCCCCTGTAATTATCTGTATTCCTATTCAGGCCACTCCTGGCCCTTTATACCTCACCTTTACGGGCAGAATCACTGAGAAGAAGAGGGTGGGACCCCACCTCTGAGGTCAGATCAGCCACGGCCCCATCCTTTCCAGGGCAGGGATCTGGTTTGGGAACTAGAATCAGCCCGGATTTCTGCCCCTTCTTCTACCTCAGCCTGGACACAAGCCGCCCAGCCTCACTGTGCCCTACTGCTAAAGCACCCACAGACACACAGCTCCTCCACAGCATCTTCACAGCGCGCCTCTTCCTTTCCATCAGACATCTTTCTCTAAGTGGGAACGGGTGCAGAAACGCAGAGGGAAGGCGGTCATCACCTTGCAGGAGCGAGGCAAAAGCAAAACAAACAAGAGCCACTATTTTTAGCCTTTCTACACGATAACCAAAATGACATATCCAAAATGCTACTTGAATCCTGCCCCTCCACTGTCTAAGTCTTCTCTTCCCCAGGCCAAGTCCGAACTCTCCAGATGCCTCTGCCTGCTGCGTGGCCCCCTCACCCCACCCCCCGACACTGCAGAAGAGCCAACTCAAGAGATGTCCTCAGCTTACCATGTCCTTCCTCCCATGCAGCAAACTCCTAATCATCGTTTCAGACTCCCTATAGGAGTCCACTCCTCCAGGAAGCCTGGTGTCTGTCGGTTTGGCAACCTGGACTCTCGTGGAACCCAGATTTACCCCTCTATAGCCCTCCATATACTCAGACTCTCACAATTTTTTTACCTCCCCTGCCAGACTGTAGGCTCCTGGGATGCAGAGACCACCTTGTTCGTTTTCGATCTCTAAAGCCTAACAAGTGCTCAGCTCACAGGAAGCAGGAAAAAAATATTTGTTGGCTGGTTGGCTGATGAGGCAAATGATGTGTCTGGTACTGGTGTTTGTAACAGAGCTCTACCCTCTGTGGATCTCCACGGCCTGCGGGGACCTTAGGCACTGAATGGGTTTAGTTAATAACAGAAAAACAAAACCAAAGGAACCACAAACTGAGACCAACTCTGAGGTCACTTAACCCATGGTTTCCCACCGTTGTTTTTACATTTTAGTAGTTAAGTATTTTATAAGAAAAAATAAAATTAGCCCATCAAACTTGAAATTTCACAGATACTATTGCTTAAAATGAGGCAGGTAGCCATGGAAACCTGCTCTACACAGACTGCATGAAGGCAAGTGGATGCCAGGTAAGCTCAGGAAGGTGACATGTTACTATGGTAGCTTTGCTGTAACAGCCAGCATGAACTATTGTCATGGGCACTGCCATCAGACCCTGGATTGATTTGATTTTCTTTCTCCTTCCTTCCTTCCTTCCTTCCCTCCTTCCTTCCTTCCCTCCTTCCTTCCTTCCTTCCTTCCTCCCTCCCTCCCTCCCTCCCTCCCTCTCTCTCTCTCTCTCTTTCTCTCTTTCTCTCTTTCTTTCCTTCCTTCCTTCCTTCCACTGTGGGCCTTAAGGAATCTTAGTTCCCCGACCAGGGATTGAACCTGGGCCCACGGCAGTGAAAGCGTGGAGTCCTAAACACTGGACCGCCAGGGAATTCCCAGACCCTGGATTTTAAATACCCCTTCTCACTATTTCTGTGCCTGGCCTGATTTCTTAACCTTACCAGTGCAGATACTCAAGCTCAGAGGGGCTTCATAAGTTGTCCAAAGTCACACAGCAGGAAGATCAGAGCAGGGGACAGGATCTTGGCGCTGGACTGATACACTTTCACCTCACTGACCTCCCCTTCTACAAAGTGGGTTGAAAGCTACTTGCTCACATTTCTCAACAAAGCAGAGCCTCAGAAATCAACACATCCTGCAGCTGGTCACCTCACTTCAAGGGGGCGACCACTTAAAACTTATAAATATGCTGCAGCCTTAACATGGCTAAACATAACACGCTGTGAGATTGAAAAGCTATGCTTTCACACACAACGCTCCCATTTGATCGGCTATTTATTATTGGCAGTTCTTTCGGTCAATTGCCCAGTTTTGCTCTATTTAAGAGACCAGTCTTTAGGAGCCAGTCTGGGTCACCAATCTTATGAAAACTTTCTTCAGTGCTGAAATAACTAAACAGTAACTTTTATGACTGTTTAAATATATAGATATACACATGCCTGTATATGTATGGTAACTAAGAAGTCAAGGATTAATGTCTAACAGTGGTTATCTTTGGATGGTAAGATTACAAATTCTGTGCGTTGGTTTATATGAGTTTTTCATTTCTCCATAGTAAATATACCTGAGTTTAATAAAAGAAAAATAATTAAGTTTTACTGATACTATTTGAAAAAAAAAACTTTGTTTTTCTGAAGCCATCTTTGACGTGGAAAACATTCTCTTTTTTCAAATAAGCAGTATTTTCCTATTAAGTGTACACTGTGAGAACCACGGGTCAAGTTAAGTTCTCCCTATATGCTAGCGAAAGGTTTTATTTGTTGTTTGTTTTCCCCCGCCTACTCAATTTTGATGAGTAACCTGTATTATTGCCTCTCTTTGCCTAGTTTGATTTATGATCCTGGAAGTCAGGTCATTCTCTGCTAGGTCAAAGAAAGAAAGAGAAAAAAAAAAAAAGGTTTCCCCACCTAATACCTGATAAAATATCTGAAAAGGTCATTGCAGACCTTGACAGAAACACATACAATTTCAACCCAATCTGATAAAACAGCAACTAGAAAACTTTTATCAGGAGAAAATGTAACTTGCCATTTCCCAGCTCAGTTGACTGAACTTTTTTTTATCTGAAATGACAGACATCATAAGATAGGAAAAGCTGCAGATAAGAAGAGTTGTCTTGAATCAGATCCGATTGTCTGCCTGGGTTCAAACTCCCACACCTGCTCTGAATGTGTCAATGAGAGTCTCTTGGCATGGTCCCGGAGGGGTTTGGAAACATTGCAAAAGTGGTGAACTTTGAGACTCCAGCGTTTATTCTGCGATTATAATTAACCTGCTCACCAGTTGCTATCGATCAATACTGAATGGAGCTGATAAAGTTTGACTGGATTTCTAGAAGTAGAAATGGAGACTTAAACTAGGAAGAAAAAAAGGAAGATTAAAAAAATACTTTAAGGATTTAATTCCACTTTAAGCAGCAAAACTGAATCTGTGACTGACGAATCCCAAAGCCTGCGGCTTAATAATCCTCAAAATTTCCCACCATATTCTGGTGGTAACTCCTTGATGTCTCATCCTCCGAAATAAAGTTCATCTATGATGATTCAACACAGAGTGAAAGACATCCTCACGTTCATTCCATTTGCAGAAGGTGAACCACATGGCATGGCTTACCTGTCTGGATTATATTCCTCCCTCGGCAAAAAAAAAAAATATATATATATATATATTTAAAGACATGAAGGCAATTTGGGGGCTCCTGCAAAGTACTGAAGCCCAGAAAACCAAATTCCCTTCATTCAGATAAGAGGCTTAAATATCCTGGCTCAGTTCTGATTACAGAGTAGCAATAGATAAAACCCTAGGCCCCCTGCCAGAAACGAGAAAGCTTCCACTCATGGCTTCTGTGATCAGCTCAGACCAATTCCATGGGCTCTTCCAGCCTGGGGTTTTATCCACTGTCTTGATCCATGCCCCTATTCTCATCTTCATTAAAAAATATAATCACTGTGATTCCTCTCCTCCTTTCTCAGCTCCGACCTTCGGAGAAAAGGGAATACGGAGAAGACGGTTCTAGTTTCCTTAAGAAAAGGGACGTTTGAGAGAGCCAGACGGCTTTGCTCTTCTTATGCAGCCAGCAGTCCCCCCCAGAGTAAGAAGAATCTTCTAGTTTGGAGGGTCTGAATTCTGGGCAATCTCTCTTTAATTCTCCGCACACCCAAATCAGGATGCTGAAAGGAAGCTTGTGTGAGGCAGGGACTCCTGGCATTGCAAGTTCTGCAGTATCAGAATGAGATGGAGAGACATTGGTGGGAAACAGGAAAACAGAGAAGAGAAACTACACTGGGGAGAGGGAGCAGGTAGTGAGCAGAGTAACAGAAACTCCTGAAGCTTACTTGAGTCCTTCAAACACCACGTACCTTCTGGATCTGAAGAGTGGAGCGCCCTTAAGCTTGGCAAATGCAAAGTGTGGCAAACAGGGAAAAAGCATGGTCCTAGAAGTGGGACTTACCTGGGTTCTAAGCCAGGGCTGTTTACTACCAGCAGGAATTGGGGCAGATTAATCATTCTGACCATCAGCTTCCTCTTCTGCAAAATGGAGATCACAATATCTAATTCTCAAGAAGGACTTAAAAGTTCCTGTTACCTGACAACTTCCTCATTGACCCTCGAGAAAGGATCCAACTTACTTGCATATATGCACAGTACACAATACGTGTATATATATATATATATATACACACACACATAGATATATGTATGTGTGTGTGTGTGTGTATATATATATATATATATATATATTCATATATGGTACAAGATATAGGTTCCTATCCCTAAAAAGTTGAAAGTTGTTAGCTGGTTTCCAAACATGAATGTACCCAAACTTGTAAACTTATTTTGTATAAATTAAAACAGGTCAGAGGTTATTCCTAGTATAACCCCACTCACATTATTTTCCCTTACCTTCTTGAGAAGGAGACAAAAGAGTAGCTCTATAGTAGCCAATAAAACGTTTAAATAATCCTCCCTGGAGTGTGTTACATGAGACCATGTCATGGGCCATAGAAGGTCAATATAACAGAGTGATACTCATTCCCAAGCCATGAAAGAGCCTTATCAACTGCACCTTATGCAGGACTGGAGGTCAAAGAAGTCACCAGCAGACAAATACTTTCCGATGTCAAAAAGGCCCCTTCAAGATCTTAAAACAGCAGCATCCCTGGACCTGCAAGAATTGCCCACTTCTAGAGCAAGGCAATGGGAAAACCTGCGGTCCTTCCTCTTTCTTATGCAAACAGAAGCAGCAACGTTTGCAGCTCTACATTCAGTACAACTCAAAGGTCTTAAAACGACAGGTTGAAAAGAATTGGCTAAAAGACTTACCTTGCCTCGGAAGAAGGTAATGTGGTTTTCTAACACAATCCCATCACTGTCCTAGGTTAGTGGTTTTCCATTCTGGCCCCAAAATAACCTGAGGGAGAAGTACCCACACCAGGAAAGGTCACCAGTGTATGTGCCCACGAGGGGATCTTAGGAAGTCACGTCAGTGGGGTTGGGTTCGGGAAAGGGGGCGACATCTGACAACTGTGGACGGAGATCTTGCTCCCAGAAGGCATTACTGAGAGTAGGATAAGGGTTTTTTGACCCCTAGGTAAAGGACTCTCCTGTTGGATAAGCAAAAATCAAAAGCCGAATTCAGTAAATAACAATTTATGTTTTAAAGTACTCTTCCTGTACATCCATAAACTCTAAATATAGAACTCTATTTTTTTTTAAAAAAGGCGGGAGACTTTCAGGAAGTTAATTCATGAATACTATGTCTTTTTAAAAATTTAATTGGTCTAATGTTTTTTTAATTGGTAATATAGTCACATGGCTCAAAATTAAAAAGGTTCCATTTGTACACCCACGTCCACAGCAGCACTATTCACAAGTCAAGAGGAGGAAACCACTCAAGTGTCCATGACGGATGAATAAACAAAATGTAGTACACACATACAATGGAACATTATTCAGCATTAAAAAGGAAGAAGTCATATCACAGGCTACAACATGGATGAACCTGGAGGACATTATGCTAAGTGAAATTAGGCAGTCACAAAGAGATGAGTGCGGTATGATTTCCACTTACATGAGGGATCTAAAGTAGTCACATTCATAGAGACAGATCTGAAGTAGTCAGATTGGGCTTCCCTGGTGGTGCAGCGGTTAAGAATCCACCTGCCAGTGCAGGGGACACAGGCTCGAGCCCTGGTCTGGGAAGATCCCACATGCCGCAGAGCAACTAAGCCCGTGCGCCACAACTACTGAGCCTGCACTCTAGAGCCCGTGAGCCACAGCTACTGAGTCCACGCACCACAACTACTGAAGCCCGCGCGCCTAGAGCCCGTGCTCCGCTACAAGAGAAGCCACCGCAATGAGAAGCCCGCTCACCACAATGAAGAGTATCCCCCGCTCACCACAACTAGAGAAAAGCCCGCGCGCAGCAACGAAGACCCAACGCAGCCAAAAATAAATGAATAAATAAATTTATTTAAAAAAATAATAGAGTAGTCAGATTCATAGAGACAGAACGGCGGTTACTAAGGGCTGGGGGAGGGTGAAGTTCGGAGTGTTGTTTAATGGGTATAGACTTTCAGTTTTGCAAGACAAAAAAATTCTGAAAATCTGTTTCACAAGAATGTAAACAACAACTTAACACTACTGAACTGTACACTTAAAAATTGTTAAGGCAGTAAAAACAAAACAAAGTAAATCTTAACTTTAACCTCCCTGTATTTTAAATGTATTTTCTTGTTATTTAATGGATTAATAAAGAAGCACAGAAAGGACAATGAAAGCTGGTTAAGGTGGTTAAAAATTCAAAAAGTTCCAAGGCACAGATGGTGAAAGTCCTTTTCTCACCCTTTCCCCTCACCTCTCCAGTTATTCCCGACGGGCAATCAATGCTACAGGTTCCTTGTGAATATTTCCAGAGAGAAATTAAATATTTCCAAATGCATATAATCTTTTCTTCTCTTTTTTTACACAAATACAGTGCTACACACACATCCTGCACTTATAAATGTCTTGAAGAGGATACCATACCATTACATAATGAACTTCCTAATTTTTTATGCTGGCAAGATATCATATTGTTTGTACCATGTGAACACAAACACTCCCCTAATAATGCGGATATAGATTATTCACAATTTTGGTTGGAATAATTAGTTCCAACGACACAACAGTGCTGCAACTAACATATGCCCATAGAATATATTCTATATTTGTAGAATAAATTCCTAGAAGTTAAATTTCTAGGTCAAGGGTATCAGCTCTGTAATTTGTCAGATATCACAAAGGGCTCTCCATAAAGGTTGTACCAATCTACACTCCCATCCACAGGTATCAGAGTTCCTGTTTCCCCACACCTCGGAGTATGTTTGTTTTCTTAGCTCGTTTAAGTAAAAAAAAAAACAAAAATAGGGAGGGATACTGAAGAAAGTGTTATCTAAAGCTGTCTCCTGTGCATCATTTCACCTGAGTGCTTAGAAAGTACCTAACAAATGTGGCTTGACCTTTCAATGGGACACCCCTGGGCAGGTGACAGATCTCACTAGAAGCAGTGACATATCCCTGGCTACGCCCCCCTCCCCAGCCACACACACACCTTCCCCATTTAAATGGTTCTCAGGGCAACACCACAGACCAGCCCCAGCTCTGACTGACCTGCTCAGGGTGGTAACGGAAGTTAAACAACTTTGGTTTCTCAAAGACTGACGAATGATTCTCTAGCCAAACAAGATACCTACGACGAGTTGATCTCACAAAGTTCCCTACATAAATGCACTGGCTCTGAAAGCAAGTGGCTTAATTGATAAGCAGTCCCCAAAAGATCCAGAAAACACTTCAGAGTCTTCCACCAACCTATACCATAAACAAACTCTTAGAACACCGTGAATGAGACAAAGCTTTCAAAGAAACCATTTGGCTAACACTGAGTGATATACATGCATTTCTTTGTGTTGTTATTTTTTTTTAATCAACCCTTAAAATGATTC
Organism: Globicephala melas; assembly: GCF_963455315.2. NCBI lineage: Eukaryota > Metazoa > Chordata > Mammalia > Artiodactyla > Delphinidae > Globicephala > Globicephala melas. The sequence continues at coordinate 107,841,460 of NC_083319.1, read as the reverse complement.
AAAACTGTTGCACTCCTTTGAAATTATAACTGCTTGTTCTTCTATTACACAAAAGAATTGTTATTCCATCATAAACTATATTTTCGTAGCTTTTCCAGTAACATCTACCACAATGTTATTTTCTTTAAGGCATAGTCTCATATAATTTCCAGTTTCCTTTTCAGCCTTAAGTATTTACAAGCATTAATTGGTACAAAAATCAACGTTATTGTGGTGTAATGTACACACAATAAAACACTCCTATTTTAATAGTATACATCCATGAATTCTGACAAATGGATGTGCCTACGTTAACAACCGTGATCGGGATCTCTAAAAGGAGACAGCTATATCATCCCGCCACAGCTAACTCACAGGCACACCAAGGCAGACCCGAGCCCTTGAAATGCAAGAGTCCCCAGCACAGCTCCACTGGCAGATGGCCACACGGTGTCTCCTTAAGCACTTTCAATGCCCAGGGGTGCATGAATAAGACATAGCCATTCCATTTCAACAGCTACAATCCTGTGTGCAAAAGTGTTCTTCTCAAAACTAATGTCTGCTCACCTAGAGCAACACAAAGTTAAAAGGACATAGACTTTTGCCTTTTAGATATTTATACAGAGACACTCTCTCACTCTCTTAACCACCCTGGGACTTCTCCAACGGAAACTGCTCCAGTGGTTTCCCAAGGCTTCAGGAACCCTCTCCCATCTGGCTCACGCCTCCCCAGAGCCCTCCGGTGGGTCTCTTCAGCAGCCGTGGTGTGTGGTTTGACCTGGGCAGAGGACTGCAGCAACTCCCTCCTGCATCTCCACTGAAATATTTGCTCAGTGCCCAGCGTGTGCCAGGCACTTACACATGGGTGAGACTCTGTACCTGGTCTCAGTAAGGTCACATAATTCCATCAGTGCAGCCTAATTCATGAATTCAATGGTTGTGTCAGGGCTCATATTGAACTTGGAATGAATTAAAGTTTATATACATGGCAGTCAAGGCAGAGTCATTCCTTCCACCCTAAGTCCAGAGCTCTACAGAGGCCCCTGTTTGCTTTTATTACTTTGCTTTTTGCCTTATTCCAATAACCAACAAAAGAACTCTGGCAAGATATGAACTATTGTTAATACTAACGTTTAATACTTCATAGAGAAATGAAGGTGGTCTCTTTTTTCTCCTCTTTGAAATTAAAAACAGTTTCTGTGTGAAGAATGAGTTAATCTGTGTGGTTTCACCTATGGTGATAAATACATCATTTAAACAAAGCCAAGCTGGGTTCTATTATTTCATGGTACCAGACAGTGTGACAGTAAATGAGGGCATGCATTTTCTTTCTTTTTTTTTTTTTTCTTTCCAAATTGCAGGTACTTTTCCTGACAAACTTCTATTTACCCTTCAGCACCAACTGCAGACAGCACCACTCAGGTGAAGACTTCCAGATTCCTAGACAGAGGGAGGTACACCTCTGTCTTCTCTCCTCTGCTCTCAGCTCATGGCCAGAGCCCATTGCTGGGTCACTCACCTGTCTTCACGCCTGTTTAGGGGGACCAATTATCTCCGTTTGTTGGGGGCCTGTCCTAGGTTTAGCACTAAAAATCCCCAATCCTAAAAAGCCCTCAGTCTTGAGAAAATCAGAAAAATTGGTCACTCTGCCATGATAGTGACTATTTACTCAAACAGCCATCATTTATGTGCCCAAGCCAAGAACTTCACAAACGTTACCTTATTTTTCTAATTTAAAACAACAGTAAAAGTAGTTACAACCATCCCATTATACAGGAAAAGAGAGGAGACTGAGAGAGGTAAGTACCTTGCCCGAGATCACAGGGGCACCCGAAATTGAATCTAGGTTTGCCTTTGTCATATCACACCCTGTACTGCCATCTTAGGACCCAGTGGCAACTCCCCACAGCAAGCTCTCAATAAACACCACGGACTCAGTAATCACTTGTCATCATCCTTCGATCACTCAGCATCAGTTAACATGTCAGTGATGGTCCTCGATAAAGCTACCAGGCATTAACAGGAGGGTCCATGTGATAGGAGGAACATATAAAAAGCACATGTACATATGCTGCTTTTAACTGGCTTTTATGCAAGTACCACCCGCAGAACATGCTGGAGATCTGAATGCCAACAAACTCAACGTGCCTCCTGTCCCCTCACACAGGTAACGTGGAACCATTCACCACTTGACCACTTAAAACACCTGGCTGTGTACAGAAGAGAAAATCCCACTGCTTGGCCAGACCCCAGGACTGTCTTCAGGTGGGACTTCCTGAAGTAGTGGGACAGAGCACTGCGTGCCAGGAAGACAGGCCACACTTGTCAGCAAGGGGGCCCTCCTTAAAGGTCGGCTTGCCATCTGTTGACACTGGAGTGTGGGAAACACTGCTTACTCCAACACCCTCCGGCCTGGTATGGGTTACATTTGAGAATCTAAATACTCACTGTGTGCACTCCTCACACCGTATTATTTTTTTTTTACATTGTTGTGGCTGTAACTCTCATGACCACAAAGAATCCCCCCCCCCATCTTTGGATGTCAGACTTCTCTTTTTGCCCTAACCAAGCACCAAATTCTCAGTCCAGGATCACAAGGGTTAGGAAGCAACCTCCCCACCCCTCCCCCAAGTTCGAAGAAGTGAAACTGTGTGGACCATTCCTCCCTATTTTAAAATAGGAGTTCTAGAGGGAGCTCTAGAGAGAACTCAAGAGGGTTCTAAGAACGTGGGGCCTGAGGGGCCCACGCCCAGCATGCTCACCTCGAGCTGCCATTGTATGGAGATGCTGCCGAGCTATCTCTCAAGGTCCTCCCGAGGGTCTCCGGAGCCTGGGGAGGGGTGGGCCCTCCTCTCTGGGGGTGCCGTCTGGCTCCCCCGTGACGGGGAGGGGGAAACTGGGAGCCACAGCTCCAAGCCCCGGCGCCACATCCACGGTTATCAGTTTACCTGAGATGTGTATTTGGGCGGACACCCCTGGGGATCTTCCCCAGGCCACCCAGGGTCTGAGGATAAATTAAAAGCTCTTCAAAGCCTGGACCCTTCTCGGAGCCAGCCCAAGACTGGAAACCTGGGAGGAACAGACTTTACTCTTCAAAGTGAGAACAAATGCGAAAGGATTTAGCACTTAGTAGGTAGTCAATAAATGTTAACTTTGTTGCTCAAGTCTGGGCTTCCCCTCCCCTACAAGAGTAGTCTCCATCCAAGCCCGATCCCGTCCCTTCCTGAAATTCCACAGGACCAGAGGTCATTTGCATTTTGAACTAGCGTTGCCACTTCCTTTCTCTCTCAGCCTGAAGCGCCGAAGCCCTTCCTCGGACTTCATTTTGTTCATCTGTAAATGGGAGCAAGGGGCACACGTTTGATGTCCTTCCCAAGTTTGACATTCAAAGAAGCTATTAAAATTGTGCCCATTACGATTGTAATTTCTAACCCCAGCCCTCGGGACCGGACGAGGCTGAACACTTGGACCTGCGGCAAAGTCTCCACTTCAGTCGGGCATTATAAAGATGCACCTCTGGGCTTCCCGCGTTCCCGGACACCGACCTGGAGTGCGCTTCCAACGCAGCCCTGGGCACCTATGCCCCGCCGACCAGCACATGGTCACAGCACGCTCTGGCCCCGAGGCACCCACCTGGCACTGATCCCAGTTCAACCCATCTCCATTGTTAGGGTCCCTCATTTGTTCCCGGTGTGAACTCCCCGAAAGCAAAATCTTCTGCCACCCCGAGGGATCCTCCAACTGGCCCGCCAAATGGCCCAGAAGATGTTGGGCCCAAGCCATGTAATCAGTTCCCTGCGGAGGACGCTGAGCAACGGCCGAGAGGAGGCGGGAGCAGAAACCCGGTGCTCCCAGCACTGTGCAGCCGGGTCGCCCGGCGGCCTCCGCAGTCACCTACAGACGGGCGCTGCCCGGGCGCACGTAGACCCAGACACACCCGACGCCCGGGGCCACCCTGCAGTCGTCTCTCCCTTTCAGAAAAGGATCTAGAGGGCAGGCCCGCCCTCACTAAACAGAATCTGGGTTCCGTGGGGCTGTGACCTTCACCGCCGCTACCGCCCACCCCGGCCGCCAGGTTCTGTCTCCCAGTTTGCTTTCCTTGGAAAAACTCACGTATCCCCTCTATCCCCTGCCCCCGCCCCCGCATACCTGTGAAAAATTAAATGTCCCAAACAAGGCTCAGGACTACCTCTGTTCCGGCCCCGGACCGCCCGGGGACGCGCGCTCAGCACTCACCGAGATTGGGGTGTCGGGTTGCAGGGTTGGCCCGGCCGGGCAGGCTGTGCAGAACCGGGCTGTCGAAGGGACCGGCGGAGGCCGCGGCGGCCGCGGCCCAGGACGCGCCCACGTCGGCCATGTAGGCGGGGTAGGGGCTGGAGTAGGAGCCCGCGAAGCCGGCTCGCCCGTACTGCTCGCGGCCCGCCAGGCCGGCGCCCGCCGCCCCGCCGCCACTGCTGTAGGCCGCGGCTTCCCGGGCCGCAGCGGCGGCGGCGGCAGCGGCCAGGGACCCGGTGGTGCCCGGGAAGGAGAAGCGCGGCGACACTGGCGGCGGGGTGTAGGCGGCTCCCTCGGCTCCCGCCTGGCTCCAGCCCGGGCTGCCCTGCTGGGTCCCGGGCCCTGCGCCCGACGGCGCGGCCCCTGAGCTGCCGCCCGAGGCGGCCCCGGACACGGTGCCCCCGCCTCCGCCCTGGAGGTAGGACAGGCCGAGCACGGAGGAGGGCACCCGCGGCGTGGGCACGTAGACCGGCGAGGACGCGGCGCCTGCGCCGTGCATGAAGGCGCCCGGGCCGCCCGCCTCGTAGGGGCCCGGAGGGGGGCCGTGGTTGGCGGCCATGGCCAGGCTCTGGTACATCGCCCCGCGCGCTCGCAGCGTCCGAGTCCTCAGGACAAGGAGCAGTGCGGGGAGAGAAAATAATAATACAAAAATAAAAAGACGAATAATGTACAAGTCAGGGGCTGTCACAAAAATGAAGATCAAAAATCAAAGGTTAAAAAAAAAAACACGAATCCTTCAAAAATATATGCGTATTAAATCCAGCATTGAGCCAAAGACAATAGGCTCTGGTTTACTCAGGAAAATCCCAAACTGAATTTGCGGTTGTTCCCGGAGGTGGTGGAGGAGAGGCCGAATCCACTGCAGGGACTAGAGGTCGCGAAGACGCGGGGTAGCGCCCGGGCGCGGGCACGGGGCTCCAGCCGGGGGCACGCGGCCTGGCCTGTCGCTGCGCGGCACCGCCGTCTTCAGGACACCCCGGCCTGCGGTGCAGGGTGCGGGAGGCTGCCTCCAAGGCCGAGGGCCGGGCTGGCTCCTTTCCTCCGAGATGCAGCCGCGTCTAAAGAGGGAATGACAAAGAGGGAAATAAGTTCATCCAGAGATTCCAGAGCCCATTTCCCCTAAACTTGGTTGCTTCTCCCGCCGTGCAAACAAAATCGCCACTCTCGGGGGCCCAGCTTCGGAGGCCACCCGGCTCCGCGAGAAGCTATTCTGCAGAGGCCGTGGGGTCCGGCTGCCTGAGGGAAGCCTCGGGGAGGGGCGATTTAGAGACCCGGGACTTCCCAGTTATTGGACATGAAATTACTGGTTATGATCACGCTCATTTTTTTTTGTATTGCTTGTCAAGAAGGACTTTAATTTTACCCTATTTCTAGCATATTCTTGTCACAGTATTTTAAAAGTCCAAGGGTTTCCGGTTTCCGCACAGAACCTAAACCTAAGAAATCTCGCCCCATCTCCTCTGTCCCCCCACCTATCCCCAACTGATCCTGGCCATGAAAGAACTTTAGATTGCCCATGGAAGACAAGGACAAACTTTATAAAAACCAGCAGCCTAAGAAATTTTTGTTTGCAATCTTTTTTTTTTTTTTAACTAGAGGCAGAGTCTAAATATTTATAAGTGAGCACAGTGTCTGCTAAATCTCGGTGAAAAAGTTTGTGGAACCTCTTATCCATACGCTATATCACGTGGACATCAAATCAGACAAGATACACGTTTCTCGCAAATAGTTTTATTTTGGAGATTTTGCAGACTGGATATTAAGAAAAGTAAGAGGAATGTACAAAGTCACTTTACAGAACTACAGTACTCACTGAACCATTCCAATTCATCGAACGGGTTTTTCATATGGAATCACTGATCCACCCACATATGGAATCAGAACACCAATGAGACTGCTTGGGGGAAAGAACAGTTTGTAGGACTTGATTATATCCTTGTATCCTGTGTTTTTATTTCACCAGGCAATTTTTCTGATAAAACTAAGCACTACGCGTTCTGAAGCACCTGCTTAGCTCCAGGTCATTTTCTCCACAATTCCACTAAGTAAAAGTGTCTCTCCTCATTTTACAAAAGAGGGGACTGAAGCATCGAAAAGTTTTGAAACTCCTTTAAGATCAAAGTACAATTAAAGGGGGTAGGGGACAGGATCTGTAGAACTCCAAGGGTTTAAGGCTGTCCAGTCCATGCCCACTTTTCTCCTTAGGAGAGGCAGCTACCCTTAACATTTTTTTTTTAATTGCAGTAGTAGACTTACAGATATATTAACTGAACTATGTACTAAATCCAGGCTCTGCCACTTACTGAATGAATGACTGTAGACACACTTACTTAACCTTTCTGTGTCTCAGTTTCCTCATTTGCAAAAATTCAAATATTAAAGGTAACTATCTTGTATGGTCATTGCGAGGATTATAAATTAATATATGGAGAGCACTTATAATAGGGCCTTATAAAACTTTTATAACAGGCACAAAGAAAATTCTATACAATTGACTATTACTTTTACTACAATGTATCATGAGAAAATGCTTCAGACCTATTATGTACTATAATAAATGGTCATCTTTATTCTTGTAAAAAAATTCTGGAAAAGGAATGTCTAATACATACTATATAATGCTTTTAACCGCTTTTGCAACATCACTAATAATAATAATGTTATAGCACAGTATTATACAGTCATATGTTAACTCCTAAGTGGTTTATTATTTGCTTTCAAAACTATACAATAAGTTATTGGTTTTGGGAACATTTCCTTCCAATAAGAAGTTTAGTTAGAGGATAGATATTTAAAAATTTGACCTGAGATCACCAACTTTCCCCTTTGAAAATGAAGGCAAAAAATTAATACCTATAGGAATCTCTGGGCTTCAGTAAGTAAATACATAGGTTTACCTTAATAAAATATTCGGTATTTGATTTAAAAATCAAATAGTTGACCTATTTCATTGTATTTTCTGGAATACTCCTGCAGTTCTAAAACAAATGTCATAAGTTTCTTTTCTCAGATAGCTGCAGGAAAGGAAGATTTATAATTTTGTAATCCAACTTCCAATATACATACAGATGCTAACTTAAGCTTTAAAATGGAAACGCTGAAAACGCCATAAATCTAACATCTGTCTTTATTACATTCTCTGCCTTTTTAAATGGCTGATACATTACCTCAGAGTTGGATTACTGAACAATACAGGGGGGAAAAATACCCCTCTATACCTTTCTGTTAAGACAAGAAATGAACTACTCCCTTTAAAAGACTCTTGCTTGTTTCTGTAATTGACCCTCCTCGCAGGCCATCCCGGGAGGGAGCGGAACGAGCTCCTGAGAATGGCAGAAGAGGTCTGGCCTTGCTGTGGGGATCCGGGCTTATGCCCCAGTTTTCCGTATCCTGCTCATCACCCATCCCAGTTCACCCAAAATTCACAAGCCAGACAGGAAAGCTTTCTTCCTTTTGCTGAGTGAGCTCAGAGCCCTCTTCTGATCTACTTCTGAGAGCGGAGAGGATCGAGAGCGTCCTAACGTTCCCGTGCATTTACAGGTCGCTCCTGCTGCTTCGGTTCAGCTGGCGCCTTCGCCCTCGGCCTGCTGCGCAGAAAACTGTCACACCCGAACGCACAGCCAAGCCGGCAATAACGGACCTGGTCGCTGCGGGGGACGTGGAGATCCAGAAGTGGAGGGGGGAGTATCACCCCGTCACCCCAATAAAACCTTTCTCTCTTTAAAAGCCTGAAACCTGCTCTTGGCTGCAGTTCCTTTTCTGAGAAACACAGGAAATCCTTCCCCGAGGCGCTTTCCCAACCTTCCCGGCAGCGCTGGCCGCGACTCCCACCGGCCCTGGGACTCTCACCACCCTGTGTCCCCAATCGCAAGGCCCCTCATTCTTTCAACCTGGCGGCAGTCTACCACCTGGGCATCCTCCTCTCCCCTGGGTGACCCCCGCCCCCAGCCCAAAGCCAAGAGACATAATTTCGTGGACCGGGGTAGCTAGCCATGGCCAGCTGAGGGACATCACTGCTCTCCGCCGGGTTCCCGCCCTCAGCCAATCCCACCCAGAAGCAGTGTGGGTTTAGTCCCCTGGACCCCAGATAGGAAGACGGGGAGGCATAAAAAGTGCGGGCGCTCAGCAGTATTCCCGACTTCGGAGCGCCTCCCCGGGGCCCGAGGCCCAGTTGCGCCGCCTCCCACCGCCTCTCTGTCACCCACGGGCGACACTCCTCCGTCTGACTCCCTCCGTGTTCGAGCCACCGTGCAGCCTGTGCAGGGTAGTCGGTCAGGGGGATTTCTCGCGGCCACCATCGCCACCCAGGCCCAGGCCTGCGAGATGCAAACAAGGTCTGGGAAATCTGCACGCGGGGGCGGAGATTAAACACGTTCAAGTTCACACAAAAAGAATCCAGAAGCACTTCGAGTATCCCTGTCCGCTTTCCCCCAAAATCTTACTCTGCTTTGAAGAAGCTGCTAAGCCAAAGCAGAGCCGGCTTTGGGCAAGGTTAGGGAGAGGGGGATGATCAACGTCTCCCTTCCATCCGCTGGTTACCTCTCTACTCCCAAGCAAACAAGCGCGGAGGAGACGGCAAAGAGCAAGGAGAGGCGCGGGAGAAGCCGTACCTGCAGCGGCTCGAGCTTCCTGGAGGCCGGCGCGCGCTTCCCTGGGCGCCGCGGGAGCTTCGGCGGTGGCGGAGCTCTCGCAGCCTCCCTGCCGGCCGCCTCGGAGTCCCCCAGCTCGCGGCGCGGATCCCCTCGTCCCTGCGCTCCCGCTCGCCGGCGCTGACTGGCCCGCGGGAGTCACGTGCAAGGACAGGGGGCGGGGGTGCGCCGCGGCGGTCTGCACCTCCGCTGGGCGCCTAGCTGCGGAGCTGTTCATAAAACTCCCCTAGCAGGCAAAGTCCAGGCGCAGGGATCTCCTCGGAAGACGCCGAAGTGCGACCGCCGGGGCGCGCGGGCTTCACCCACCGCCCTGTCTGAGGTCGATTCGGTTTGCGGTTTTGCCCAGGGTCAGCTTTATTAACGAGTCGTCTCTCTCCCACCTCCTCCCCTGCCTTCCACCTCCTCCCTCCTCCCCACGCTTCCTGGTGGTCCGGTTCCAGCCGCGGCCCCGGACGCGGGGGGCGAGGGGCGGGGCTGATAACGGGGAAGGTGACCTCTTGGGCGCGACCCCGGCTCGGGTGTGGGGCCCTGGGTCACCGGGGGTGCCCGGCTGGTTGCAGGGCTCCGGGTGATAGTGGGTAGTGGGATTCTCCTAGCCCCAGATTCTGGGGAGGAGGAAAAGACACCAAACTTGAGATTGCCCCCCTCAATCAAAGCGCGGACACCTAAGCCTCCCTTTCACCTTCGCAGTAGCCCGGGGAGTCGGCCAGGCTCCTGCGCTCAGTTTTATGTTCATGCAGATAAAAGTGCACGCTTTCAGGGCGAAGCTTCCCAGCCCCCGCGGCCTCCTCCCTTCAGATCTTTGCGTTTTCTCTGCTGCCTGCGGCGCCGCAGCTCCAGTCCAAGGGACTTAGGGACTTGGGGAGCTCGGCAGTCCAGCGGAGTTTCTCCGCCGAGAGGACTCTTCCAGCGGCCTCAGCCCCCCTGCCTAGAGCGGGGGCGGGGAGGGTGGCAGGCCTGAGTTTGGAGTCGGCGTCAGTGCCTAGAGGCCCCAGCTCAGCGAGGCTGCGAGCCGGAGAGTCCCTCAGACAGGTCTAAAGGTTAATAGAGCAATCACAGGGCCCTATTACCGCGTAAAAATAACCCATCGATTACCGCAGCCTTCAGCTCCAGATAACAGCCGGCCGGTGGCTCTCAAGCTTTCGGTTAAACTTCCCCCCCATCCCCCATAAGGTCGCGTTTCTCTCCCTTGCGCAGGTTTCTCATACCAGATTGGAGGGGTCGGGAGGGGGCCGGGGATACCACCCTGAAAGAAACCTGTGCGCCTCCGAAGTAAGGGTACGGGCGAGACCCGCTTCCGCAGTCTGTAATCGGTCGTGGATTCCCGGCCTGCGCGAGGGCAATCCGAGGCTAGGACGCGGGGCTGATTGGAAGGAAACCCCCCAAAGGGATCGTGGCCAACTCGTGGGGATTCTCAGGAAAATCCCGGAGGAAGGACTGAGCGCGGCTGCGCGGGGAATTCTCTTCCCCGAGCTGAAGGTGCGGAGGTCCAGAGGGGCTCAGGCCGAAGAGAGAAAACTGAGGCGCCCGGCAGAGCGGCGGAAGGGCTGAGCGCCCGCTGGACTCACCGACGCCGCTCCCTGGGCCGCTGCCCGCCTGGGCCCCTTCGCGCCCGGGAAGCTGAGGGTGGCGTGCTAGGGGTCCCTTCTCCAGCTTCCTCCAGCTCCTCGCCAGCGCCTTGCAGAATTTGGGGCTGCAGATCCCAGGCCTGGGAACTTAAGAGGGAGGTGGTCCTGGGGATCCCGGAAGCTGGACCTGGGTAAAGGCGGTTTCGCGGGGACACTCCGACCGGCGCACTTTCTGATGCAGCCGAGAAGGGCACGCGACCCCTGTGCTCTTTGAAACGGGTCCTCCTTCCCCCTGGGGTGAGCGAGAGAGCCACGAAGCCAAAGGCCTGCGCCAGGGGCCTACGAGGGCTTTCTGAGGAGTTGCAAGGCTGAGCTCGGAGGAGCAGGAAGCTGACCCGGCATCTCTCTTCTCCCTGGGAATTTGTGGCTCCAGCGATGCCCCATGTCTCAGAGCTGCCTCCCGCGCGCGACCCCCAGAGGGCGAAAGGGTCTGAACCTGGAGACTGGGCCTTGGGACTTAGCATCTGGCGGAGCGGCCATCTGAGCGTCCTCCCCAAAGCCAAGGACGCGGGCCGCTCCCACGCGGGCTGCTACCTTCGTAGTGCCGGGTCGGCCGCGGCGCCAGAGCGCGTGTGCTGAGGGTCGCAGTAGCTGGGTGACCAGCGCCCCCCCCCCCACAGCCTCCCGTACAGTGGTGGGGGCAATAGCAGGCCCTGCTCTGTGTGGCTGTTGTGAGACCCCTGATGGAAGAGACTGCTCTTTCTAAGCGCTTCCTTTCGAGGAACCCCGGATGCACCAGGGGGGCGCTCCTGGCCAGCCCTGCGACAGAGCTCCTTTACAATACCACCGACACACCCCAGCCCCCCAGCCCTGTCCGCGCTCTCCTGGTGGGCTGAAGCCTGGGAGTCCGTCAAAAATTCCTTGCTTCTAGGAAGATGCCTGGAACCGAGAATTTTGTGTCTGTGTTCTGCGTTTTCCCCTCCCTTTGGGCCCAGCGCCCCAACTTTCTCCCCAGAGGGCTCAGCTCAAGGACGGTCCCGAGAGTGGCTGGCGAGCGGCCCGCTCTTTTAGGGTGTTTCGTTTTCCTTCGCTCCCTCCCTTCTTCCTTCGCTCACCCCCTCCCTCCTTCTTTCGCTCACCCCCTCCCTCCCTTGGGCGAGGCGGGAGCAGCCGCGGCCGCCGCGCCGTTGCCAGGAGCGGAGAGCATTTCAAGGCCTCGCTGGCCCGCCGGCTGGAGGAGGTTTATCGGCTGCCGCTAAGTTCCCAGGCTTCTCCCTCGCTCAGGAGGCCGCTGGGAATGGAGTTGGGGGTGTGTGTGCGTGTGGTGTGCTCTGAGGTTCGGACTCCTGGCTATTTTTAAGGAGATGTCTCTGGGCTGGCCTGGGATATGGCCCAACCCCATTCATGCCCTCTTTCCACTTTTCTTTCCCATAATCTACAAGGAAAATGTAATACTGTAAAGTCTTTGACCTCTTTTTTACTAAGGGCCTGGGTCTAATGAGTCAAGTCGTGAAATTTAGACAAATAAGAATTACTAAGATGTACTATTCGATTTAAAAAAAAAAATCTCTCCAGGACACAAGACTAAGTTGCCGGAAATTTTTGCTCCATTAGGGCCTCTGGGACTTGAGCCGGTCCATACCTTAGAGACGTATTTGTAGGGCAGGACATGGAGTACAGAGGAATCGGAACTCTAGTTCCCTGAAAAAAAGTTAATAAACAGTGGACGATGGGATTCACAGCGACAACAGCGATGGTCTCCCCGGGCGGGGTTCTCCGGAGTCCCTGGCGGGACCCAAGCGGGCTTGCTTTAAGCAGAGCGCAACGCCGGGGCCACAGTCTCAGTTCTGGCTGGTGCGGCCGCCGGGCACCCTGCGGAAATCAGCCTCGGCGGCCGCCAGCCCTGAAAACCAACGACGCCTGAAAGAACAGCAGGCCCCCAAAGTCTTCTAATCGGGAGCAAGAAACCCGCAGAGAGACAGGACCGGGGAGGGCACTGGAAAAGTCACCCCTCGTCCTGTGTAACGAATTCCTCCGGCATGTAGACGCATCTCTGCGAGCTTGTACCTAAGGGCTCCGGGACAGACAGGCAAAGGGACCCGCGCTGAACGTTTGCCGGCTCCTGTCCCCACGCGGCCCTCCAATTCCCCCGCCGGGCCTGGCGCCGCCGGCACGATTCCTTCTCCCTCTGCGACAGTCGGTCCTCACTCGCGGGGCCCGCACTACGCCCAGCGTCACCCCACACCCCACCTCGCGGGTGGAGCACAGAGGATCCGGGTGCGGAGCAGGGCCGTCGCCCGCGGACGGAAAAATGGAGAACGAATTAAGCTGCGAGGCTAGTAGACCTTCTTTCCCTCCCGAGCCCCTGTGCCTTGGCAGCGGGAATTCTTGGGGGGGGGCTAGAGACCCCCTCCCCGGGAACCGAGCTCTGCCCACCAGGAAGCGCTCATCAGCCTCCTGCTGGTGGACGTGAGGAGAGAAGTCAGCCACGCTTCTTAATTCTGTTTTGCTAGTAAAAATACTACTCGGTGCTGCAAGGCGAAGCCATGCTCTGTCTCGGAGATCGCAAACGCTTCCTGCTGCTTCCGGCCCTGAGGACTAGAGTTTCTGGCACACCCTACCATATTTCCAGATTACAGAACACTTTCAAATTCCATTTTTTTTTCGAGGAAACAACAACATCGCCGCGCTAGAGGGAGGGAGAGAAGATGTTCCCATCCTCATACAAACGGGAACTAGGAGACCCAGAGAGGTTAAGATACTTGTTGGAGGCGGTAAAGCCGGGGCGCTCTGCAATAGGTCTCGAATCTAGATTTCTGAGTCTTAGTTCTTTCATCCATTCTACTTATTATCGAGTTTCTATAACGAAACGCTTTTTAAAGCCCTCGTTTTGCTTTTCAAATCTTTCTAAATTTCATTTAATGAGGACGTCTGACATTTAAACATTAAAATCAAGTTTAAATAAAACAGTTCGTGTCTCATAATCTAAGAACCCGTGGGAAGGGAATGAAAAGGAGTCTCCACGTTTTCACCAAGTTCGGGAAGGATGCCAAAAGCTTTCTGAATGGGGAGGGCATTCCTCAGGTCCCGGGGCAGCGGAGGCGAGAACTGAAACCCAGTCCAGGCGCCCGCAAGTCCGGGCTCTGCCGCCAGCGGGTCGCCGAGCACCGGGCGCCCTGCGGCCAGGCTGACGCCCTAGCATTCGCCTCTCTACCCTCGCCCAGCCTGGCTCCCTCTCCCCTCCAAATCCACGGACTTCGGATGGGGGTGGGGGAACAGCAGCAGGCGGAAGCTTCCGGTACCCACTGCCCAGGCTGCACCGAGACCCGCTCTGGGTCTGCAGAATCTCCGAGCTCTCGGGAGGGGCCCTACTCTTGGGGACCGAAGCTGTCACCTCCAGGATCTCTCTTGGTGATGTGGACCCCATTCTTTCCCTTGTGGGTTCTCCCTCCCTCCTACCCTGTTAGGGACTTTTGAAGCTGCAGCACTGGCTGCACCCATTACAGAGCAAGAGCACGATAAATGTTCTTGGAATACATAAAATGTGACTTTGCTTAATTCCTAGGTCTTCTGTTCCCTGGAGTTACAAATTCGTTTATCTGTGGTTGCTTATACACACCCCTTCCTCCCACACACACCCCAGAATGTAGGCTCTATGAGGACAGCAGCCGGGGCTGGCACATAGTAGATGCTCAATAAATGTTTGTTAAATGATTACAATTACAAAAGGAGTTGCTAATAGCATCTCTCAGGGTTGCTGGGAGTTGGAGAAACAACACTCCCTTCAAAGGCGCATGCATCCCCTGGCACACAGTAGGTGCTTAGAGTCACCACCATTTCTCAGAGTAGGACACTGAGGCCCAGGTCAGACACGGAGAGGCCCAGTCTGAGTCGCTGCAGAGTGTTTATCTGCACCGCCACCTACAAATCTCTCGCCCAAATCTAGGCTGCCTCTAAGGAAACCAGGGGTCCCAGGACTCTGGGGTCTGCAGGAAGAAGGGATTTCCAGGTGCACAGTCAGGATTTTGGAGGTCGAGTTCAGCTAGGGACCTGGTTAGGCGCTTAGGCTGCGACGACTGGACAGGGAGTCTGCCCAGATCCCTAGGACAAAGGCCGACAAGAGACGCCAGGTGTACCATCTCCCGGTGCGGAGACGGCCCAAACCCGTACCTTTTGGAAAGCTGGAGGGATGCTGTCCGACAGCAAGACCCAGAAAAAAAGTGAGGGAGGGATGGCGAGAGGCAGAAACAAGAGAAAGCAGAGAAAAGGAGGAGAGACAGAAGAAGGCAGGCAGAAAAGACGGAGAAAAGACTGGCTTGAGAACCCAGAGGGACAGGATTTGTTCATTCACCGATTAACTCATTCATCCAGTCATTCATCCTATTTTTACTGAGCACCTACTCAGTGCCAGGGACTGTCCGAGGTGCTGGGATTCAGTATAGAACAAAACAGAGAAAAATTCTGCCTGGGGAGCTTACATTCTATAAGAGGAAGACGGAGAATGAATAAGTCAGTATAGGCTTTTAGGTGGTGTGAAGTGTTATGGAAAAAAACAGAGCAGGGGAAGGACAGGCAGAGAGCAGAGAGGAACAGAGACCAGGGAAAAGGGGTGGGGGGGACGTCGGAGACGGAAACACAGACCCAGAGAAAGAAGAAGAGATAGGAGTCAAGGGACCAGGCGACAGAAATAGAGACCGAGACCCCCAGGGAGAGGGAAGGCCAGCGAGAGAACTGGGAAGGAAAGGCCTGGGCCGGATGGAGGCGAGGGGACCAGACGGGGCGAGGTCAATCCCGAATCGCGCCCCGCTCCCGGGAGGGCTGCGGTGTTGACGGGGACCCAGCGGCTGGAGCGCTGCCAATCCAAGACCCCGGCGCTCATGTCGGGACTTGTGGAGCCACCGGAGACGCGGTGTTCCTAGCGCCAGCTTGGGCCGGTTTCCGCACAGGCCGCCCCCGGCACCCTTCCCCGGGCCACCGAGCCCGAGGTGACCCGGAGTTGGGGAAGACGCCCAGGCAGGCGCCGCGACCTGGCGGCGGAGCGAGAGACAGGAAAGTGTCAAGGAAGCGCGAAGCCCAAGTGCGAGAACAGCTTCTCCTCCCTCGCCTCCACCCCCAGCCCTGGAAGCAGAGCCCGCCCGGGGCATCTCCCAAAGCCGCGGCTGCGGGGCTGAGGGCTCTAGGCCCTGCGGTCCTGCACGTGGGGGAGGACCCTCTCTCCACAGGCCTGGGCTTCCCTGTAATGGACAGTAAGGTCGCTTACAGGCCACCACCGCTCAGTGGCAGCAGGTGCCCAAAGAGAGTAGGCTGCCTTCTCTCACACACCCCTGGGCGCATGGAGGTATTTATTACTTATTTGTAAATGATCAGTTTCTTGCAACAGCAGAAGTAAATGCGAGGCATGGAGCTTCCAACAGCTTGACCTACCTATTTCTGTCAAAAGGATATTTGCTGTATTTTGACCTGAGTGAAGAAAAAGACAGCAAGATCCCTGACATTCCATTTCTCTTCCCTAGTTTCAACTTTCCCATACATGCTCCTGTATCTGCGTGTTTGACTGAAAGACAAGGGTGTTCTGCCTTTAAAGTCTGCTTTCTTCCACAGCCCCAGGCCCTCTTTAGCAGAGGTGCTAATCCACAGCAAATTGCCAAAGGGCAAGGGACTAAAGGGAGAAAAACCAAGAGGCAAGAGTCTGAGTGAAATGGAATAATCAGCACCTAGATGGGAAGAGCTGGCAGGGTTCCACTCTCAGAGGTGCAGAGCTGACCCCAGGAGCCTCAGCTCGCTGCGCCTGCCCCGTTCTCCCTCTCCCATCTCATACCACCTCTCACTGGGGCTGGAACCTTTCCCCTGTGAGGGGAAGAGTCCTTGCGCCCCCAGCCCAGGAAGTCTCTGGAGATGTTCCGTTCCCATAGCCCACACTCTGCTTGGGGATGGGGTAGGGGTGGGGTGGAGGGCTCGGAGGAGATAGAATAAGACACAGCCTTATCTGTCAAGAGTGATCAATTTCATAATCACTAGGTGAGAAATTGGTCTTTATTCCACTCCAAAAGCCCTGGCTTCTCATTCTCTCTCCTCGCCTCTTCCTCCCCGCCCCCACATCTCTACATAAGATTGTCAGAGACTGTGACATTCCCATCCCAAACTCTCTGAACATGGCTACTCAGCATACGAATTATTTGCGATTTGCCTCAGGATAAGAAAAGCTAAATGTAAGTTGTGTTTTAATCTATAGAAGAGGATTGCTGGTATCTTCACACTTAGCCCCAAACTGGAAGCCACACAAATGATCCTCAACTGGGAAATGGATAAACAAATGGAGGGGAGGCCACGCAAGGGAATACTACTCAGGAACAAAAAAGAATGAACTACAAATACACCCAGCGACGTGAGTGAATGTCAAGTGCACTAGGGCTGCATGAAAGAGGTTGGACTCAAAAGACTAAATGAACCCATTTGTATGACATTTTCCCAAAGGCGAAACCATAGGGATAGAAAACAGAGGTTGCCAGGGGCAGGGGTTTGGGGGAGAGGTGACTGCAGAGGGGGAGGAGGAAGTTTGGCGGGGGGTGTTGGAGCTAGCCTATAGCTTTTTTTTTTTTTTTTTTTGGCAAATGTTCATAGCAGCTTTATTTGTAAAATCCCAAACTGAAAACCCAAATACCCTCCACCAAATGAATAGACAAACAAACTGTGGCACATCCATGCCATGGATTCAGCAATACACACAACATCTTGGATGAATCTCCAGGCATTATGCTTAGTGAAAAGAGCCAGTTCCCAAAGGTTAGATGTTGTATTATTGCTCCACATATATAACATTTTTGAAATGCAATACATTGTAATTACTTGTCTTTTTCAGGTTGATTCTCCTTCTCAGGCTCTTTGACAAAACCATCTTTATAAATCAATAGTTCAAATGACTTTGGCAGTTTCCATCATAAGGAGTGTGTCATATTTGGTTATGAAATCCACCTTGCTGTGATCTACACCCAGTACCATTATATCATAGATTTTCAAGGGGCAGAGAGAATTCTAAACACCAACCATAACTATCTCCAACATACAGATGAAAAAACTGAGGTTCAGAGAGGGTAAATGTTTTGCCCGAGATTGCACAGCAAGCTCCTAGTATCAGGACCACAGAGATATCCTCACTCTCGGCAAGAGCTCTCCGCTGCTTCACTCCAACACTTCTACTTGGGTGCAGTGCCACTGTTTTCACGGTTTTCCTCCTACTGCCCAAGGCACTTCCTTACCTTGTGAAGAAGCCTCTGCTGCTGTCAGTCAGGAGCCTTGCTGGAGATGCCAAGTGAAAAACTATGGAACTAGTCTATATCTTGATTGTGATGGTGGTTATACCATTTGTGTGTTTGGCAAAACACATAGAACTGTACCCTAAAAAGAGTGAATTTACTGTATGTAAATTTCACCTCAATAAATCAGACTTTTAAAAAAGCAGGGGGTTAAGAGTATTTCTGGGACAGGAGAAAATTCTTCAGCCCCTATTCTCTCTCTCTCTCCACACACACACACTCCCGTCTCCAGTCTTTAGTGAGACTTCACATCCCTGGTACATGATTCACTCCCCCCTAAAATACTTCAGAAAAGTGATTTCTATATAAAAGAAAACCTTGCATCTCTTCTAAAAGGATCCAGTGCCCAAGGTTGGTCCTCCCTATTGCAGGAAGGGTGACTTCCCAGGGAGGGTGACTGTTGTCTCATCCTGAGAGTCCTAGAACCAGGTAGCACAAGCTCAGAAATTGCTAAGTCACTTCAACCACACGGTTGCTCCCCCAGGCAACTGGCTGGCAGCAGATGGAGAGCGGGGAGACCCAGCTGGCCAGAAGCTAGTCAGTCAGAGGAGACTGGGTTTTGTCCAGCTGGTCCCATGAGGCAAAGGAGACTGGGTTTTGTCCAGCTGGTCCCATGAGGCAGGAATAAGCCAAGGCCTGGCCTTGAGAGAATGAGCTTGCCCCTGAGAGTAGAACTATACTTCCTTTAGTCCATTTGGTGAAACGTGGCCTTTCCTGCACATGATCATATTCAGCCCTGCAACAGTTCTGCAGGATAAGTTGTTTTGACTCTGATTCTTACATCAATATTCATCACACTCAGCTGCAGTTCGTGACCAGCACGCGGAAGGGCTACCATGCAGATAGATGGTAACCGGAAAAAAAGTGTGTTTTATGCCAGATAAAACTACACTTTGTACCTGTATTTACAGAAGTCATGGTCTAGTAGACATCGCAAGCGAGCCCAAAGCCACTGACTACCAGGTCCATAGGATGGCTCTGCTACCTTTCCTGCTCAAAAAAAGTGGTGTGTGTGTGTGTGTGTGTGTGTGTGTGTGTGTGTTTGTGTGTGCTCATTTCTACCCCTTCCAAGAGTTGTCGATAATATCATTGTTTTTAACTCTCCTCAAACCACTGTGGTCATGGAGGAAAAATGACAGTTAATGTTAACAGACACCCATTGGTCTTTGGCTTTAATCTCATCCTGTTCACTTGAATGAAAAAACCAACAGCACTAACAAACACAAAACACCACCATCAACGAAAACAGAACAAAACCCCACAAAATACTGTTTCCTGTTAGAAATAAAGCAAACAGATTGGCTTTGTCTATTTCCCTCTTACTCTCCTCCCCATCCTTCCAAAGCTTGCTAATGAAGCACTGGAAGAACCAAAAGGTGGGAAGGGAAGGGAAGAAGTAAAAAGCATGCAGGAAGCCACAACTAGGAGACCTTGTGGCAGGTAGCGTTCTGGGAAAAAAAGAGGGAACTCTGGGGGCCAGAGGTAAATCAAGGGCCAGTCTCTCTCTCACAAAATGAGACTAAACACCATGATCTGAGAGTTCCTTCGGCCTCGATGTCCTCTGAACCTTAATCATTTGGATTCCCTTACAAGTATTGCAATTCACCATAGCAAACACGTATTGAATGCTCGCTGTGTGCCAGGCACCATGCAAACTTTGGAGATCTAGGGATGAACATAAGTCGCTACCTCCAAACTGGTTCAGACCAGTGAGAAAAAGAGCCCTGCCAACAGGCAACGGGAGAAAGTGCTGCAACAGATAAGTTAGAAGAGAAACCATGTTAATTCCTTGAGGTGGGGGGAGGGAAGAGTACATGGGAAGAGGAAGTAAATGAACTCAAGGAACTATATTATTTTTATATGTAGGTGTCTCCCCCCCATACTTTTGCCTCATTTACTCTTCCCTTTCTAGACCTCAGCGTGCGCGCGCACACGCGTGTACACACACGCAGGCGGCGACCTGGCTTGACTGTTAGGCACACCGAGAACCTACAACACGCACGACTTCGTCCATTTCACACATCTGATGCCAAACACGCATATGCGTCGTGGGTCCTACGCAGTGCCCATGTGGTCGGCGCGTGGGCTGGGAATCGGGGGGTCAGGAGACCTGGCCTCTCGTTTGCATCGCCACCAGGTTGCGTGACCTCAGGCATGCCCAGTCCCCACTCTGTCTCAGTTTCCTCATCTGTGAAATGTGCGGATTGTGCTAGATCATTTCTAAGCTCCCTTGCGGCTCTTTAAAAACAAATGAACACGTTCTTAAAAGACACTGGGATTAAGAGGTGGAATAAAGTCAAATATTTGTTGATGGATAGAAAACGCTGCCTCCGAGTCGCGCGGGTCTGTTTTCGGGCTTACGTGGAGTCCACCCGGCTCCCTGGTGACCGCTGGCGTCTCCCGGGTCCCGCTCACCCGAGGGGCCGCCGGCTTCCGTGGCCCGCGCCCGTCCCCCGCGAGGGGTGCCCTGCGCCTCTGGCCGCGCGGGCCGGGTGATGGATGGCAGCGGAGCCGGCGGCCTGTCAGGCCTTATTGATGAGGTGCGCGCCGACGGCCGCCGCGTAACCCGAGGCGGCGGGCGGCGAGCGCCGGGCGGCGGGCGGACGCAGACTCGGCGGCGCTCGGGGTCAGCCCCCGGCCGGCCGCCCCCGCCCCCCGGCGCGCCCCGACCCGGCTCCGCGGAGGGGGCGGCGGGTGCGGAAGGGCCTCCCTGGCCCGGCGCCCGGTGCGCGGCCCCACTCCCTCCCCGCCGCCGCCGCCCGGCTTCCCGCCCCCGCTCGCCCGCGCCGGTTCCCCGGGGGGCCGCGGCCGTAGCCTCCCCGGCGCAGCCCCCGCGCTCGCTCGGCCCGCGCCCAGACCTCCGCTCTTACCCGGCGGCCGCGGTCCGAGCCGGCGTCCGACCTCCGCGCCCGCCCTCCGGCCGCGCCCGGGAGAGGAGCGCCTGCTCCAGCCGAGGGGCCGCGCCCCGCGAGGCGGGACTACGCCGCCGCCAGGAGTGTCTCGTGCAACACAGCTTAGCAGGGGAATAGTCAGTTTTCCGGGCATCACTCACGCCCGCGTGAGGGGAGCAAAATCAGGACCCCGGCGAACATTCCATTTGGGTTCGTTCGAATTTTTATATAGTGATAGAAAACAAGACAGGTAGATGAATAAAAGTCAATGCACCTACATGTAAAGATGGTAAGGCGTGGAATTCCCCCCCTCCTCCATTTTTGTACATTTCTGAGGTTTCAACTTCGCTTTTATAATAGCGAAAAACACTTCACTTGCTCGGCTTGAAAAGATAGGATCCAGCTTAGTTCACGCTCAACCTCCCGCTCACTTTCTCCCAGTTCCACGCTCCTCCATCTTGTCTTTGCCCCGTTTTAGAAGAGCAGCTATCTGAGCGCCAGACGGACTGCAGAACTAGGGCAGGTGGCCTTACCCCTCTGCCTTTCTAATGAAAGCCCCCAGGGCCACCTTCTCTGTGGGGGACACTCATGTGGGGATCGTGAACATAGTACCTGTAAAGCACTTTCGCTTAGTGAGAATTAAAGAAGTCAGCCCTGGAGACAACTTAACACGAAGTGCTAAAGGGCTCAGATTTTTCCTTTCTCCATTCTCCCCACCCCCGCCCCAGTCTGAGTCAAGGGCTAGTTCTGACAGATAAAGGGCCCTCATTCTTAGATGTGACCTAAGAACTGGGAAACAGGTAGTCTTTTCTCTGGGGCACTGGACGGAGGGCCGAGGGAGGGATCCCAGGTGGCCCAAGAGACTCCCTGCAGAAAGCAGCTCAGGCCAGGGGGTCGGGATCTAGGGAGCAGGTGACTGGTGGAAGCTCATTGATCTGCAGTCAGGAGTCTTGGGTTCTAATCCTGAATCTGCCACCAGGTGAGTGGCAGGACCACAGGCAAATTGCTTAATGTCTCTCTGCGCTTTAGTTTCCTGTCTGTAAGTGGCAGAGGCTGGGTGCTTTCCTACACCAACATTTTGTGACATTAATCCCCAGGTGGATATCTCCAAACTGTGCCATTCTGTTCCTCAAAAGGTTCTATAACAAGGGGCTCACTGCTGGTCCCACATAGTGGAAGAGTGGGAACACCAGACCTCTAAGTCTGAACTCAGTCTTAGCCACAGATAATGAGCATGTTCAGTGAGAAGCACAAAATGTGAGGCCCATCTGCATGTCTATGATAAAAGGCTTGGACTGCAGATAAAACTTCAGTCCATTCACTAGGCAAACGTTTACTGAGTAACAGCTACCACGGGGCACTTACTATATGCAGGCACAGTGCCAAGTACATTGCATGGATTGACTATTTCATTTATCTACACAATCACTCTATTCCCCCATTTTACAGATGAAGAAACTGAGGCACAGCGCTATTAAGTAACTTGCTGAGCTTAATATGTGGCAGAGCCAAGATGTACAGGCAAGTAGTTTGATTCCAGAACCCAAATACTGCCACTATGAGCAAAGCATTGGTACTATGAGGGATAGAAAAGGGAAAAAGCAAGGGCTTTCTTCTCACAAGTCCTCCTTTCAATTAAAACACATTTTTAAAAAAGACTTCAATTCCCAGAATCAATCCCTTCCCCTCCCCCCCACCACATCTTTTCCACAGGCTTTAACACATTGTATTTCATTTTAATCTCTCCACGTGTCTGCCTGTCTCCATAACTCTCTTCCAAATTTCAGTCTTCTCAAGGGCAGAAATCTTACTTGATAGCTTTGTATTTTCCATAGTTTCTAACATGTAGTAGATGTTTCTAAAAGTTTGTTGAATTGAGTTCAGAAAATTGGACTTTCCGGCTCGTCCTTACACAGTGTAAATCTCTGTCCTTTATGACTGAAGGTGTAGTACCAGGGATGTGGCGGAAACACATGTGCCATGGTCCCTTCCACTGTGCAAACATAGAGAAGCTCATGTGCAGAAGGTGCCACGGGATGCCTCACCAGCACCTCAGCCCGAGTGCCCCTGTTGGGGGGGTGACCATGGGCCCAGGTACCTTTGGCCTCTTTTTGACACTGACACTGATACGGAGAGCTGGAGTTGCAAGGGGGCTTGGGATTCTGGTCCAAGCCACTCATTTAATAGATGAGGTGATTAGGACCCAGAAAGGGCTACAGGCTTATCCAGTCACACAGCCATTTAATGGCAGAGCCAGTAGTAGGTGCCTTGAGACCTGGTCATACCCCATTTTTCCATTTCAGTATGCTGCCTTAGGAACTGATAGCTCCCCTCTATAAATCTGAATCCCAAGGCCAAGCTTTCCTCACCCTGGTGCAACCACCAGGGTGAGAGGATTAGCGATAAGGCACACTGAGCTCTGGGGTAGCCAGAGTACGTGGTGAGCGCTGCCACCTCCATCTTTGCAGGAAGGTGGAAACGGTGATCAGGGCTCAGCCCCGATGGGGGTGGGTGGGGGAAAGAGGCTACAGTAAAGGGTCTCAGTGAGTCATAGACATTTAAAACTAGTCATTTCAAGCCCCTCCTAGACGGAGGACAAACCAAGCCAAAAGGGGCATTTGGTACATAATATATTTCTGGACAATAGCTTTCAACTATCCTCATAAATATTCCAGCCTTCAAAATAAACAAAATAAGGCAGCAAAGTTGTGGATGGGGTTGGGCGGGAGGCATAATGGACAAGGTTCTGGACTTGGTCCTTGTCATGACCCTCATTGTTTCATGGGGTGACCCTACGTCCCAGTTTATGCCCAATGTCCTGCGTAATTATTCGTAGTACACAATTCACTCACGATTTCACATACATTTAATGGTCACCCTTCATCACTTGGACTCGCTAAGCTTTGGTTTCCCCATCTACAAATTAAAGGGTTTTGAGTTAATATCTTGGAAAATGCTTCCATTTTATGAAGGTGGGGCTACAAGAGGAGCCTCACAGCGTCTTTTGTCTGGGCAGCTGAGAGCCAAGTCACTTTGGATTTGTGACTGCCCTGTTATTGACAATGACCTTTGGGCCTCAGGTGCACCACTGGGGAGCAGATATTGATTTTTTTTAAATAATAAAATAAACCAGTCCTTCTGAATAACAACATGAGAATTCATGAGCGCTCACCTCCCAAATCTGCAAATCAACTGTTAATTTTATTCATTTTCAACATATGTTACAAATATTTTAACTGCTGTTCCCACCCTAGCAGATCCCCTCCATCTCTTCACCAGTTTGTTTGTATTTAACATGTAGCTGAGTGGAGGAAACGAGGTTTTTGGATTGGGTTCTTAATTGGGGCAGTCAATTCACTGTCTTTTTTTTTTTTTTTTTCTGCCTGTGATGGTTCCCAGCCCTATTCTCATGATAAAGAAATGTTGTTGGGGGACAAGGTCGTGGCAAGGACACCCTCTCCGTGTGCTCCTTGTTGTGGCTACCCCAGCCGTCAGGCAGTCTCCCTTTCCTCCTATTCCCACCCACACATCCCTTTATACACGCTGACTCCTAGGTTCAAGTGTGTGTGTGTGTGTGTGTGTGTGTGTGTGTGCGCGCGCGCGCGCACGTGCAGCGCTTTATTTTGTCACTTCATTAAGCTTAAACAGTCCTTGATGGTTGGAGTAGTATTTAATCATTCTCCATACCTCCCACTGTGCCCTGCATACAGTAGGTGCTCAATACACACCCAAAATAATGAATTAATGATTGAATGCCTCTGGAGGCCAAATATGGAGTTCTGTATAATAAAAGTGCCTATTTGTGAAATACACAAATTTCTTTCTTTCTTTGTTTTTTCCTTCTTTCCTTCCTTCCTCCCTCCCTCCCTCCCTCCCTCTCTCTCTCTCTCTCCCTCTCTTTCTTTCTTTCACATTTCAGGAGACCTGGGGTCCCAGCCACATTGTAAATGTATGGCTTTGCAAACCACTTTATTTTCACTGTTTTGATCTCACATGTGTGGAGGCTCTCAAACTGCTATTTGTTTCACTTTATAACTCGCACCTTGGAGAGGCTGGATGATAAATGAAAGATGAATAATTCCTTATTGCTACTTATCCGCTGAATCTATAAACTAGTGTCAGCATTTATTCAGTTAGGTTTAAAGCTGTGCCTGGTATACTTATTAACCTGCTTACAATAAGCCATAAAAATGGGCTTGGTATACAATTGTTTTACCTAATTTTTAAAAATGACATTGGTCATATCCCACTAACTCGTGGGGTGACCTTTGGCAAGTCACTTAACCTCCCCGGGCCTCACCTGTAAAATGAAAGGTGTGTGTGTGTGTGTGTGTGTGTGTGTGTGTGTGTGTGAAATCAGCTTTAAGACCCTTGCAGCTCTGTCATTCCTTGATTTCAAGATTTGCAGATGAGTGAATTAAGGGATCCAGATAACACCTATTACAGCAATTACAAATCAGTTCCTATAGATCATCTCAGGAATCCTCAGCATATTCCTGGAGGGTGGGGAAGGCAGCACTTACTAGGCAGAGTAGGGCATTTTGAGTTTTATTCTGTTACTTATTAGTCGTGTGACCTTTGGCAAAGCAACATCTCTGAGTCTCAGTTTCCTCATCTATAAAACGGGCATAATACTCTAATAATATCCACACTGATTACCCCAAAGAACAATCAAGGATCCAATGTGATATGTATGTGAAAGGACTCTGATACATGCTATTCCTTGTCCGCAACTTACAGACGAGGCCATCGACCAAGGTACTGTTTGTGTAATCAGTTCGTAGTAGGGTCAAGGGAAGGATAGTTTGATCTCTCTATTTTGATTACACGTGGAAATTATTTTAAAATTATATAAAGGCTGAGCACTTAGGATACTTCCCTGGGGTCAGCGTGTGTTCAAGAAAACCCTGTGCCTGATGAGGCATTTCTGAGAATGCTAAATGGCACAGTGATAAGAAAATCAGCCAATATCTACTGGCCCACAGACCGAGGAACTCCTAGGTGGTGGAAAATAAAGCATTCTGTGAAGGCTTTGGAAATATGCACCCTTCCCAGCTCTGGTTGTCCTAACTTCTCATACCCCTTGCTTCAGGATATATCCTGGCCAGATGCAGGGCACATATGGTTGGCTCAAGGCTTTGGGTTTGTTCCCTTCAGAGACAAATATAGAGAAATCAGTTGTTGCTGAGGATTTTTGTCGTAGAGAATTCAGTCAGCAAAGATGTCTAGAATGTGCTCCTGTGAGATTCTTCTTCAAAACATTACCTACCACCATGCCTGTACGGTGCAGGGGGCTGGCAAGTGTGGCATGAAGATAAATATGGTGCCTGACTGGGCCCTGCTTGCCTCGTAGGTGGAGAAGGCAGAGAGAAACTCACTCCAGTCTACAAAAAACTAAAATTTTGTGGTTCTACCAAACTTCTATTCATATTCCTTTATTACCAAGCAACCAACCAACCAACTATACAAAGGCTGACCTCAGAGTTAAAAAAAAAAAGTATAGAGCTTAGAGAGAGAGGATAGGAGTTGTATTTTAAGTCGATATCCCCTATTGTACTCAGACTACAATTTTTTTATTTGCTCAATGTTTATATGATCATTAACATCAATGAAATTGACCTTCGACTCAATGCTACTTTTATCTTCTGTTTTATCTTCTGTTGCCCGAATGTGTTACATTAAATTAAAAATCTCAGTACAAGATTTTTTGAAGGCTCCCTAAGTTTATGGTGGGATTTTGTTTCTATTTCTTTGTGTTACCACCCTCCCCTCAACCCCATCGCACACTCCACATATGAAGTGGGAGGAAGACACCCTTCATCTTTATAAACTGCTACTTATTCCTCTACAAATAAAAACTATTTCAGTTTTGAAAATGGCACCTGACATTCACTAATACTTGTAATTTATATGGTCCTCGGTCGCGTTCTCAGTGCTTAACTTCCTTGCTTTCACAAAGGTCTTCCCTTCTGAACACCCTCTCCAGCTTTTTTAAAGGTCTGCTTCCCCTGCCCAAGTTCCCCTCTTCTTCTCCTGGGGTCTGAATAATCAGCTTTTATTAGCAGCTGGACGAGAGCACCTGGCCTTACATTCCACCACATCCTTCTCCCAGCAAAAGGAGTTTTGAGAAGAGGAAAAATTTACAAGAACTTAGACTATTGTTTTCAATTTCAGCAACACTCAAGGTTGCAAGTGAAATTCTGAGGCAATCTGGATGACTGTGAAAACATTTTCTAAAGGGGGAGGGAGAACCCCATTGTGGAAAAATCACTCCCACCAAATGTAAGTGTCTCTAGAGTCCAGGAGTGTTTTTGGAGTTTGAGTCCATTGAGTTTTGGGGACTTTAAAGCTAAATTCTCTAAAATAAATGTTTGTCATAAGCACCATAGTCATGAAATCTTAAGAAGCAAGACATGTATTGGATCTGATCAATCATCCCCACCCCTCTCAAAATTTTTTTTTCTAATTTCAAAGAAACAGGAGCTCATTGTAGTTCATTTGGAAAATACAGGTGAATATAACAAGGAAAACACAATCTGTCCTTAACCACATCACCCAGAAAGAACCATGGAGAACATTAGTGTTTTCTGTCTGTCTGTCTGTCTCTCTTCCTCCCCACCCCACCCAGCCAGTTTCACACAGTATTTCATAATCTACTTTTTATTTAAAAAAATATATTATGAGATATTCCCATGTCATTAAATATTTTAAGGAAAACAGTTTGATGACTACATTATGGACTTTGCAGTTTATGTAAGTAAACTATTATGTTCAGAGTTTATGTTATTTTCTATTTTTCCTTAAAATAAATAAATGTTTGAAGTGCCCTTGTCAAATCCACATAAATTTTGGTAAGTAAAGCATCTTGTAAACCCCTGATTATTTCCTTGGGGTAAATTGCTATTACTGGAGAAAGTGGGTCAAAAAAATATGAACACTTGTAGTGTTTTGGATACATATTGCTAAATTGCCTTCCAGAAGGGTTGCATCCAGAATTCCCACCAGCAACACTCAATTTTGGGTGAGATAATTTTTAAACATATTTATGAATTTTGGGGTAAATTTACACCTCTTGTTAGACAAATTTAACTACTGCGGTGTTTTGAAGTTACAGGTTAAGAACAAAACAAACAAAGCCAAACAAACCCGTGAGGGACATTGATGCCCGGCTAATGAATTACACTCCGGAGATTATTTTAGGGACTGGGAGAAGTCTTGTCTGCCCTCTAAGGTTTGTGAAGATTTCAAAATACAAGAAACCAAAGCATAAAAATGTTAAGTAATTTGCCCAAGATAACATAGCCAGTAAGTAGTGGACATGGGATTCAAATCACATTATTCTAACACTACAGTCTAAACTCTCACATTCACCCAGGGACAATGTGCCCTTAGTATCTCATCAGAACTAAAGTTTCCAGAATGTTCTTTGTGATGAGGTCATTATCCAGAAGTTGTCTTTTGTAGCTTTTAAGTTTTTAAACAGCAAATGAGAATAATCTCAGATTATAGAGGGGGAATTTTATCTTTGAATAAGGTGACATCCTCCGCTATTGAGAAGCACATTCACACATCTTATTTCAAGAATACACCAGAAATAGACGTGGAATAACTTGGTCACCACTGGCATGACTGGGTCCAGGTCACCCAGCTTTTAGGTGATTGTGTTGAGACAAGAATCCAGGCTCTGGCCATTCTTTGACTACTGCCTATACTCTGACTGGCAGCACATAATCCCTATGGACAAGTGAGGCAGGCCAGCTTGACTAAGGCCAATGGCATCTTAACATTTCTTTGGGGGTTAGTATCCTGCACCTGGAGACTCCATTCCCAGGGGAAGTCTGAAGGGAAGGTGGCCCAGCCGGGTTAGTGGGACACCTTGGGGGTCACAGTGGCACGAGGGGCTTAGCAACCTGAGTTTAGGTGTGGGCAAGCGGAGACCGACTTCTTCTAGGGAAAGACTTTGCAGTCCACGGAGCTTCGTTCAAGCCCACGCGAGCCTCGTTGTGGCCTTCTGGGGCGGGGATTCCTGCATTGAATGGAAGGCTGGACCAGATAACCTCTGAGGCCATTCTAACTCCCAACGTCTCTGATTTGTATGTCTTGGGGGAAAGAAGTGAGCAGTCACGGGGCTGGAATAGTTGATTTAGGGTTCCGCCCACGTTGCCAACCTAGTCCTCATCTTGGGCAAATAATTTAACATGTCAGTACAAGGCACAATGCCTGCCGGAGGAAAGCTTTGTAAATGTTTGCCGAATGAATGAACGAAAGAATGGGTGGATGGATTTAAGTCTCCCAAGTCCCAGGGAATACTGGTGAAAATTGGAATCTTACAGTGCCCCTTGATTGGCGTGGAGTTTGAAAAAGACATTGTTAAGTATCTACTGAAATTCTTAAAAGAAAATGTGATATTCCAAACCCAAAGGGATCCTAATTCGTCCTTACACTGACAATGGGTAGAATTATAGTTTACCAGCAACGGAAGCATACCACGTAGGGGCGCCTTGTGAGTCCACACGAACTCAGCTTCATTAATTCCCCCGCCATTCGCCCCTCCCCCCCGCCCCCGTCCCCCCCCTTCCCCCGCCCCCGCCGCCTCCAATGGGCCAGCTCAGCGCCTCCTAGGCCCGGGTGGGGCACGCCAGCCCCCGTGCCTCCCTTCTCCCCCGCCCCGGATAAATGCCGAGGTCTAATGGATTGTTCATGCTGCTGTCCAGATTAGATAGCGAGCCCCTCCGTTATCGCGGCTGGAGCAAACCCGAGCGGCCACCAAGCTGAGAGTTTTCGAAGGCAGCCCTGCGCCAAGCCTGGGGAAAGTACAAGGCCCGGGAGAGCTGACAAATTCTGGGGCCCTCAGGCGGTTTCCTCCCAGAGCCTCCTCGCAGGACTTGCCCTGAACCCTAAATCCTGCCCCTACTCCCATAGTATTTAAGGAAGCAGGTATCCGATGTGGTCGGTAGCGACTATCTGCTGAATTCTAGGGAGTAGTTCTATGACTCGTAGATTCTGCTTGTCAACTTTCCAGAAGCTAGGAACACTTTGAACAACCCTCCCCCCCCCCCATTAATACCAGAGAGTTGCTTTTGCACAAACAGGGGCTATGACATGCGACCAGTACGGTACTGCCTTTCCTAATTTTTGTTCTTGAATCATCGCAGAGGAAGCATAGCTAACTTTCTGACCTCCGTTCTGAATTTCCCATGGTCAAGTTTTTATCTGTTAATGATCTTGTTTCTCTAGAGTTTCTTTTTTAAAGTTTCTTAAAGAAATAAACCTTGAGGGACTTCCCTGGCGGTCTAGTGCTTAAGACTGCCTTCCCATGCAAGAGGCATGGGTTCGATCCCTGGTCAGGGAGCTAAGATCCCACATGCCGTGGGGTGTGGCCAAAAACTTAAAAAACAAACAAACAAAAAAACACCTTGACACTTCTCCCCCCCACCATGAGCTACTTTTATTGCGTCTCCAGTTATTTTCTGAAAAAGAAAAGGACATACTATCTATCAGCACTATTATAGGAAACAAAATTTTCACATAGGCTCTAACAACAAATTCCACAGAAAACAAATAATAGATGCTCAAAATTATGACTTATCTACAAGGAGAGACTCATTGTTCTATCATTATTACGCTAGAACTACTCTGATATAACAAAAAGCAAACAAAATCTTAGCTGATGAACAACTGCAAGTTCTCTATTTATGCCATATCAGTTTCCTGCTAAACCTTTGGAGTTAGTGGAAAGCCATAATAAATGGTGTGGCAGGACAAATCATCTGGCTCAGTATTATATGTTTCCACAACATTAAACAACAACAACACTGCATCATGACTTTGAGAGAATCAATCTTGTTAGACATCCACCTAGAAGCTGGAAAATAATTTTGTAGGGCGCTACTTCTTCAGAGGTGGAGATTTAAGAAATTCCTTAAGGGCAAGCAAAACCGCCACTGTGTAGTTTAACATTCAGAAATTAAAATACCTCGCCAACAGGAAGGCTTCTGATTCATCCAATAAGACATCCGAATTAGTTAAAACGAATTTATTATAAGGGGGTAAGGGTGTTGGGTTGGGATGAGAAAATATCAGGCCAGACGCAGAGGAAAATTTAAAGGCAGAGCGTGTGTAAGTTAAGAAGACAATACTAAACGAATAAAGAAAATCCCTAAGAACGACGAGTGGGGTGGATGACGGAGAAACTACATCTCTCAATATCTAAAAAAAAAGCAGCAGCCATTCCAACCCCCGCCCAACGTTGACCTTCGCTAACGCTGCAACGGCGCCTGGACCCCGGCCCCCCAGTGCGGGCATCTGCGGGGGGCATTGCAGGCACTGTCCCCGGGTTTAGCGACGTGCTGTATTGGAAGGATCTGCGGGGAGTTTTTCCAAGACCAGGAGGAGGCTTGCTGGGGAATTGTCGAGTTTGGGGCGCGGGCCGAGAAGTGAATAAAAGACTGCCCCAGAACCTCAGCGTGCCCAGGCCCGGGAACCCGTTGATCCCCCCATAAGCCCCCAGTCCAGAAGCTGCGCAAAATCTCTACTTCCAGCCCCCGCGTGGAGCCGTGCCTGAAAGGCTCTTTGAGCCGAGGCCGAGGGAGACTCCCTGAACCCGGTGTCCGTGGCCACTAAGCCTGCGAGCCCCGGGGGCTTCCCATTCATTCCCCCCCACCCCGCAAACCCGGTCCAAGAAATGACTGATCCAGTGCCTTTGGGTTTGGAGTCTGCGGAGGTTCGCTGCGACCCTCGACTCTGGGGATGGGGAGGTGCCTCCACGGGGATGTTGAGATGCAGAACAGCCTAACTGGGGGATGGAGTGTGTGTGTGTGTGTGTGTGTGTGTGTGTATGTGTGTGTGTGTGTATGTATGTGTAAGAATAACCGTTTTGATGAAACTCCTACTGTGATCTGTGATTCTTGGCCAGTGTAGGGACTTCATAGGGGCGGTCGCGACCGGAAGGACACCGGGAACGGGGTTTCGATACAAGCCTCGCTGCCCCGACCGTGGAGGCAGAGGCCTCGGGGCGAGCGGGTCCAGGGGCCGCTAGTGCCCTGCACACGGAGAGGGGCCCGCGGGCGGCGGGCAAAGCCAGCCCCCCTTCTATTCCCCGGCACCCAACACGCCCCCCGCCATCAGTGCGTCCTGCGTCCAGCATCCCGCCACCTCTGAGCTCCGTAAATAGGTCTCCCGTGCAGAGGGCAACCCGGGCAGCGTTCTGATCAGCGCCAGGCCCAGGCCCGAGGTCACACCCGGGCCCGGAGCGCGACCGGACCCCACCGCCTGCGGTCTGGGCTTTCTCGCCCACCAACCCTGCTCTCAGGACATTCGCTTGCGCGGGGAACCCGGGGCCTGAGACCCGACCCTGGAGATCGCGGGCGCGACACCCTTCCGAGGTGGCCTGGCCTACAGGGCGCCACAATAATTGAAATGCGTTCAAACCAAACCAGCGACGGCCCCGCCAGGAATAGGACTAAGAGGGAGCTCCGCGGCCTTGTGGGCCGAGCGCAGGAGAGTGGAAAGAGCTCAAGGGCGCTGGTGTACACTTGCAGAGGCCCGCCGGCTCTAGGGCGCGGTGTCAGCGGGGACCCTGCAAGTCTCCAGGGGAGCCCCCTCCACCACCACTACCTCGGCCCCTACCCGCACTCGGGGCTTCGCACTAGACGGCTCGGCCGGAGGGGCCCGATCCGGGAGGTTAGCAGCCCCGAAGCGCTTTTTCAGGCTTCCATCCACCAGGTTTCCGCAGAGCTGCGTACTTCTCATCCGGGCTCTCTCCTGGGAAGATCTTCTCGAATGAGGACGAGTCATTCAGCAACCGGTTCGAGCCCCTTTGCGGGGGACCCTGGCGATGTGCTGTAACTTTGGGCAGAATATCTTCTTGCGGTCTCTTTTGTCGCCATGCGAACGGTGGGAGAAACAAGAACTCTATGTAACAGGAATTTGTAAACTTTGAAGCGCCATACAAAAGGGATGAAAATTGATGACTAATGATTAATACTGTCATCCTTTTCCTAATTTTTCTTATTTTGGGACAATTCTCTGGCTCTTTGAGGGTTCCCAGAAGTGTTTGAGTGTTCTCATTATTTGGGAGTCTCCATCTCACCCTCCTCCGTTCCTTAATTTTTTCCCCCCAAACTTTTCGTTCCCTTCTTCACACTCTCGGCGGAGTTAGGTCTGTTCGCCCAGGGCCCGGGACACTTCCAGGGTCGCCGTCACCGCCGCAGGGACCCCACCCAGTCCGCCCGTCCTACTCCCCTCCCGCGGGCTGCGCGCCCAGCACGGCGGCCCAGGCTCGGCCCCGAGCGCCCCCACGCCGGCGCCCGGACTGGGACCTCCTCGGTTCTCGGCTCCTTTTCATTCCGCCGACAGCCTCGAGATTGTTCTCTTTCCCTCCCGCCCCTGTCCTTTCCGACCCTCCGCCGGAGCCTGACGCCGCCTGGTTTATTGACCTTAGATCGGCTTTGGGACTTTATCAGACCCAGCGGGGCGTCCCGCGGCGTAGGCCCCCCTCTCCCAGTGGCGCGGCGGGAGCCCCTTTAAGCTTTTCTAGAAACCTCTCCTTCCTTTCCCATGCCCAACTCTAATCGGAAAACCTAGAGAAAAATCTCCCGAATTCGGTGGTCATGGAGACAGCCGAGGCAGAGCCCTCAGGGTCACGCACATTTTCCCGTGTTGCTCCTTTATCTAGATAGTTCAGGTGAAAGTACCTCCCCGCCCCCAATTATTCGGATAATTGTCTCGAATCTCCACTTGGTGCTGTGTTTAGACAGTTGGAGATTGATCGCTTGAATTGCTTCAGTCTCTGTGCTGTCCCAGCCCTAAACCATCTCTGGACTTACACATGCCGAACTAGAATTTTCCGTCCCATAAATCACTTGGCAAATATAACAAGGCATTAGAAAGTCATTTGAAATGGATATTTTATTGGGTTTGAGAACTAGAACTGGGATAAAGAGCAACTTAACATTTCCTCAGTACCAAGCACACAAAACTAAGATTTCCCCCCTCCCTGCCAATCGAATTCACAAATGCAGTCACTTTCAGAGACAAATTCTTTAGAAGAAACAGGAAATGTCTAGTTTGCTAAACATGAACTCTAATGAATTCTGTAAAAAAAAAAAAGGGTTCATAAAGTGGGACTTTTAAATATCCTTTTACGCTAGGCTGATTTAATCAAATAAGACTAACAGAAACAAACAAACAAAATCCAGCACATTACTACTATTAATAAAAAAGTCAAATCAATTTGTGATGGGATTCTAGTAGCCTTTCACAGTAAGGTTTGCCCTCAATTCAGAGGGGCGCTTCCCTGATTTTGCCCTGCTAAAAACCTCTCAAATTCCCTTAATTTTGGAGATCACACAGAAGAATGAAAATATCAGCCCTGGGGGGAAATGGGGAGGGTTAAGGGAACCAGAGTTGGGCAGGGGAAAGATAAGTAAGGCAGATCAGGATGAGTTTTTTGTTTTGTTTTGTTGTTTTTTTTTTTTTTGGTACGCGGGCCTCTCACTGTCGTGGCCTCTCCCGTTGCGGAGCACAGGCTCCGGACGCGCAGGCTCAGCGGCCATAGCTCACGGACCCAGCCGCTCCGCGGCATGTGGGATCCTCCCAGACCAGGGCACGAACCCGTGTCCCCTGCATCGGCAGGCGGACTCTCAACCACTGTGCCACCAGGGAAGCCCCAGGGTGAGTTTTGAGACAGCTTTTGAATCACCCCGCTGGAAGCCGGCGTGAGGGAAACATAGCAGAAGGAACACGTTTCCACTCTCTGCTTTGCAGAGTTAATATTTGTAGTAACTATTCAGACACCAAGAGACTGCGCTAAATCCTTCCCAATTCCAGATGAGCGCTTGTTTAGTCCTCCTAAGGCTACAGAGTTAAAATACCCCATTGTGTGTTTTCAACCTTTGGGCAAGTGGACAAAGCTCAGATAACCTACGTGGTTTCAAACTCTCCCAGAGCCTTCGTTTTTAAGCAATGGTTGGCCATTCTCTACCCTTGTGCTTTCAAAGCTGCCCCTCTGTCTTTACCACTGTATCTCCTTTTCTTTCTGACTGAAACTGAGCCCTTTTCTCAGCTACAAATAAGATGCAAAGCTCATTTGCCCAAACAGTGGGTTTATAGGTAGCAGAGGTAATTTCGATTTGTTTGCAAAAAGCATATGCAACCAAGCTCTTGAAAGCGCAAAGTGGGCTCGGGGAAGAGAAATACAATCATTGAGGTCCACCTGTTAAGACCCACCTTCACCCCCTCCTTCCCATCACATGTCTGGCTCCAGAATTAAGGAAAAATGAAACCCAACACCAAGCCTGACTGACCCTTGACCTGTGAATAGGTGAAGAAAATTATCAGATCCTGAAGGCCACGAGGCCTATTTACTAACTCACCAGTGAAACCAACAAAAAACGCCAGTGAGATTTTCTGCCCTGAAAGCATCCCAGGAAGGTCTGACCTGGGTCAGGAAGGGTTCTCCTAAACTTTCTAACCAGTTCTCAAGACAGAGCATCCACAGCAGGGACCCCAGAGGAAAGCCATGTGATCTGGGAGGGACGACGAAGCAAAGGCAAGAGGACCCAGGGGCACCTGGTCAGATTGTTTGATTTTTCGTGTGGCGTGTATTTATTTGTTTTTTTTTTCTTGAGAGACTGCCCATCCCCATCAATTTCTGATTGTTCAAGTGGGAAGCCGAACCAGAAAATGGCGAAACTAAAATGACACCCAATTGTAAGAAAGAGAAACCAAGAAAATAAACCAGAGAGCGAGAGTGGGAAAGCAAGCCTTGGGCTCTGTGGCTTGGCCTGCAAAGAATCTCATCCTTCCTGTCCCCAAGGCCTGAGAGCCTCTGCGTACCCTCAGTCCACACTGGCTGGTCCTCTCCCTGCCCTCCTTCCCCCACCGACCTTCTATCCTCCAGCCCCCCGGCTCCGGGCCCTCCGGGCTCCCTGGGTGCATCTCCCTCTCTGCCCTGATGAAGGGGTCACCACGGGGGCCAGGAGGGGACTCACCCGCGGTGGGAGCGGTGTCCCTGCGGCTCCTCACAGCGTCCCTCAGTCCCGGGGACTCCAGGCTGTTCTCAGCGTGTGGGAGGGAGGCGTTGTGAGCTGTCTCCCAGCTCCCTCGGAGCTCCCAGCTTTCCCCTCGGAATTAGATAACAGGAAAAATAGATAAGGGAAGTGGTTCATTAATTCAGCAAGGCTTTTTTTCTTTTTTGGTATGTGTACAAGTAGAAGGAAACCCTGCTAGGGATTGAAGCCCTGGTTGGACATTAAAAAAAAAAAGTCAATGTTCACAAGGTTCCAGGGATGCTTCTGAAAGGTCACTTGGAAGGACCGGAGATCAACAGGAAAGAAACGGAAGGAATCACTGTTCTTGGGGAGAAATGCTGATTCAGAGTGCGGCTTCTCCAGCCCAAGTCCCTCTCAGGCTCTAGTCCTTCCCTTCTGAGCAGGGAGGGCCGCTTTGTGGTCTTTGCCTGGGTCACGCAGTCATCCTCGGAGGGCAGGAATAATAATAACAGCAGTACTATTCTTCCTAGCATGGCAATAAAAAATAACAGATTTTCAGAGCCCTTGCTCGCGTAGGATTTCCTGGGCTCCTCAGGACAGGAGCAGTTGGGCAGATTACATAATAAGAGATAATTGAGGCAACTGAGCTCAGAGAGGTTAGGAACATGGCTAGTCACACAGCAAGGAAGGGGATGGAGCCCACACTGGATTCAGATCAATTGATTCCTAATCCAGTAATAAAGAAATCAATGGATTCTTAGCATTGGAAGAGAACACAGAATTTCAACCTCCTGCCCAAAGCAGGAATTCCCTGCGATGTGATTATCTGCACTCTATTTGAATACTCCTGGTGATGGGGAGTTCATCCTTTTACACTGCAGGGATGTACAGTGCTACTGGCTACCACGTTTCCCTGCCCCACAAATGACCCAGGATTGCGGGGCTGTGCTAGGCACACAGAAAGAAACAGGGAGCAGCAGCTGTGGCATGATGTGAGGGACCAGGTGGACCAGATCTCTCTTGAGAGGCCTGCTGTGTAATTCTCTTGGGTCATGTCTGGCATCATTGAGGGTAAGTCTCACCTGAGGAGTCAGTATCTCCCAAAGGCAGTTCTTAATAATAGTGGGAATAAACACAATGGCTTTATATTTTTACATATTTCCCTCTTCCCCGTCTCCAGGATTCTTACAACAATCTCTGCAAGGAAAGGAGAGAACATAAAAGTTATTACTGATTTCCAAATGTAGACTAGGAACCTGAAACAGAAAAGGTAAATGAATTGCCAGAAGTCAAAGAACAAATGTTTGGTGGAAAAGGAACTAGAGAGATGAAGGCCTGGGAAAAAAGGGAAAGCATAAGGGAAAATGAATATTTTTCCCTTCCGAGAATTTTTAGTTATGAATATTTTTGGAAGTGATAAATAAGGTGTCTATTATTGTTATCTGTCTTTACACTCTTCTCCTGCCAAATAACTTGTAGGAACTATGCCACAGGAAGATTTTAGTGTACAACTCCCTGTGGTGTCAGATCATTAAAATTCCTAAAGTGTGGGCTGAGCAGGACAAAACGGAGGTGCAGAAGCAGAGCCATGCCTGCTTTCTTCAGGGGGGGTCTCTTATATTTACCAGAGGACTGTTCCCATGTAGCCTCCCTTCATGTAGTTTAAAAAATTATTATGGTAATTCAAAAAGACACATGCACCCCAATGTTCTTTGCAGCACTATTTACAATAGCCAAGATATGGAAGCAACCTAAATGCCCATCGACAGACAAATGGATAAAGAAGATGTGGCACATATATACAATGGAATATTACTCAGCCATAAAAAAGAAATGAAATTGAGTTATTTGTAGTGAGGTGGATGGACCTAGAGTCTGTCACACAGAGTGAAGTAAGTCAGAAAGAGAAAAACAAATACCATATGCTAACACATATATATGGAATCCAAAAAAAAAAAAAAAAGTGGTTCTGAAGAACCTAGGGGCAGGACAGGAATAAAGACGCAGACGTAGAGAATGGACGTGAGGACATGGGGAGGGGGAAGGGTAAGCTGGGACGAAGTGAGAGAGTGGCATGGACATATATACACTACCAAATGTAAAATAGATAGCTAGTGGGAAGCAGCTGCATAGCACAGGGAGATGAGCTCGGTGCTTTGTGACCACCTAGAGGGGTGGGATAGGGAGGGTGGGAGGGAGACGCAAGAGGGAGGAGATATGGGGATATATGTATATGTATAGCTGATTCACTTTGTTATAAAGCAGAAACTAACACAACATTGTAAAGCAATTATACTCCAATGAAGATGTTAAAAATTATTATGGTAATAAATAAGTAAATAAATAAATAAATATATAACATGAAATTTACCATCTTAACCATTTTTAAGTTCAGTTCAGTGACACTAAGTGCATTCAGGTTGCTGTACAACCGTCACCACCATCCACCTCCAAAACTTTTTCATCTTCCCAACCTAAACTCTGTCCCCATTAGATAACAGCTCCCCACCCTCTCCTCCCTGCAGCCCCCAGCACCTGCCATTCCACTTCCTGTCTCTATGAATTTGACTACTCTGGGTACCGCATGTAAGTGGAATCAGACAGTGTTTGTCCTTTTGTGACTGGCTTCTTTCACTCAGCACAATGTCTTCATGGTTCATCCATGTTGTAGCCTGTGTCAGAATTTCCTTCCTTTTGAAGGCTGAATAATATTCCATTCTATGTATCTAACACTTTTGTTTGCCCCTTATCCGTGGACGGTCATTCTGGCTATTGCAAA
This sequence comes from Globicephala melas, assembly GCF_963455315.2. Classification (NCBI taxonomy): domain Eukaryota; kingdom Metazoa; phylum Chordata; class Mammalia; order Artiodactyla; family Delphinidae; genus Globicephala; species Globicephala melas. The sequence goes on along the minus strand of NC_083319.1, from coordinate 107,803,013 downwards.
GAATGCTGCTATGAATAGGGGTGTCCAAGCATCTCTTCTAGTTGTGCTTTCACTTCCTTTGGGGTCTATCCCCAGAAGTGGAATTGCTGGATCATATGGACCAGAGTAGGTTAAATTTTTTGAGAAGCCACCATACTGTTTTTTCTATGCCTTGTGGAGTTCTGATCTAAAGTGGGGAGAGGAGGTCTCCCTCCCCCTAAGAAGTGAAGAGCTGGGACAGCAACACCCACTTACCTCATGTGGGGCTCTATCCGGGCAGGTCTCCCTGCCTGCTCAGAAGTTCCCAACTTCAGCTCTGCCGTCTTTTGCCTCTGTCTTCTATATGCGACCACAAGTCGGGGGCCTCACGGCATCCCTGTCCAGACAGCGACGTCAAGGAAAGAAACGCAAGTCGTAGACGGCACATTTTCATGTTCAGAAATTTTAAAAGTAAAAATAATCATGGGAGCATTAATGAAACTTCACGTATTTTTGTTTCTCCTTTACATTACTGAACTTTTTTGTGAGGTGGAGGGAAGCCCATTTTTGTCCCCTGTGGTTTCAAACTTTCCAGAGGTTTTGTATATTTTGGGGAACCTGAAACTCTATCGTCCTGAGGCCTAGCTTGGGGCTCTAGTGATCCAGCCCAGGCCACTGCCAGCCTTTCCTGGGAGGGATGGGAGCCCCCAGGCCCTCACTGCCCAGGGGGTGGGGTGGTGAGACGTGCCCAGGAGCCCAGGTCAGGGAAGGGGTAAGGAAGCCCCCTGCCAGCTGCTCCTTACCGTGCTGGCCTGGCTTATTGTCATATACACTCCCCTGCTTGTCCTATTCTGTCAGAGGGTAAACCCCAGGGATGATGAAGATGATGTAACTACTGACAAAACCAGCCAGAACTCTCTAAAAACCACTCAAAACCCACCCCAGGGAGAGGTCCAGAGAGAGACTTCCTGAGGATCACCTGTTTTAGGTCTGCTGTCCCTGGTCTTGAAACACACACACGCACACACACACACACATTTTTTATTAGTTTTTATTGTTGAACTGTTACCTATTCACTGCTAAAATTAAAAGTACTGAACAAGGTAGAAAGCGACAGTCTTTGTCACCATCAGCCCCTCCCCCTTCACCAGATCACTCTAAAATTCTGACTTTTCTTCTGAAGACTCCTTTTTCTGGGCTGTTTGATATTGAACATGTAATTAAAAGACAGTCTCCAGAAATTACATTTCTTACTCTTGTGTGAGCAAACTAATGAACATCTTTAGGCCTCAATTTTCAAATCTGTTAAATGGGTATAATAATAATTTTTATCTCAGAGGGTTCCTGTGAAGGTTAAATGAGATGGGAATCACTTAGTGTGATGCCTGGCACATGAATGAATAAACAAACAAACAAATAAATATTATTAATGTTATTAGCTGTGGGCGGAAGAGGAGGCTTGCATTCAGCCCAGTGATCCTGTTCTGGCTACCTATGCTGACCTGTGTCCAGGCAGGAGATCTGTGGACAGCCATCTGACAAGTTCTGGCTGTCTGTCCGGGAACCCTCCTACAGGCCCAGGAGCTCATGGCTATGCTGTGCCTGGTGGTGACTGCCCCCACTGTGGTGACATTACTGCTGGTAAGAGTGTCCCCTGGGGACCAGGAGGTCGCAAGGTGACTAAATCCTGGTCAGGGTGGGCACTCTATTTGGGCCTGGGTCTCCAGAAGACCTCCTTGCCTGAAGAATTACCTGAAGTCCCTGCGACGCGGGGAGAGGTAGTGACAGTTTGAAGACAGGTGGCCTCTGGGCCAGGCTCTGACTTGACTCTGCATGTCCGCCTCTGTTCTGACCTTTGCTCTCTGCTCCAGCCTGTCAGGCTTTGGTTTTTAAAAAAATTGAGATATGTTTCCCATATCATAAAATTCCTTATTTTAAAATGTAGAGTCTGGTGGTTTTTAGTATATTCACAGGGCTGTGCCGCCATCACCACTATCTAAATCCAGAGCGTTCCCATCACCCGGGCTGTAATTTGGTTGGATCTAATCAATGTTTACTGAGAGCTTCTTAGAGAAAATCCCAGGCTCTCTAGTTGGAGTGGTCCTCAGGGTTTTGTTGGTCTGACCCCATTCTGGCTTCGTCTTCTGGGTCGGCCTCCTATTTCTGACCACATCCGCTCCCTCCTGTCCCCCACGTTGACTTGTGGAACCAGCACCATGGCTGTGAACGGTGGCAGTACTCTGGGTTCTCACCGTGCACCACGCACCACCCTGAGCTCTTCATGTGCACGTTCTCTTATCCTTTTATTTTACCTCGTTTCACAGAAGGCCCTTGAACCCTGACATGTTTCTCACTGTGCCCGCTGACTCTGAACCCCTCACTGTGTCCTCCTCAGGTTGGGGATGTCCTCCTTCTAACGCTCTCTGCTAAATCACACCAACAACAAATTGGGTTGCAGGTGACAGTGACCAAGCGATCACATCTGTTTTCTCATTGGACCCTCCCATTAATCTTGTGTGTTCAAGAGGCAAAACACTTTCCCTCCTTTGAAACTGCTCCTGGGCGTCTCTCCGCTTGAGAGCCATCTGAGTGCAGACCCTCCAGGCACTTCAGAGACCAGTTCAGCATTTCCTTATTCACACTTCACTGGCATCCTCTCAGATCAATGCCTTCATAAAGCTGAGGTTCTATGTGTGCATATTTGCCGTCTCCGACCTCTCATGTTTATATGTAAATTGTGCATTTGGGTTCATCTTGTTTCTTCTTTGGGGCACCAGGCCTGCAGGGGTGGGGACCACCTGATAATTTCCTTTTCAAGGGCAGAGAGGACTCCTTTGGAGGGCTGGTCCCAGGTCTTGGCCTCTCTCATACCTTCTTCAAGTGGCAGAATCCTCTTTTCTATGGGACACTTAGGCTTAGTTGGAGCAAATGTCCAAAGTTGGCCTCTTTGAAGATGTACTCAGAATTTTCCCGAGACTTTCTAGCTGGAGACAATGGTGAGAAAGCCATCTGTCTACCCCAGCTGGGTTCCAAAGTTGGTGGGATGTGCATCTTCAGGTTTCACTCATGGAAGAGAGCCTGCTGGGTCATGAGGGCCCTTATGATACATTTTAATCCCTAGATTCAACTCTGCCTTTATTAAACTAATCTGAATTGTTTTAGGCACTTGGAGATGAAAAAGTCCTAACACAGGACTGCACACACAGAATAACCCATAATCTTGTTGACTGATGGGTCCTTATGAAGGAGGGGACTGTGGAATCAAATAAACGAAATCTCCTTTCTTCTTACGGTGTGACAAGCAATTTATATCACATTCTAAAGGATCAAGCCTTCCTTTGACATTCCATGTTTTCAAAGGAAGAAGGTGCAGTCATTGTTTTCATCCCAGACCAGCACCCATGTTTAATTAAAAGAGATACGTGCTACTAACGTGTGAGGAGAAGACTCTTTACCAATGCTCTTCCCTTTACGGGCTTTTCTCATAGGAAAGTCCCTTGACTGCTGATACACCACTGATTTGCATACACATATAAAATCACAGAATACATGTGCTCTTTACCCAGTTTCCCTCAGTGATTACATCTGACATAGTTAGAGTACAATATCAAAACCGGAAAATTGACATGGTGCAGTGTGTATAGTGCTGTGTCATTTTCTCACATGTAGATTCATGTAACCACTGCTGGAATCAAGATACAGAACTCTTCCATCGCCACAAAGACCCCCCTCATGCTACTCCTTCATAGTCACGCTCATTCCCCTCCCTCCCAGCCTCCCAAATCCCTGGCAACCACCAATTTTCTCCATCTCTGTAACTTAGTTATTTTGAGCATGTTATACAAATGAAGTCATACAGTATGTGACCTTGTGAGTTTCGCTTTTTTAATCAGCATAATGTCCTTGAGATCCATCCAAGTTTTTGCCTGTATCATTAATTCATTCCTTCTCATTGCTGAGTGGAACCCCATGCTACGGATGCACCACTGTTTATTTAACCACTAACCTACTGAGGGACATTTTGGTTGTTTCCAGCTCTTGGCTATTACAAATGAAGCAGCTAAAAGTAATTGCAGATAGGTTTTGATGTGGACATGGTTCTCATTGTTCTGGGACAAATGCCCAGGAGTGTTTCCACTGAGAAGTTTGCTGTCATTCTAGTAGTTTTCCCCATAGGTAGGATATCATTCTCCTCTCACTGCTTTCAAGACTTTGCCTTTATTTTTTCAAAGTTTGACGGTGATGAGTTTTGGCATGGATTTCTTTAGATTCCTCCCACTTTATTCTACTTTTTCAAAATTATTTTAGCCATTCTAATTCTTTTGTATTTCTACATAAATTTTTCTTTCTATTTATTACATAAATAATCTTGTTTGTAGCTACAGAAAGTCTTACTGATATTTTCACAAGAATTGCATTAAAACTATATATGAATTTTGGGAGAATTGACGTCTTTACTCTGTTGAGTCTTCCAATCCACAATCATGGTATGTCTCTTCATTTATTTAGGTCTTCTTTGATTTCTTCTACCAGTGTTTTATAATTTTTCATATACAGTTCTATGTAACAAAACAACATGTTTCGTTAGACTTACTCTTAATTAATTTTTTCAGCAATTTGTAAATAGTATTGTACTTTTAATTTCAATTTCCACCTGTTCATTGCTAGTATGTAGAAATGTAATTAATTGTTGATCTTGTATCCTGCAACCTTACTGAACTTATTTATTCATTCTAGAGGTGTGTTTTTGGTAGATTCTTTAGGGTTTTCTCTTTAGATGATCATCTGCAAATAGGAACGCTTTTATTTCTTCCTTTCTGATCTGTATTCCTTTTATTTCCTTTACTTGCCTTATTGTTCTGGCTAGAACTTCTAGTACCATGTTGAACAGAAGTGGTGAGAGTGGAAACCCTTGTCTTAGTCTCAGTCTTAGGGAGAAAACATTCAGCCTTTCACCGTTAAGTATAGTGTTAGCAGTAGGTCTTTTGTAAATGATATCAAGTCGAGAAAAATTTCCTCTATTTCTGCTTTTCAGAGAGTTTTTGTCATGAATGGATGTCAAATTTTGTCAAAAGCTTTTTTCTGTACCAATCGATATGATCCCATGACTTACCTTCTTTAGCCTATTAATGCGGTGGATTACACTGATTAATTTTCAAATATTGAACCAACTTTGCATCCCTGGAACAAATCTCACTAGTGGTGGTATATAATTCTTTTTATATGTTGCTGCATTCTATTCGCTAACATTATGTTAAGGTTTTTGCATCTATATAAAAGAGATATTGGTCTGTTGTGTTCTTTTTTATTTCTTAGTCTTGATTTGGTAACACTAGCCTCATAAAATGCATTGGGAAATGTTTCTTCCATTTGTATTTTCTGGAGGTGATAGTGTAGAACTGGTGAGATTTCTTCATATTCATAACATTTGGTAGAATTCTCCAGTAAAATCATCTGGGTCTGGATATTTCTTTTGGGGGGAATTAAATTATAAATTCAATTTTCTTAAGAGTTATAGGGCTATTCAAATGGTCTATTTCATATTAAGTAAGTTGTGGTAGTTTGTAGTTTTTGAGGAATTGGTCCATTTTATCTAAGTTATCAGACGTATGTGTGTAGAATTAATCACATTATTCCCTTATTATTCTTTGATGTCTGCAGGGTCTGAAATGATGTCCCTCATTTCATTCCTGATCTTGGTAGTTTGCATCTTCTCTCTCTTTTTAAAATTTTCAGTTTTTCTAGAGTTTTGCCAATTTTACTGATCTTTTCAAAGAGCCAGATTTTCGTTTCATTGATTTTTCTCTATTTTTTTCCTGTTTTCAATTTCATTGATATTTAACCTTGCCTTTATTATTTTCTTCCTCCTACTTGCTTTGGATTTGTTTTGCTCTTATTTTTCTAGCTTCTAGAGGTGGGAGCTTAGATGACTGATTTGAGACTTTTCCTCTTTTTCTAATATAAGCATTTAGTGTTATAAATATCCTTCTCAGCAATGCTTTAGCTATGTCCCTCAAATTTTTTAATGTTGTGTTTTCATTTTCATTCAGTTCAACGTGTTCTGTGATTTTCTTTGAGATGCCTTCTTCGAACGATGGATTATTTAGAAGTGTCTTGTTTAGTTTCTAAATGTATAGAGATTTCCCATTATTTTTCTGCTACCGATTTCTTGTTTGATTTCATTGTGGGAGAGAACACACACTGTATGATTTCAATTCTTTTATTTTATTTTTAAATTTTTATTCATTTATTTATTTTGGCTGTGCCCAGTCTTCATTGTGGCATGTGGGATATAAAAAGCTCTTACAAATCAATAAGAACAAGACAAGGCTTCAACAGAAAATTAGATGAAGGACACGAGTAGACATTTCACACAAAAAAGAAATGAAAATTTCTGATTAACCTGTGAAAAAAGTTAAGCTTCACTAATAATTTATATAAATGCATATTAAAACATAAGTGAGATAGCATTTTTGTGAATTGGATTAACAAAGATGAAAGATGGTCAGTGTGGCTGGAGAGTAGAGTAAGGTGGGAGAAGATTGAATCAAGATGAGCCTGGAGAGATAGACTTGGACCAGTTCATGGCTGTGTAAACCATGGTAAGGATTCTGCGTTTTATCTCTAGAAAAAAGGGATGTCTTTGAAGCGTTTTAATCAAGAGAATTACATGATCAGGTAGATATTTTGAAAAGCTCACTTTAGTAAGGTGTGGTGAATAGAGAGTATGCAGAAAGACCAGTTACATATCTATCTATATCTATATCTATATATCTACATACTTAGATGATCTGTTTGTGTTGGAAAATGTCTGGAAGGAGATACAGTTAATTTTAACATTTTAACAGTGGTTGTTTTGGGTGATGACACATCTAGTGATTTACATTTTTTCTTTTTCCATATTTTCCAATTTTTCTGCAAAGATTATGTACTACTAACCTTTTTATTTTTACATCAGGGATGTGTGGAGATGAAAAAGAGTAGGATTTAGAATCAGAAGACCCTGGCTTAAGACCTAGTTTTCTCATTTACCCTTTGTGTTGCTGTCGAACAAGATACCCAGTTCCTCTGAACCCCCCCCCTTTGATAAAAAGTCCCTGTGAGTAAAAGTAAAAATAAAATAAGGTTTTCCCACTTGAAAATGGTGATGATAATAAATGCTTACCTTACAGAGTTTTCATATAAATTGTATTCAATTGAACAACATAATTAGAAAGTATTGTATATACAAACTACATAAATGTGAGCTGAGATGATGATTAGTTTTGTCCACAGTTATATAACACATGGTTGAGATATCTAAAGAGATATATGTTAAGATATCTGTGTAATTTATTTCAAGCACTAAATGAGGTACCACTGCACCTTTCTGACTAAATGTGCAAAGGAATTATTTTGAGTGTGTACATTTTGACCAGGATTTATTGGATGCTCGGGGAGAAGTAGGTAATGTCAAGATTATAACAAATTTTTGGAGGTTTCAAAAACGATTATTTGTCATTGTAGCAAATATTCCTAAGGAACCTTCCATTTCTGAGAGGGTACTACTCGGTCTTTAGAATACGCTTTTTGAACAAATAAAATTATCAGATAAAATTATTAAGTAGTCTGGACAGTGGAGAATATAGAATTTGGATAGAGTCGCCAGATATAATTCAGGATACCCAGTTAAATTTTAATTTCAGATAAACAACCAATCCTGTTTTAGTCTAAGTATATTCCAGATATTGTATGGGACGTACTTACACTAAAACAGGATTGGTTGTTTATCTGAAATTAAAATTTAACTGGGTGTCTTGTGTTTTTTTTGGCTAAATGCGGCAACTCTAAATATGGAGAACCTGCAACAATTGTTTTGGGGTCAGTGGATGGGGGCGTGTGTGTTGATGGGGATGGTGCGTGAATGAGGGGGGGTCCCTATACTTGGGGGTGCTGGGGCAGCACATCCTGAAAGTCCCTTATTCCAACGTTTGGATGAGTAATTATGAGCACCCAGAGTTGAGAATAAATGAATATTTTATGAAGATGGTGTTTGAATTGGGTCCTGGAGGATGGTGGATTTCCCAGGAATATTATCCACACGCAGAACACACTATGTTGCACATAACGCCTTCCCACTCCACCTGCTGTCCCCACAGTTCTTGTTTAATGGTTTTTCTCAAGTCACTCACGCACACTGACTCACTGCTGCCTCAGAGCCTCCCTCCTTCAAGCTGGCGTCTGACTCAGCAGTGGTGGCTGAGTCCACAGGCCAACAACTTGGGTGCTTTCGGGCCGAAGGGGAAGGAGCTGGGCTGGGAGGAGCCAGGCTGAGTCAGTGTTTTCTGGGAGTAAAGTCTCCCCTTAGAAAGGTGAATGAACTGTCCTCACCCTGGTCCACAGTCACATTTTCCTGGTCTATGGGTGGAGAGTGCATCTTCCACACCACCCACCTCCGCTGTTGTCCCAGGACAGGTTGTTCCTGGTTGTTGAGTAGCAAGACCAAGACCAGAGAGGCTCACCTGCTTTTCAATGAAAAAGCACATCGATACAAACATTTAGAGCTAGGTTTGTATCTAAGAAATGTCTGGAAAGACAATGACAACTTAAAGCTAGTTACCCCAGGGGAGAACAGGATTGGGGAGTCAGAGTGGGGGCACTTTTGTACTTTTTACACTTCTGTATAAAAACACTTTGGCAGGGGCTTCCCTGGTGGCTAATTGGTTAAGAATCCGCCTGCCAGTGCAGGGGACACGGGTTCGAGCCCTGGTCCGGGAAGATTCCACATGCTGTGGAGCAACTAAGCCCGTGTGCCACAACTACTGAGCCCGAGTGCCACAACTACTGAAGTCCACTCGCCTAGAGCCCGTGCTCTGCAACAAGAGAAGCCACCGCAATGAGAAGCCTGCGCACCCCAATGAAGAGCAGCCCCTGCTCGCCGCAGTTAGAGAAAGCCCGTGTGTAGCAATGAAGACCCAGCACAGCCAAAAATAAAATAAATAAAACAAAAAAACACTTTGGCAAAGAGAGTGTCCCAACTTGTTAAGAGACCAGTACGAAAGCAGTAACATTGGAGACGAAGTTTTAAACTAAAACCCACTCTCAGACACAAATATTTTCTTTCATTTTGAAATACTGCTTCTCCCAGGCACACACACAGCACAGTTGCAGTCACTGGACGTGTCCTGGTTTGTATTCTGCTATGTTGCTTAACATTGTGTCACGGCTGTTTCTCTGCCTTGCTAAAAATTCTAAGTATCACTCTTCAGGGTAGAAGGATGGACTTTGAGCTACCAGTGACTTGCTGCTTGAACTTATCTTCCCTGGGTACTGACCTGACCAGCAGAGGAAAAGCGGGGGTGGAGGTGGTGTGCTTTTTTTCTTCATCTAGAAAATGAGACACTGGAAGTAGGTTCTCTCTGGGGTCCCCTCTAGGCATCGTTTATCAGCGTCATGAAGCACATCATACATAATGATCATTTAGACATAGTTCTTTGTAAATCTTTATTTAATCCACCAGCCTTCCTGCTTTAAGATCACTTGGTGTAACGCAGCTCATTTATCCTCATGATAGCTACACGGTGGTAGATACAATTTTCCCTTTCATAGATGGAGAAACTGAGTCCAGAGGTGTGGGGTGATTTACCACAGCCTTGGCCTCTTATCAGGGCAGCCCTGGGGTTGGCTTCCCCGTGTTACGGGTGATGGATTGCAGATATCTCTGTGGAGCAGACAATATGGGAAGGCTTAGGTATGATTATTAAATAGATCCATCATCTTCCTGCCACCTCCCTTTTTTTCCCTCGTTGAATTCTAAGTCACTAATTCTCTGTGGCATTTCTTTGGGACATATTCATGAATG